>NC_058130.1:221370404-221453845 GCF_016433145.1 Gracilinanus agilis
AAATATATATATATATATATATATATATATATATGAGATACACACAGATGTGGATAGTGGTAGATCCACTCAGGGATCCCCTGAATACCCAGCTGGGTGTTCTAAACTCTGGTTAGTGAGAATGAAACTGAATAACTTTCTCTCACTGGGTCAGTTGTGCAAATGCCTTGGAGACAATAGTTATAAAATAGTATCTTTTTTTATTTTAACAGGGAATAGAAACTGAAGATCAGAACAAGGAGTCCCTAACTCTAAGGGATCTAACTAATTACCCACAATCCACTACGTCCCTTGCAAGAGGAAGCCTTTTGTTTCTTCCAGTTAGCTTAATTCCCTGTTTCTATCTAGGTATCCCCAAAACTGACTAAGCTAACTATCTATGACCCTCAGTAGTTGGTTTGATTTATTCCCCAAAAGCTAACTCCAAAAACCATTATGAATGAACTCCAAGGGCTAAGTTTACCCCAGGGGGTCTGACCCCTGAGGTAAAACCTCAAAGCTGATCTGACAGGAATTTTTAGATAAAACCTTCTGAAAAGCACAGCAGGTTTTCTAGATCTTTCCCAGTTAAATAAAGTACCTCCAAAGATGAATTAAAAGTATACTCCTTCTCCACAGTCAGGTGAGGTAGATGAGCTCTGATAAGCTCACCTTTCCTCCACCATTCCTGGATAGGAAGCCCTTAACCTCCCACAGGAAGTCAAGTCACTTTAGCTGTTGTCAGTTCCAAACTGTTCCTCCTCTGCCTTCTTCCTGCTAAAGTCCTTTCCCTTGAGTTCTTTGTATGTGCCTTAAAGACAGCCTTCCACTTATCTTAAATCTTATCCTATGTCTATCCTTTTCTCATTACAGGCTTAGGGTCCAGTAGCTCAAGGAGGCTGCTTTCTGTTTTTCCTGAATGCAGGAGCTGGCTTTTCTTGGAGTCTTTTTTCCTATTGCCTTTGCAATTCTGATTAACTTTCTGTGCTGCTCAGATGTGGAATGAAGTTATTTACTATGGTTTCTCATTGAATTTCTTCATTGTTATTCTATATGTTATGTTTAATGTCAGCCATGACATTATTATGGTTATAATTTGTTTAAGTTACAAATTAAAACAATTAAAACAAAACAAAAAATAAAATTAAAACGAAATTAAAAATATAAAACATGATTTTACTGATAAACAAAACAGAAAAAAGAATTACTGAACTGAATATGTATTTTAAAAAATAAGAAAGTCAACAAATAAAAAAAACAAAAATAAGTACAAAAGAGGAGATATTAAAAATTAGAGAAGAGATAAATTGGAAACAAAAACATCCTCAAATATCAACTACATTTCTATAATCCCAAATCTAAGAGGCAATAATACAAAGAGAAATTTTATTCTAAATAACCATGAAATGCCTAAAGTATCTCTGGATCAATCTGCCAAAACACAAAAAAGACATATATATATATATATGTATATATATATATTTATAACAGAATACATATTCTGTTATAAATAAATGCTTCTTCTTTTAAAAAATCCTTATGTTCTATCTTAAAATCAATACTGTGTATTGGTTTCAAGGCAAAAGATTGGTAAGGACTAGGCAAGTGGGTGATTTGCACAAGGTCACTCAGCTAGGAACTGTTTGAGGTCAAATTTCAAGTCAGGACCTCCCATCTCCAAGTATGGCTCTCTATCCACTGAGCCACCTAAATAAATGCTTCTTAAAGAAAAAGAACAATTTAAATAACTGGGAGAATATTTAGTGCTCATGGGGTTGTGCCAGTATGATGAAAATAACAATATTACCAAAGTTAATTTACATTTTAAAAACCAATTAAATCAACAATGGGATATTTTATGTAACTTCATAAAAATAACAACAAAATTCATTTGGAAAAATAAAAGATCTAGAGTATCAAGAGAAATGATGAAAAGGGATGAATAGGGAGAACTAGTACTTCTTGACCTTGAAATATATGATAAAGCAGCAGCTATCAAAAACACCTGATACTGGTTAAAAAATAATGAGGCAGATCATTGGAATAGTAAGAAACGAGAGAACTTGTTTGAGAAAGTGGAAAATATTAATTACCCAGGGAAAACCTTTTTTTGAAAAAAAAATTACTGGGAAAACTGGAAAACAGCCTGGAAGAAGTTAGGCTTAGAATAATGCCTACAACCACATTTCACAATAAATTCTAAATGGCTAGGCAACTTTGATACTAAAGATCATACTATTAAAAAAAATTAGAAAAGAAGCACATCATATATTTCTCACAGATATGGACAGGAGGAGTATCTTAACCAAACAAGGGTCTAAGGCAGTTACAAAAGATAATATATTTAACTTTTATTAAATAAAACTCAAAAACTTTCACACAGACAAAATTAATAACCCTATAATAAGGGAAATTGATTAAGTGGGAAAAAATCTTTATCAAATTTCTTTGATATGAGTTTGGCATTCAAGATATATATAGAACTAAAAGACATATATGTGCATATACACATATATATATATGCACACATATATGCAGACCTACTATAAATACATGTCTGTATTTATATATCTGTATATATGACCAATACGCCATTTCCCAATAGATAACGGTTCTCAAAAGTAGGCCTGCAAAGCATTTGCAACCACATCAAAGAATGCTCCAAATTAATACTAATACTAATACTAATACTAATACTAATACTAATACTAATACTAATACTAATACTAATACTAATACTAATAAAACAATGCAAATCAAATTAATTCTGGGGTCTTACCTCATATCCTGCAATTCTGAAAAGCAATTTGGAATTATGTAAATAATGTGACTAAAATATCTAAACCCTTTGACCTAGAGATTCCATTATCGGGCTTATAACTCAAGGAGGCTGTTGATAGGAAGAAATTCTCCATACACACAAAATATGGATAGGAGCATTTTTTTGTGATGGCAAAACTTTGCAAACAAAGTAGAAATCCATTAGTTAAGGAATGGTTAAATAAACTGTACTACATGAACATACTGGAATATTCTGTTATAATAATGAATGTGATGAACACAGAGAAGCATGAAAAGGTTTACATGACTCAATGCAGAGTGAAGTAAAAAAAGCCAAGAAAACAATATGTACAATGATTATAACAATGTAAATGGAAAAAAGAAACCGTGTACACAAAAATAGAAAATTAATGTTGGACATGTTTTCAGCCCTTTTTCAAAGTATTGATTTGTTGGGCTGATTTTTTCCCCTCTTTTAAAAACAAAATACTATGAGTTACATGGGATGGCCCTCTGGGATGGGGAGATGGAAGGATACTTTATGATGTAAAAAATGAAAATATATAAATAAAAACTTACTAAAATGTTATGATATTTTATTTGCATGTTTAAGACCTATGTGATTATAAAATTTGTGATAAGTTCTTTTTTTAAAAAATATTTTTATTTTGAGTATTTTCCCATAGTTACATGTTTCATGTTCTTTCTCTCTCCCCAAATTCCCCTACCCCCACCTTAGCCAACACACAATTCCACTGGGTAAGTTCTTAAGTTTATTTGAAAACTAAAATACTAGCTTAGAAAATTATATGAAACGCCTTATGATAATTGTGATAGTTCTTTTGTAAAGAAGTGGGATGTCACTACAAAATATATAAAGACCATTAACTTAAGGAAAAGATAAAAACATACAAGAGCAAATCAGGCAAGGTTGGCTAAATGGTTCTCCTATTAATGAGGGATGGTACAGGAGGAGAGATACAAATTGACACTGTGATATAGATGAAAAAGATCTAATATAATATTTGGCTGAATAGAACAAAGTGGATAATAGTACAATTGTACTTTGCATTGGTAAACTATATTCAGTTCTGATTATTAGTCATTCATTTAACAAAGTTTTAAGTAGTTATGTCCAAGATGCATTTAAAGAGGATCACTGGAAAATTGTTTGATCCAAAGAAGATGATTACTGTGATGAATAATTCTTAAAACCTTATTATATAAGGAATAGTTGAAGGAACTAGAAATGCTTATTTTTGAAGAAAATAAAACTCAAGATATGATATAAAAGATATTCTAAAATGTTTGAGGAGCTGTCATGAAGTGGATTTAGACTCATATGAGACTCATATGTAGTTATAAAGGATTACAAGATTATTGTGAGAATTTATAGAAGTGAAATTTTGTTCAGTAAAAGTAAAAACTTTCTAATGATTGACATAATCCCAAGGCAGAATGAGTTAATGTGGTTATTCTTTAATGAATGTTCTTAAGGAAAGAAAGGCTAGATGACTATTTGTCTGTCAGAAATATAGCAGTGAATTTATGAATGTAATATTAGGATTAATTCAAGAACAGCTTAAACGTAAATGAACTGAATATCCACTTAAAAGACTAAAATTGTTCTTTTGGAAGTAACCAAAAATATGAAGAAAAATGTTTCATGTGAAAGCCTTAAATAGTTTGACATTTTTGTTTTTTGTTTTCCTAAATAATACTGAGGCAACTATGTGGCACGGTGGATAGAGTACTGGACCAGATGTCAAAAAGACATAATGTGAACCTTAAATGCAGCCTGAGACATTTATATGATATATGACCCTGAGAAAGTCACTTAAACTGTCCATTTCCTTATTGTTAAAATGAGAATAACAATAACATTGTATATATTCCCAGGTTGTTGCAAGGACAAAATAAGATAATACTGGTAAAGCCCTTTGGAAAACATACATTATGTAAATGTTACTTATTCTTATTTTTTAAAATATCAAATTCCATTTCAATGTTGAATATTTGGGAAAACACATTTCCTTGAATTGAATTAGTGGAAAATGATTAGTTTCCTGGTTTTATCTGAATAGTTGAAGTTACCTTTAGAATGAATTTAGGGAAAATTGATACCTATTAAATAAACAAAATAATTTTTTGAATACTTAATGTATGCATGATCCCTAAAGAAGTATGTCATGGTACCTGGTCTCAAAGATGTTTTTTAAAAGTTTAGTTTAATGAGATTATATATTCACACAGAGTAGGTGGGTATATGTATATGTATATGTATATGTATATATTATATATATATGTGAGCATATGTAGATATATAAATGATATAACATAATATCAATTGACATCTAAAGTTTTTTGACTTAGGAAACTGATGTGGCTATCACTAGGATTAAAGTTTTTCAGAATATATACTTTTGTGCTCATGGCTTCCATTGTCAGTTTTATTTTATTGGCTCCTAGACTTGACCTAGATCTGATTTCCATTATATTTAAAAGAGTGATGAAGCTCCTTTGGAACCTCCCAAGTAGAATGCTTCCTGGATTTACCTGTGGCCATTTTCCAGTCTCCCAGGCCTGCCCTTTGACCTCTTCTCTTGTGAGGTCCAAGCACAACATATCCCAAACCATCAGGTTAGTGTATACCAAATGTTTGGTCACAGTGCAAGAGAATCTCAGGGCACATACCACCTATAAATTAGAGAAGTTACAGGTATTCAGGGAGGTATTTTTTTGTTTTTAAGTTTAATTTCTTGGCCATTTTACATATAGCTTTTTCTTACAGCTACAAAGGCAGCAATTTATTTTTCATGCTTCTAGTATGCCCTTTGAACTTGGGTCCCAATTGCTAAAATCTTCTTTTTCTTGGCAGCCATATTCCCAGGATAAACTTTCCTGAACTACTGCTTTTAAAGTTTTCCCAACTATCTGCTCTCTTCAGGTTCATAAATTTGCATTAATCATCAATCAATAAGTATTTATTGATTATCTAAATGCCTTCACTTTGCTAAGCTCTGGAGATTCAAAGACAAAAGGAAAACAGTCCTTCCTCTCAAGAAACTTACATTCCTACGGAGGAGACAACACAATACCCAGATGTATACACAAAACACAAGAAAGGTTTTATGTAAAGGTGGGGAATGAGTTGACTTGTGAAGAAAGCTTAGCATTCCAAGTGGCAGAAGTGGAAAGGGCATATATTCCAGGTAGAGACAGAAGATAGCTAGTACAAAGGCATGGAGACAGGAAATGGAATATTATGTGTGAGGAATCACAAGAAGGACAAGAAATATGGAAGTGAGAAATATGTAAAAAAGATAAGAGGAGACCTGCTGGTAAAGTGCTTTAAATGCCAAATAGAGGATTTTATGTTTATTTTTAGAGTAACTGCCACTGACATTTATGGATTAATGGAGCTAACATGATTTGTATGTTTTGTGAAAACCAGTTTGTGGCAATATGGAGGCTAGAATATACATATATGTGAATTGGGGAAAAGTTTAGTTGAGAGGCCTATTTGAAGCCTCAAATAGAATGATGGCCATGTGAGTGGAAAAAATGAGTACACAGTTAAAATCTACTTCTTAACTGATCTACTACTTAATTGTCACAGTTAAGTAGAAGTGGAAAGGACAAGATTTACCAATTCATCATCCTCTTTCTCTATACTATATAAGCCTGATTTTTCCAGAAGTGCTACCCTCCATTCTTACTGTTTATTATGAGAATTTCTAATTTTGACTTTAATTTTTATTACGAGGGGGCAAGTCAGGGCTCTTTCTCCTAGTCAGAAGTTTAATGAGTTGGCTAAAACTTGTCCCAGGGAATGTGAAAATTTATGTAAGGCCTCAAATATTCCCTTCAAATATTCCTTAGATAAGAATCCAAAAAGGGATGCAGGGTTCTAAAAGCAATTTGACTCATTTTATTTGAGGAAGGATACCAGTTGGCTTTAATTTTGAGTTATCTTTGAGGCATGTAAATCTCCTCTCTCAATCAGCCCACTGTGAAGCTTCTAATGTAGTTTGGTCTGTAATTTGACTTAGTTTACCATTAAAGTCTATTTAGCCAGGTCTTTTTCTTTATGATATTATGATTCTGTTTAAGCTTGTTAAACTTTTATGACTTAAGAGGAAACACAAGAATGTTCTATATCAAAAATTATTTTTTTTGTCTCTTTGACATAATTTTCTCTATAAAGAGTTGTCAGAAACTCCAATCTTTGTTCACTTCTTTTTCTACTTCCTGAAGCTGTCCTTAAGCATAATAAATTTTTTAATCTATATAATTTTTGCATTGTGGTAAATTGGGCATCAGTAACCTACCCACAAAACCTCAAAGAGGTTTCCTATAACACTTCTTATTCCAGGAGAAAGGAAATTCAGTTAAATTTCCAGTACTTGTCTTTTCAGTTAAAATTAACATAGGATATCAGCATATTTTAAAACTCAGTAAAGTTTGGTTACTCTAATTTCATGAAGTTGGACCAAGATTTATTCCTAAATCCAAATATGATTCAGGAAGAGGGGATGGGAGAAGAGCTTGATTTCCTGGGCTATACCCACAAATTACTCACTTAAGGAAGACTTCCTCCATAGTTGTAACAGAGGTCCCAAAGCTAGCAATACCCAAAGATTTCCGTTTGTTTTCTAGTTCGGTAAACAAAGCTTCAAACCTAGAAGAAAGCAAAGAGAGAAAAAGTGCTGTTCTGGTTCATTCTAGCTGAATTTTTAACATTTTGGCAGTGCCATAATAATTCCCCCCCCACCCCCATGACACAGACAAAAAATTCATTCATTGGCTCTTTATTACAATACTGGAATTTTGTGCATGCATTGTAAGCTAGAAAGGTAATGGAATAGTAGGAGGAAATAATGAACAACTGTGGTGGAACCTTACCATAACCAACTACCTAAGCAAGTAATTTTTCTTTATTAATAGGTTGGATAAATGGCTACATCTGGTTAAAAGTAATTGTGTAATCAGTAAACAGATGTCAGTCATTTTCTCATCCCAGGGAAAAACTCAGGCATTGTAGTAGAGGGAGAAATACATGCAGAAAAAGAAAAATACTTTTGTGAAGATCAGGAGACGACTTGCTTTTTTAAACAGCTAGACTAGATTGGTTGAGATCTAGATCTCATGAAACTTTATTCAAGATGGAATTAGGGGAAGAATAAAAAAACTTATGAACATTGACAGAAAGCCATGGAAATTGGACAAATTTATAATCTATATATAATCAATGTGCCTGCAATTACCTGTATGCTTATACTCTGTATCCTTATACATCATTATGACTTTAATAGTTTGTTGAATTTGTGAAGACTTTTCTGAGAGTTTAGCATTCTTATATGGTGGATGGTGGAGAGAGGGGTTTGTCAGAGAAATGGAAACATATTCCTAGATCTTAAAACTTAGGGTTGGAAAGAATCTTAGAATTCATTCAATCTAATCTCTGACAGCTAGGTGGCTCAATGGATAGAGCACCAGGCATAGAGTCAGGAAGAACTGAATTCAAATCTGGCCTTAGGCACTTAGTACCTGGCTGACCTGGGAAAGTCACTTAATCTTGGTTGCCTGTTTCCTCATCTATATAACCAGCTAGAGAAAGAAATGGCAAACTGCTCTAGTATCTTTGCCTGATTAAGGTGCAGAGAGGTTAGTCTCTGTATGAAGGATCCTCAAACCCTCAAGTTATGGCAACAAAAATCAGAAATACATAGTGATATAAGAGCAGAACTTGTATTAGCTGGTTTATATGTGGTTAGATATAACGATCTAGGGAAATGTTAAAACCAGATAATTTAATCAAATCAGGAAGAAAATAAAGCTCGGTTAGCAAAAACAAAAACAAAAACAAAAACAAACATGTTCTGGTACTGGATCTCAAATGTGACCCAATAGATCTATAATATTTCCAGAATTTAGTAAGTAAAACTATATGTCAAATATGGCTGAGAAAAGCCTCAACCATCTCAAAACTGAACTTTCTCAAAGACCCTCTCTTAGAATCATTTGCTGAAATCAGGCATAAATATCATATTTGGCTGACAAGTGTTGTGAGGAAGACTTCCATATTATTCCAAACCATAAGCCCTGTTTCTAAGGTGGTCGACTAGACCTTCTGAATTGATGGCAGAATAAATAATGCTTTTTCCAGCTAATTGAGAAACAAATAATATTACTAGTAATAAAAAATTACTGTAAAAAAAGTTCTGCAATATCAGAAAATATTAAGTTATCAGGTAACCAACTACCAAACAAAGAAGTAAAAAACTTCAAAGGACAAAGTAGACAATTTAAAATTTAAAAGAAATAGTGATATTATAGTCATCCAATTAACATACTAGTTAGCGTATGGTAATAATAATTCTATTACAAAAATAATTAAAATTAAATATTATATTAAGTAATATAAGTATCTGAAGGCTAAAGAGAAAAAAGGAATAAAAATAGCACTTAAAAAAGGACATTAAGATTAGTAACAATAAGCCAGCATAGTTGTAGAGTTTTAGCAAAAATGAATAGCTTTAATATCTATCAGAAGGGTATTAAAAATAAAGTTTAGCCATATTGAATATAAAAGTTGTTTGAATAATTTGGAGAAATTTATCTTCTTATCCTGCCCTAATATGTTAAAAAAATTAATTCTACAATGGAAAAAAAGTGAAGAAAACAAATTCATCAAAAAAGAGAAAAAACACACAGGATGACAAAATAGCAATTCATTTAACAAAAATAGAAATTAAATATGGGTGAATAAAACTCTCTTAAGAAAGCCCTCCATGCAATGGCTTGAAACTAAAAAAATACAACACAAATACAACCAGAAAGTTGTATATGCAGTGTTATATCCAATTAGTTTTTTTCAATTTTCTTTGGAAGATGTATGATCTTGCTGATGTGCAGAAAGTTTAAAGAATGTATTTTCAACTTCTAAATTTCCTGACTGCCTGGCACAAAGTAAGGGCAGGAATGGGGGGCAAGTAGGTAGTGCAATGGATAGAGAGTTGCACCTGGAGTCAGGAAGATTCATCTTCCCCAAGCTCAAATCTGGTCTCAGACACTTACCAGACATTCTGGGCAAGTAACTCAACCCTATTTGCTACTGTTTCTTCATCTGTAAAATGAGCTGGAGAAGGAAATGGCAAACCACTCCAGAATCTTTGCCAAGAAAATCACAAACAGGGTCACAAAGAATTGGATATGACTGAATTACAGAAAAAGGCAGAAACCCTGGCTTGTCAGAATGCCCAGGTGTCATTCCTGAAGAAAACAGGGAAAGTAACTAAACAAGTAAAGTACAAATATCATCAGCCCAACACTCTCTGGATTCGTACTTGTGAGCATCCTCTTTGGGTAGGATAAATGACAACTCAGCTCCAATATTACTCTCCAAAGTGGCATTTGGTACAAACTGATTAATCAGTTGGGAAACTTTCTTTATTTGACACTGAGGATCCTTCACCATGATCAAGCGGTATCCAGCACCTGAAATAATTTTAAAAATCAAGTGAAAGCTTTACTTTTTTACATTACCCTTGATATACCACACTTGTCAGCTACAAAGGAAAAGGGAAATGGAGAGTCATATATAGTTTGACGTCAATTGTAAAAAAAGATTTTTCCTAGAGCTAAATATCCTCAGATGGTGAATGCTAAACACAAGTCCTAACCTAGAAAGGGTATTTTCATAAGAGTATGATCAAGCAAGTGAGGAAAACCTTTGGTATGTATTTAGCTATATATATATATCTCTAGGATAACTAAAAGTTGGAGTAAAGGCAAAAGACATTTGTAGGAATGATATGTTGGGAGTTTGAGCAAATATTCTTCATGATAATTTCTCTAAGGGAATAATTCCTATCTAAAGTTTGGTACTAGGGCTAGAGGTAGCAGAAATCAGAATTTTAAAGAAGAAGCTTTGATTCCCTCTCTGGAGTTCCTCATTCTCTTTCACCTGTGCCTTTGTTTAGGTATTGTTGAGCATTCTATTCTTGGAGATTCTCTCTTCCCTTTATTCCCCTGATATCCTTACTACCTTTTCTATGGACCCATTTTTTCCCCTTCATCCTCCTAATCTCATAATAGTAAATATTTTTTCAGGCTAAATTCTCAGCCCTTCACTTTTTTCTCTCTCTATTTCAATCCTTAGGGAAATCACATTCTCATGACTTCATATACAATGTTTATGCTAGTAACATCCTAAATCTAAAACAGAACTAGATTAAATATTGATTCATATTAGCAAAAGATTGGTGAGAAGGTCCCTCACTTTTATGCATGTGATATATTTCTTTAAATCTTGCTCTAAATTGGGAATAACTCTTTGCAATTCATATATTTAAATTTTTATTTTTAATTATAACTTAGTAATAATTTTCTTTTATAGTAAAGTATAAGAAAATTCTTGGCATTTGGACCATGTGACTCATAACACTATTAACCTAATGGCAATTACATAAATTAAAGATGTAAAACCTTGGAGAAAACAGCTTATAAACTAAAATTTATAGAGTAAAGGCATTATCTCAAATCTTTAAATTTAATTTTTCAATATTTTCTATGTCGTATGATCCAAATTCAGGGGCTTACCCCCAGTACCTAGCATAATTGGGTATCATTAACTCAAGCTATCCTGGTGTTAACCAATCTTGAACAATTTAACTATATCACCTTTTTTGCTTAAAAATATACACTAGTCTCCTGTTGCCTACTGCATAAAATAAAATCCAAATTTAGCTTTCAAAGCCCATTATAACTTAGTCTTATATTTCTAGTATTCTTTTTTCTACTCTTCCCCCTTAGAAATCTGATTTCCTTATTGATTCACAGAATATGCTTACTCTTACCTCTATGGATTTACATTGTTCTCTTCATAGAATGCCTATTCCTCTCCCTTTTAACAACTTAAACAGAATTTGTTCTATAGTGAACAGTTTAAGTCTCATTTCCAATGTAAAACCTTCCTCTACTACTCTATTTCATGACGATCTTCTTTCTAAAAATCTTACAAAACAATACAAACATTTATTGTCTCTTAAATGTTTCATGTGTCTTGCCTCTCCAACTAGACTGTGAGTTCTTCTAAAGCAAGGACTTCGAGAATAAGCTATTTATTTCCAGTCTCCACCTTTTCCAAAAAACAATGCTGAGAAACCAGGCCCTTTCATTAAAGTATTTGAATTGGTCCACACAAGGAAAACCAGGGGCTGAGATATTGGATAATCTGTGCATTAGGTGGAAATGAGCATATATTTCTTGGCTAGTGACATGATCTGCCTGACTGGAGTGGAGGGTACATATATCAGAAAACAGTAGTAAATAAATTTGGATAATTAGAATGGAGCCAGATAATAGAAGATGAGAAAGATTAAGCTGAGGAATTTAAATCTGATACAAGAGGAAATAGGAAATGATATTAGTTTTTTATACTGAGGAAATTCATTAAGAAAATCCTAACTAAGAAAGGTAAGTCTGGCAACAGTATGTGGGTAGAATCTAGAGGGGGAAAAACTGGAGAGACCGTATTTTTTTTTGAGGAAAAGTGAAGAGCCACAGCACTGCAGGCCTCCCTTGGCCATAATGGCAATGCGGTCACCAAGCAGGTCAGCCTCATCCATATGGTGGGTGGTCAGTAGGATGGTGCGTCTACTTTTCTGCTTCTGAAGGAGATCCCAGGTAGCCCTTCGCGAGATCAAATCCATACCAGATGTAGGTTCATCTAGCATCACAACCTACAGGCCAGAAAGAGAACTTTGTGACATTGGTAATTGGTGATATATCATATATGGAATCTCTTACTATGCATAGAGCACTAATTAGATTTTGCTTTTCTGGTTAAAGTAAGAAACAAAGTGGTTGAGTCATATGTCTGATTGCAGATAAGTTCAGGCTAAGTCAGGTCTAGACCTTGGAAGCCTTATTACCAGATCACCGTAACATTATAACAAGCCATTATTTTTCTTCAATGATTATATTTTAGGAAGTCCTTTTTAGAGGCTTATACTTATAATCTGTCACTTGATTTTATTTACATCAACTGGTATTTCTAATCAGACAATGGTAAGGACCATTTTTACCAGATTCAGTACCTTAGAATCTCCTATGAGTGCAATACTGATGGATAGTTTGCGCTTCATCCCTCCACTTAGTTTAGATGAAAACTCATTGCGTTTATCTTCCAGGTTAAAAATATGCAACATGAAATTAATTTCATTCTTTAACTTCCTTTTAGGAAATCCTTTCAGCTAAAACATTAAGAGAGAAGATTTAAGTGATCTAAATTTCATTAAGAATCTTAAGAATTAGAGCTAGAAGGAACTTTAGTGATATTAAAAGGAACCTCTCTTATTATATAAATGATGAAATCAAGATCCACAAAGTGAAATGATTTGCCTCATGCTCAATAAGTGTCAGAACTGGGATCTGAGCCTAGGCCTGTCTTCTAACTTTTGATCCAGTACTCCTTCCACTCCATTACAATGTTACAACTTAAAACAATTTTGATTTCAGATGGTTCTTCCCCTTCAGTCTTACTTGTTTTAAAAGGAATAAGGCAATGCTATGCAGTAAAGACTAAGATCTGGAGTTGAAGGATTTGGGTTCAAATTTCCTTTTACTATCTTTTAAATCTTGGGCAAGTCAAGTAATCCTTCTGTGCCTCAGTTACTTATTTGTAGAAGGGGTTAAGCTCCTTTCCACCTATAAATCTATGAGAATACTATTTTATGACATTACAACAGTGCTATTTCTAAAGACTCATCACCTAGCCTGTGAACAGAGGGGGAAAAATTCTCTTTGAATTACCATAGCGAAGAAATAAAGATGTTCAGTTACTGTCAAGGAATCAAATAAAAGGTCATGCTGGGGGCATAAACCCAGACTCTTTCGGATGTCAATCATATTCCTTGTGATGTCAAAGCCATTGATGTATGCCCGTCCACTTGTAGGAGGATATAGACCTGAGAACCAACAAAAAGTTATCTCAAAAGTTTATCTGTAGTAATAGAACTTCAAAACAATTCTGATAAGAACCTAGCCTAAATGGAATCTTTCTGCTTTAATCAATTTGATTTAATAAAGAATTACTTAATGACACTATATTTAAGGTAATGATTCAGGTCCTAGAGATAACAATAAAAATTATGTTATCTATATTTTGGTGGTGATTATATTCTATTGGAAAGATTGTCATGAGGAAAGATTAATAAAATATATGCAAGAGACAGGAACAAAGGGGTGATCAGAGAAAACACATTAAGGAAATGTAAGTGAGGAAAAGAAGACTTTCATCTAGGGTTTTGGAGAAGGAGGAAGCACTTGAAAGAAAAGAATAATGAAAGCCATGATGAAGAAAAAACCTTGGATTTCATATTACAAGAAAACTCCCTTGATCCTTGAACAAGAAAATAAAATGAAAATTGAAAGAATTCACAGATTGCCTCCAGGAAGAAATCCACACTTGACAACTTCCAGGAATGTAATAGTTGACTTCAAGATCCACTAATCTAAGGAGAAAATCCTTCAAACAGCCAGAAAGAAACCATTCAAATACCATATAGCTACAATTCAGGATCACATAGGACCTAGTGGCTTCTACACTAAAGAATTGAAAGACATGGAATATGATATTTAAAAAGGTGAAAGATTTGGGTTTACAACCTAGAGTCAAAACTGAGTATATTCTTTCAGGGGAAAAATGAACATTCAATAAGATAGAAGGTTTCCAAACATTCCTGAGGAATAAGTCAGACCTAAACAAAAAATTTGAAGTCCAAACACAAGACACAAGAGAAGCCAAAAAAGGTAAGTAAGAAAGAGAAAATTTAAGGGACTCATTAAGGTCAAAATGTTTACATTTCTACATGGAAAGAGGATATCTGTAATTCTCAGAAATTACTCTTAGTGTTAGAGAAGATAGAAGGAAATTCCTCAGAAATAGGGTGGGGAAGTAAGCTGATTATGATTATATATATATGATAATATATGATGATATGATGTATATATAAATGTGATAATATGAAATATGTAAAAAAAAATCAAGGTATGAAAGAGAAGGTTGCCCTGAGAGAAAAGGGAGGGGAGAGTTAGAATGGGGTAAATTACATAACATAAAGAGGTAAGAAAAATCAATACAGAGAGAGAAGGATAAAGGTGGTGCAGTCAATGCTTAAACTTTACTCTCATCGTAACTGGCTCAGAGAAGGAAAAACAAGTATACACAGTGTGGCATAGAATTCTATCCTAACATACAATGGAGTAGAAGGGGAATAAGAAAGGAAAGGGAAGGTAATTGGAGGGAGGGGGTAGTAGGAGTGTGTAACAAAAAGCAAAATACTGCTGAGGAGGAAGAGGAGTGAAAGAGAATAGAGCAGGATCTAAAGGGGAATAATATGATGGAGGACAATACACAGTTAGTAATCATAATGCTGAATGTGAATGGGATTAACTCACCCATAAAACAGAAACAGATAACAGAGTGGATTAAAAACCAGAATCCTACTATATGTTGTTTATAAGAAATACATTTGAGGCAGGGTGACACACACAGATTAAAGGTAAAAGGCTGGAGCAGAATTTATTATGTATCTATCTAAAGTAAAAAAAGGCAGGAGTAGCAGTCATGATGCCAGACAAAGCTAAAGTAGAACTTGATCTGATTAAAAGAGATAAGGGAGGAAATTTCTTTTTGCTAAAACTTACTATAAACAATGAAGTAATATAATTACTAAACATTTATACACCAAATGGTATAGCATCTAGATTTCTAAAAGAGAAATTAAAGGAGCTTAAGGAAGAAATAGATAGTAAGACCATACTAGTGGGAGATCTCAACCTTTCCCTTTTAGAACTAGATAAACCAAACCAAAAAATAAGAAAGAAGTAAGGGAAGTGAATGAAACATTAAAAAAATTAGAGATAATAGATATCTGGAAAAAATTGAATAGGGATAAAAAGAATATACCTTCTTCTCAGCAGTACATGGTACATATACAAAGACTGACCATGTACTAGGGCATAGAAACATTGCAAACAAATGCAGAAAAGCAGAAATAATAAATGCAATTTTTTAGATCATAATGAGATAAAATTATAATTAACAAGGGTCTATGGAAAGGCAATTTTAAAATTAATTGGAAACTAAACAATCTAATTCTTTAAAACTGGTAAGTCAAAGAAGAAATCATACAAACAATAACGGACTTCATTGAAGAGAATGACAAGGAGGAGACAACATATCAAAACCTATGGGATACAGCCAAAGTAGTACTGAGGGGAAAATTTATATCTCTGAAGGCCTATATCAACAAAATAGAGAGGGTGGAGATCAATGAATTAGACTTACAACTTAAAAAATTAGAAAGAGAATAAATTAAAAATCCCAAGATAAAAATTAAATTGGAAATCCTAAAAATTAAAGGAGAAATTAATAAAAAATTGAAAAGAACTATTGAACTAATAATTAAGGCCAGGAGTTGGTACTGGTAAATCTAATAATAAAAAAGAAAGAAGAGAATTAAATTAATAATATCAAAAATGATAAGGGAAATCTCACTTCTTTTTTTTTTTTAATATTTTTAAACCCTTAACTTCTGTGTATTGGCTCCTAGGTGGAAGAGTGGTAAGGGTGGGCTATGGGGGTCAAGTGACTTGCCCAGGATCACACAGCTGGGAAGTGGCTGAGGCCGGATTTGAACCTAGGACCTCCCATCTCTAGGCCTGACTCTCAATCCACTGAGCTACTCAGCTGCCCAGAAACTCCATTTAAAATCACTGTAGACAATATAAAATATTTAGGAATCTATCTGCCAAGACAAACATAGGAATTATAAGAACACAAGTATAAAATACTTTTCAAAGAAATAAAACTAGATCTAAACAACTGGAAAAACATTGCTTGTTTATGTGTAGGACAAGCTAATATAATAAAAATGACAATCCTACCTAAACTAAATTACTTATTCAGTGCCATACCTATCAAACTACCAAAAAACTTTTTTTTATAGAATTAGAAAAAATTATAACAAAGTTATTTATTTGGAAGAACAAAAGATCAAGAATATCAAGGGAACTAATAAAACAATGAAGGATGGAGACCGAGCATTACCAGATCTTAAACTGTACTATAAAGTGGTGGTCATCAAAACAATATGGTACTGGCTAAGAGATAGAAAGGTGGATGAATGGAATAGACTTGGGGTAAATGACCTCAGCAATATAGTGTTCAATAAACCCAAAGAACCCACTATTTGAGAAAAAACTGCTGGGAAAATTGGAAAATGGTATGGGAGAGATTAGGTTTAGATCAACATCTCACACCCTATACCAAGATAAATTCAGAATAGGTAAATGACTTAAATATTGGGAATGAAATCATGAATCAGATGAACATAGAATAGTATATTTGTCAGATCTATAGGAAAGGAAAGAATGTAAGACCAAGAGAAAGAACATTACAAAATGTAAAATGAATAATTTTGATTAGATTAAATTAAAAAGTTTTTGTACAAACAAAACCAATGCAACCAAAATCAGAAGAGAAGCAAGAAACTGGGAAAAATGTTTACAACAAAAACCTCTGACATAGGACTAATTTCTCAAATTTATAAGGAACTAAGTCAAATATACAAGATATCAACCCATTCCCCAATTGACAAATGGTCAAGGGACATGAATATGTAGTTTTCAGATGAAGAAATAAAAATTCTCAATAATCACTTGAGAAAGTGTTCTAAATTCCTCCTGATTGGAGAAATGCAAATCAAAACAACTCTGAGGTGCCAACTCACACCTAGAACATTTGCCAATATGACAGTAAAGGAAAATAATAAATGTTGGAGGGGATGTGGCAAAATATGGGCACTGATGCATTTCTGGTAGAGTTGTAATTTGATCCAACCATTCTGGAAGGCAATATGGAACTATGCCCAAAGGGCTTTAAATGGACACATACCCTTTAATCCAGCAATACCTCTACTAGGTTTGTATCCTAAAGAGTTAATGAGAAAAAATGTTTGCACAAAAATATTCATAGCTGTGCTCTTTGTGATGGCAAAAAATTGGAAAATGAGAGGATGTCCCTTGATCGGGGAATGGCGGAACCAAATGTGGTATCTGATGATGATGGAATACTATTATGCAATAAGGAATGATGAACTGGAAGATTTCTATATGAATTGGAAGAACTGATGCAGAGTGAATGAGCAGAACCAAGAGAACATTATATAAAGAAATTGTAACATTGTGGAACAATACAGTGTAATGGACTTTGCTAATAGAAGACAGAAAAGACAGTCCCAACAGTCTTGTGAGAAAGAATGCTATCCACATCAAGAGAAAAAAATGCAGGAGTAGAAACATAGAAGAAAAAGGAATGACTTAGCATTTGTGTATATGGATATGATTTGGGGTTTGGGCTTTAAATCAGTGGTTCCCAAACTTTTTTGGCTTACCGCCCCCTTTCCAGAAAAAATATTACTTAGTGTCCCCTGGAAATTATGAAACTATTTATTGAACTCAGAATAGAATGTAATACAAAAAAAGTGTGGCCATCACCACTTCCCTGGATTGGTGCAGCACCCACTAGGGGGCGGTAGTGCCCACTTTGGGAATCACTGCTTTAAATGATTGCTCTATTTCAAAAATGAATAATATGGAATTAGGTATAAGTGATAACATTTGTATAACTCAGTAGAAGTGCTTATTGGATTTGGGAGCGGGGAAAGAAGAGGGAAGGAAAAAAATGAAATATGTAAACATGGAAAAATATTTTTAAAATAAAATGTAATCCAGAATAAAAGGAAACCAATATGTACATATAAACTAAGTCTTTCATGTTTTCATTTTTCTATTTGCTTTCTGGAGCTAACATTTATAGTTTATTGTGCCAGCATTAATTCTATGGCTGTGTGTAGTATTTTCTTGGTTCTACTCATTTCATTGTTCATCATTTCATGTAATCCTTTCCAAGTTTTAAAAAAAATCAGTCTGCTCATCATTTTTTATGATGCAGTATAGTATTCTATCACAATCATATACCACAATTAGTTTAGCCATTCAACAATTGATGGGCATATTCTCAATTTCTAATTCTTTGTCACCAAAAGAGACCTACTGTAAATATTTTGGAACATATGGTTTGTTTTCTTCTTTCTCTGATTTCCCAAGAAACAGACCAGCTTACTGGGTCAAAGAATATATACAATTTTAGAACTCTGGGAATAATTTCAAATTGCTCTCCAAAGTGGTTGGGTTAGTTCACAGCTCCATTAACAGTGTATTAGTGCCCACAGTTTTTCCATATCCCCTCCAATATCTGTCATTTTGCTCTTTTGTCATTTTAGCCACTCTGGTGGGTGTGAGGTGATATCTGAAAGTTATTTTGATTTGTATTTCTTTAGTTAGCAGTGATTTAGAGCATTTTCTCATATATATCTATATATGGCTTTGATTTCTTCACTCGAAAATTGTCTGTTTATATCCTTTGCCTATTTATCAATTGGGGGATAGCTCTTATTCTTATAAATTTGACAAAGTTCTCTATCTATTTTTGAGATGAGACCACTATCCAAGAAACTGTCTATTAATTTTCACCCAATATATCGTTTTCCTTCTAATTTTGGCTACATTAGTTTTATTTGTACAAAACCCTTTTTAATTTATGTATTCAAAATTATCCATTTTATATCACACAATGCTTCCTAGCTCTTATTTGTTCACAAATTCTCCTAACTGTAAATTGGATAGGTAATATATTCCCTGTTCTTCAAATTTGCTTATGATATCTTCTTTTATGCCTGACAGGCTGTCTATAAAAATCCCATCCCTCAAATTTTCCATTTTCCTTCTCATCTTGGCAGTGTTTATTTTATTTGTACAAAAATTTCCAATTTAATGTACTCAAAATTATCCATTTTATATTTCATAATGTTCTCCATGTCTTGTTGACTCATAAATTCTTCTCCTATCCATAAATCTGATAGATAATATGTTCTTCTAATTTACTTAAAATATCTCTTTTTATGTCTAGATCAAATTAGCTTAATCCCACTCCTCAAATTTTGTTTTCCTTCTCAGCTTGGCAGTGTTTGTTTTGGCAGTGTTTGTTTTCTTTCTACCAAAATTAGCTTCTTAGCTCTGAGACAGGACATGGTTCCTCTCTTTTATGCTGTGGTCTAATTAGAGATCACCACTTTGGCAAAACATGTTGAAAAAAAGTGAGAAGTTGTTATGTGTTATAGTATATAGTGGGTTAGACTCAGAGTTAAGTCCTGCCATGTCACTGACACCCATTAGTTGTATGATTACAGGCAAATAACTTAATCTACCTTCTCAGTGCTCTTGGGCAACTTTCAAGATCAAATTACAATTGAGTTGCCATGCTGGATATATGGAAAGATTTTCTACAGTGGAAGTCCCCTACGTTGCTCAAATAACAAATCTTTCATGCCTGTCTTTCAAAGTGGTATGTATGTCTTGAAAACTAACATTTATATAGCACTTCAGTGTTTTTCAAAGAACTTTACATATATGATTTCAATAGATCCTCATAACAATCTTGTAAAATAAACTAGAATATATATTAGCAAAAGAAAAGCTGTTGGTAGAGAGCTATTTTCTAGTAGGAAAGGAAACTATTCTTCATATATAGTAGAGAGCAGGCCACATAGAACAAAGAGAGTTGTTAGAGATGGTTATAGCAGAGTTCATACTGGAGTGGAAAGGCTGCAGCAAAGACTGGAGGAAAGGGGGCATGTATCACCAGGTAAAGAGCCCTGAGTTTTTCTCGAAATAACCTAAAAATAGAGACTGATTAAGTTTCCTTAAGAGGAGAGATTTATAAATGTATGCTTCATTTTTTCCCTATTCCACGAAAAAAAAATCAGAATGTGTGGGAAACTTTTTAATAAGGACAGAATTAACTACCTACTTTCCTAGTATGAATTTATACTACATATTTCCACTGGCCTAAAACTATTTATCACATTTTATATATAATTATAACTTCAAATAGTATGAATTTGAATAATGTGATCACTTAGCAAGTTTCATTATTTGCATGAATTGGAACTTTGCTGTACACAACTATGCAATCTTTTCTTTGAATTTCACCTCTACATTGCTAAGTACTTGGGAGAACCCTCCTTCTGCATGTTCTGCTGGTACCTCAATTTCAACATGTCTGAATTGGATTCAACACTTTTGACTCTCAATTTATTTTTCCAACTTTTCTATGATGATACTCCTTTGAAATCATCTTTGAATCTCCCTCTTCTTTATTTCCCACATCAAATCAGCTTCCAAGTTCTCTTGCTTTCATCTCCATAGCATTTCTAGGATCTATTTCCCTTTCTCTACTCACATGGCCATTAACCTGGTGAAAGCTTTCATCATTTCTTAAACCTCAATAATCATAATTACCTTTTTTTTAAATTTTAAACCCTTAACTTCTATGTATTGACTTATTGGTGGAAGAGTGGTAAGGGTGGGCAATGGGGGTCAAGTGACTTGCCCAGGGCCACACAGCTGGGAAGTGTCTGAGGCCGGATTTGAACCTAGGACCTCCCGTCTCTAGGCCTGGCTCTCAATCCACTGAGCTACCCAGCTGCCCCCAATAATTACCTTTTAATGGATCTCCCTGCCTCCAGTTTGCCCTTTTCCAATTCATCCTTGGAAAAGCCAAAATGCTTTTTTTCCTAAGGCATTAGTCTGATCATATTATAAAAATTTTCAGTGCTTTCTATTGATGTTCTTGTTATACACTAGCTTGTATTTACTTTTCTATGTACATATCTTATCATCTTTAGTGGACAGTTGTGAGGAATAGGTCCTGACAATATGGTGGACGCCTCTCATAAGCCATATAATGGAGTAAAAAGAAACGAAAATTGAATTATGTCTCATGTTCCTTGCTTAAGTTCCTTTTCCCTACATCCATGTCAGTGGGACATGACAAGAAACACAAAATAGGTGAGTCCTTTAAGAAGTTAACAGATGAAGTTGCTTTACTTTATAAATAGGATTGTAAATTGCATTCTGGTCAGCTGACTCTCATGACGAGATTATACCTCTTTATTAACTGGCCAATGGTGAATGAGGGGAGGGACTGATTCCCATTAATAAAAGAGAGCCTGTGTGCTCCCATTTCTTGTACTTGCTTGCAGGCCGTCATACAAGCTTGAAATAAAAGCAGTGAAGGACTACGTCAAGGCACAATGTAGATCCTCAATAAATGTTAACTGAATTGAATTAAAAGAAGATTCTTCTGATATATATGGCAGGTGCATATAAGTGTGCAGGAAAATCACTAACTGGATCCACACTATACTTCCAAAGCAGTTTCTAATGGGCTGAAAGTTCTGCTAAGAAAAAAATAAAATCTTATCTTTCTTTCTCAATCATCTCCTGAGTGACCATTACTCTGTGTGTATGTGTGAAGAAGTAAGTGTGATTTAAAGCAGTGCATTGGCCATAGTAAGCTAAAAAATAACGAACTAATACTCTTTCCCACTAAGCCATGATATACTGGTTATCTCTAAGATGTAGAAGTGTATATTTGAATGTGTGTACAACTAAATTTGGATCTTTTCTGGGGATAAATGCAAAGATCACATTCTATGCTGGCTGTGCCATTACGAATATTAAAGAGTGATTTTGGTCTGGCATACATTCTTGCCATCTCCTAACACTTTATCAGGAAGGTATTGGCATATTTAATGAACCACCATGTAGTTGCTTAACTTAATAACATTTTTGGTACAGGAAATGCTAAAAAGGTGAACTGTATCAGTCACCACTACATTAGGATATAAAGATCTATCTGTCTATTTGTCTGTCTGTCTGTCTTGTCAATCTGTCATTTAGTTATAGCAAATAGATCAGTTGGACACACACACACACACATACATGCACAAAAATAGATGGATAAAGAGGGAGATGAGAGACAAAGAGACAGGCAAACCAATTAGAAGTAGACACCACTATAGGTACTGAATCCTATAACTAGGAACAACATGTTTTAATGGAGAAACTTGATTATTTACTAACTGCAACTACTCTAAGTATTTTTTGGAAAATAAGAGAGCAATTTGGCAGAAATAGGATTAAATCTACAATTTTATACTTTCTACCACAATTAGCTCAAAATGTATGACCAGAATATAAAAAGTTGTACCATAAAAAAAATTACAAGAGAATAAGCCTAGGCATTATTCACAACTATATCTAAAGGCAGATTTCTTACTTAAAGGATAGTCAACAGATATTTATTAAGGGCCCATTATTTTCCAGCACTGGGATAAGTACTGGATATAAGATACCATAAAAGATAAAATGAACTATTTTATTAACTCAATCTTTTAAAAAATTTGCAAGAACAAAATATAGAATTGGAAGAGAAACTGTGGGGCAGAAAAAATATTTGCCTCAAATATCACCAACCAAGGTATGATATCTAAAATACAAAGTCAGTTGACACAAATATATGTCAAAGAGCCATTTTCCAATAGGTATCAAAGGATGTCATTTTCAAAAAATCTGTAAATTACAAGTAAATACTTGAAAATATGTAAAAAGTCTATGAGTAAGAAAAATGCAAATTAAAATAACTCCATCTCCATGCAAATTGACAAAGATGAAGAAAGATGGGCAGAGTCAATGTTGGTGGGGCTGTGGGAAGTCAGGCATACTGATAGATGACTGTTGGTTGGGCTATGAAGTAGTCTATCTGTTCTTGATTTTAATTTGGAACTATGGAAGAAAAGGATAGCCCCAAAAAGTTAAAGATAGAAACAAAGGCACTTTATAGATATTTAACATAGATATCCTTTTGAATACCTCCTGTGACATATATATTTTTATACTCATATATATCATACGTTCATCTTCTTAATAAGCTTCCTTGAGGTAGAAAAGAACTAGAAATAAAGTGAGTACTATAGGGCCCTATATCCTCAGGGGACACGTTCTAAGATGTAGGAGTCCAGGCATATACTAATCTTGATAATGTTTTAGGGGTGCTCAAAAAACTGACTCATATTTCTAATGATTGATTTCTGTAACCTTGAGTTATATTAAACCTATTATCTCAGTCTACTTGTTTTGCCAATAACAATCAATTAACATCTGTATCAAACAAGCCTAGATGCCTAGGCAATATGAACTCCTAATCTGGGTATTGTCTTAGGATCCAGCAGTTTGTATCTTGTGAAGATTACCTCATAATGTTAATATATCAGACCACTTGTTTGATTACTATTCTCCCTTCCTCTTATACTGTTGTTACTCCAATAAAAACACCAGTAAGTTGGGCTAAAAGGGAAACTCCATTCCACTAGAGTTAACTTACAGTCTGACTACTTCATGTCTGGAACTTTCTTTTTCTTTGTGTCCTTAAAATGCCAGTTTCCACACTAAGGGGCAGCACACATACTTCTAAAAGATCTCGCATTTAGAAATGCTAACACAGATTCAAAGAAGGCATTGGCACCCATTAAGACTAAGGGTTCAGTGTCAGAACCTTATGTTCTCCTTCTCTTAAGACTTTAACCGTCACCCATTTTTCTCTCAGCCCCTAGTTCCCCTTTCTGAGTGTTCTACCCACTAGGAACTTTCCTGAAGCTGCTAAATGCCTTCATCTTGGCACCCAATGTAGATTTTGGGCACTGGAAAGAACGTTTGCAGTTCAGGACCCCAGAAGGTCAACGGACCTAGACTGGCCATTGAGGCAAGGAGCTGACCATTAGAAAATAAGGTTTCTTCTCATACTTGTTACATATGCTTGTTAAAATCTTTAGTACAGAGATAAGGAAATAGAGTAATAGAAGCTAACCTTCAGGCATTGATTAAGGTAATTTTGCAATGTTATCCTTTTTCCCAACTCATATAGAGAATAATTTTGATATAAAAGCAGCTTCAAACTTAGTAATTACTTGGCAGATGGGAGGAAATTTATTTTGCCCAAATCTACTATAAATAAAGAGGGCGATGGTGAAACAGAACATTATAAATCTCATGTTTCAAATTTATTTTGGACACGAAAAATTACTAAGGATAGATTAACCATGTCCCTTTATGTAGAAAATGAAATTATGACAGGCATTTTAGATTCTGGCCCAGATATGTCTGTGATCTCTATAAAACATTGGCCTGCATCTTGGGAAACAATTTCACCTCAACATAATTGGTATTGGGGTACCCAAGAAAATTCAACAATCTGCCAGAGAATTAGCATGGTCTGATGATGAAGGACACAATGGGACATTTCAGCCCTATATTTTAGACATTCCACGATCTCTTTGGGGAAAAGATGTTTTAGCTGAAATGGATTTAACTCTAACCACATCTAATTTGGCATAGACAAAATTTTTAGGGTCTGTAATTGACTCCCCTATTAAATTTGCTAATCCCATAACTTGGATCTTGTCTAAACCTGTCTGGGTGAACCAATGGCCCATATCTGGAGAGAAATTCCATCATTTAAACAAATTAGTACAGGAAGAGCTGGAATTAGGGCATATAAAAGATTTTGACAGTCCTTGGAACATTCCCATCATCCTCATCCCTAAAAAAGTCAGGAAATAGAGGTTGGTTCATGATTTAAGGAAGGTTAATGAACAACTGCTTAACATGAGGACACATTAACCAGGCATTCCCTCTCCTAGTCCTATTCCCATGGATTGGAATCTCATAGTGATAGATTTAAAAAATTATTTCTTTCACATTCCTCTCTCCCCAGAAGACTGTCATAGGTTTGCTTTTTCAGTTCCATCTGTAAATTTTAATGTATCTTTAAAAAGATATGAGTGGAAGGTTTACCCCAGGGAATGCAAAACAGTACAACATTATGTCAGAAATTTGAGGATCAAGCACTTGAAGTAGTAAGAGATAAATATCAATCATTAGAAATATGATAAGAGTTAGCTTTTTGAGTACTCCTAAAACATAATCAAGATTAGTATATGCCTAGGACATAAGACCCTACCATGGATAGCTAAAATCATGCACATAAGTGAATATCTGCTAACTTCCATGTATATATGTGGTCTCTCTCCCTACTTATATCTCTCAGCTCCTCTGCAACCTCTGACTTCCTCTAAAAAACCCTAAAAAATAGTGAGAGTGGAAGCAGAAGAGATCACTGCTTGGGGTAGATTGTCTCTGCAGGTAGACTTTGCAGATAGACATCTGGCACTTTGGGTTGACTACAGATAACTAAAACCATGAAAAACAAACCATGTCCATGGGGACCTACTGTATATAGGAAATGGGGAACAGTGGAAAAATTATTGCATATGGATACAATAGAATATTATTATACAGTAAGAAATTATCAATATAAGGAATTCAGAGTAAATGATAAAGGATTGTAAAATGAAGCAGAACAAAATATGAACAACGGATCCAGTGACTATAATAATACAGATGAAAAGTTCACTCAAATAAAGTTGAGTTTTAAATAATAAAAAAACCAGTAAAGGTCCTGGAGAAGACATAGTCCTTTACAGCAGAGAGAAAGGGGATATTTAGTAGACTATTATATACATTGCCAAACAAGGTTTGTCTGTACTAGATGTTTTAGCTTAATTATTCTTTGTTAAAGTATAGGGTTCATACTAGAATATAGGTGGGTGAATATGAAATAACTTCAATGTAAAATCCCAAAACAAAAAGAAAATAAATTTTGTAACAAATTATAACTACCAAAAAACTGGGAGATCTACCCTATTCTTCATAATGCCACATTTAAAGCTAGTCATTCTTGGTGAATTGACAAACCAGCAGAGATGTTCTGGGATAACAGACCTCATTTAACTGACCCATTTTTCTCTTAATTAGCAACTATCCACAGGGCAGGAAGCCACTGATTAAGATGAAGGGATGGGTGTAAGACACCTAGGGAGCAACCTCCTATAAACTATAGCTACTATCAGCCACCATTCCTGTCCAGAAAGTTAAGCTAGTGTCATCTCTACAATCATCATGGCAGGGCTTTAATAATCAATCAGTTAATCAATAACCATCTTATGAATGTACCAGGCCCTTGGCTATGTGTTCATGTTGGTGGCCTTATTTTTAATCCATACCCCTTTCCTGATGAAAGTGACATATTAGAGGGAAGATGGTATGATTCTTTAATTGATGTATTTGAAAAGAACTCTGAATACCATAGTGTTCTGTCATAATATCTGGGATCCCCTAGTTAAATCACATTTCAGTTTATGTGTCTCTTTCTGAGACACACAAAATTTATGGTACTTGCACTAAGGAGAAATGTCATGTCTTTATGTTCCTGAAGAACAGTTAAGTCCCAAGTGAATAAGCTTTGCTAGGCTTCAGCGTAACTCTAAAGAGTTAGGAGACTGTCCTAAACCACTTGGGTCATAAGGGTCAAAGAGTAATGGACAATTTTCTCTTACCCGGATTAGGTCCATTAGGTTCTTTTCTAAGAGTATAGTTCTGCTACTATCAAAGAAAAAGAAAGTTCTTCTCAGTGGGTAATGCTGTAAGGGTAATAAACTTAGCTCTAAGAATAAAGGTGAAAGGGGGCAGTTGGGTGGCTCAGTGGATTGAGAGATAGGTGGTTCTTGGTTCAAATCTGACCTCAGGCACTTCTTAGTTGTGTGACCCTGGGCAAGTCACTTAACCCCCATTGCCCAGCCCTTACCACTCTTCTGCCTTAATCAATACATATTGATTCTAAGGGGAAAGTAAGGGTTTAAAAGAAAAGAAAAAAAAAGAATAAAGTTGAAGGCCCTGAAAACAAAGAGCTAATCCTCAGCATCTTAGCTGATCAGGGCTCAAACATACCTGTAAGCATGGACAAAGTGGTGGTCTTCCCTGCTCCATTATGTCCTAGCAGAACAGTGATTTGGCCCTCATATAAGTTCAGAGTCAGGTCTTTTACTGCCTCTTTGACATGTCTCCCTATCACAAACACCTGTGGAAGAGGCAAAGCAAGAGTAACTTTTTGGACCCAGGTTCATTATGTGAGTTTCAAAATTAATATCCAATATTCTAAGTATTATATTTAAGAAGATTTATTAATAATAACTAACATAAAAAGCAAAAGTAAAAAGCCACCTTTCTCAGCCTGCAGGGGGAAAAAGAGAGAGAGAGGGAGGAGTTACAGAACTTATAAACAAACAACATAAGCACATAGGTAAAATGAAAGGAAAAGGATGCTGGGTAATACAGAAAGGAATTCTGGGGAACGTAGTTCAAAGGTACGCAATTCTTAATTAATACAGTTATTTTGGAGTTTACTGACAAGTATTCAAAAATTAACTGTCCCTAGAAAGTATTCTACCCTATATCAATAAGACCAAAGAAGAAATATAAAGGGGTAGAATTCTTACTGCTTTACAGTGTAAATACAATAGGATGAAGCTTTTCTTCAAAGGAAACTCATTTAGTGGTGTTTATTAGTGAGGCTTAAGGTTATAAAAAGAAAAGAGCAGCGTTATTACACTTCCAGCACATAATGACATAAAGTCTTAAGAGAAGATTCTTGGTACAGAAACTGTTAATTAACATTACAAAATTGGGGGGCAGCTGGGTGGCTCAGTGGATTGAGAGCCAGGCCTAGAGATGGGAGGTCCTAGGTTCAAATCTGGCCTCAGAAACTTCCCAGCTGTGTGACCCTGGGCAAGTCACTTAACCCCCATTGCCCACCCTTACCACTCTCCTTTTGACCTTGGAACCAATACACGGCATTGATTCCAAGATGGAAGGTAAGGGTTTTTAAAAAATTACAAAATTGTTCAAATTTTAATAATTGGGGAGAAAAGAAGTTTAAAGTGACTCCTTATTCCCATTAAGTTGGCAAAGAAAGTTTAAAATGATAAAATTCAATGAGACTATTAACAGGTACTATATTTTATAGACTTGTCAGTTTAATCTTACTTCAGATTAATTCAGCAAAATATGATGAGTGGCATGAGAGACCTTTGTCAATATTCAAAGACAAATGGATCTGTGATCTTATTGATGCAAATGTTCCATTTTTTCTTTTTTGAAATAATTTATTTTTTCATTTAGGTAGAAATCTGCCTTTCCTACCTCTCCCACCACTCCTCCACATTGGGAAGAAAAAATCCTTGTTACAAATACATACAGTAAAGAAAAACAAATTTCACATTTCCCACATCAAAAAAAAGTCTCATTCTGCTCTCTGAATCCTTCACCTTTTCTATCAGGAAGTGGGTAGCATGAACATCATTAGTCTTCTCTGCAAGAGTCATTATGATAATCATAATTCCTAATCATTTCAAAGTTATTTTCTTTATAATATTGTTGTCTTTGTAAAATTGTTCTTCTGATTCTGTTTACTCTGCATCAGTTTATATAAATCTTCCCAAGTTTTTCTGAAACATCTCCTTTATCATTTCATATAGCACAGTTTCTACATGGCTCTGGTCTTTTAATCAGGAATGCTTGGAATTCCTTTATTTCATTAAAATTTTTCTTCTATACTCAGCTTTGCTGAATAGGTTATTCTTGGCTATAAACTCATATCCATTGCCTTTTGGAATACTATATTCCTTGCTCTCTGCTACTTTATACTAGTGATTACTAAGTTATATGTGATCACGACTATGATTCTTCTACACCTGATCTCTTTCTGTCTGCTTCTAGTATTTTTTGTTTGACTGGAAACTGACTTGGATATAATGTTCTTAAGAGTTGTCATTTTGAAATTTCAGGAGGTTACTGGTAGATTCTTTCTAATTCCACTTTGCTCAAGTTCTAAAAGATCTGGATAGTTTTATTTTAAGATTTCTTGGTATATGATGTCTAGGATAATATTTTTGGTCATGGAATAATTCCAAACTGCTTTTCGAAATAGTTGTATCATGTCACAGCTCCACCAACAAATGTATTAATGTACTCATCTTTCTACAATCCCTCCTACATTGACTGTTGCCATTCTTAGACACCAGACTTTTATCAGAAAAATCTATTGTAAAGGTGTATTTTTTTTAAATTAATCTATTAACTCTTTTGGTGGATTCTAACTGCATTTTACATTGCTCATTTAAACATTTTCAAATTTATATAATCAAAATTTTCTATTTAATCTGTTTTGATCATTTCTAGGTAAGCCTTCTTTCCCTAGCTACCATTGTGGAAGAACCATTCCTCAAAAGAAAATGGTCAGTAACTCAAGCTAACAATCACCACATGAAAATAATCCCAATCATTAGTAATATGATATGTGCAAATGCAAACAACTCTGAGATTCCACTTCATAACCATAAAATTATTTAAAATAGTAAAAATGGAAAATGATAATTGTAGTTGTGTGAAAACCTATAGAATTTGTTCATCAATATATATATCTTGGACAGGCATTGTCAACAGAAATTTATTTAGGCCTATAATAAAAAAGGAGGAACAGAGGGAAATGGATGTCCTTTAAAAAAATTTTTTTTAATGACCCAAAGTTTTCCCCTAAAGCAAAGACTCATTCATCTTTTTATTCTTGTGATGATTGGTCTATAGATGTTAAGGTATGAAACATTACAATCACCAAAGAGTTGAAATTGAAGATTACCAAAAGGGTAAGAGGAGCACATAGTAGTCATGATAAAGAAAAGCAGAGCAAAAATAAGTGAGAAAAGAAAATATAGACTGGTCCCCTGGTTGGAACAAGGGATAACTAAGGTACAGCCTATATGCTGCATTAATATCCTTATAATGCCATAAGAAATTGAGGAAAGTTATAACTTCTGGCTTATGGCATCACAAAAGTTCCTAGTCAAACTTTTTTTTTTAGGAACACTATTTCTTAAAAACATCTAATAATAATGAATAAGAGTGCCATATGAAACAATACTGAACTCTTCCGTACCATAAAGGAAGGTACAAGAAGATAGGTCCTGAAGCAAAGGCCTCTTCCGGTATCAAAGGTTCTGTGATAAGGGACTGGAGTTCTGAGTATATACCATTTTCTTCAGTTAGTGGAGCCACTCCATGAGACATAGCACATAACACATCAATTGGGGAACTTTGAAGGAACAAGGAGATTCCTGAGAGTAGGATCATGTCCACTTCAGTACATTTGTACTTTGTACCACTCTTCCTGAGGAAGTTAGAAGAGAGATTGTATCCTCTGAGTGGGGGAAGGGTACATTTTTGTACTTCTGTCCTTATTATATTTTCTCAGTAAAGTTCCTTCTATACAAGCTAGAAATAGTGAAAAAAGCAATTCGGATGAGTAGATTTAAAATGATGAGTTGTCTAAAATATAAAAATGTTCATGAAGGGCAGGGGTCGGCAACCTTTTTGGCCGTGAGAGCCATAAATGCCACATTTTTAAAAATGTAATTTCGTGAGAGCCCTACAGTACTCACAGTGCCGTTCCTGTAACAGCGCCTGAAAAAAAAATTGACTTTATGGCTTCTGCAGAAAGAGCCATATCTGGCCTTCAAAAGATCCAGATATGGCTCTAGAGCCATACGTTGCTGACCCCTGATGTAGGGGAACCTTACCGACCAACTTAGATTTTAAGACATGTATTGAAGATGAAAGCAACAGAGAATTAATATAAAAGGGTGATATGATATTATTTGCAATGCCAAACTTAGAATAGGCTGAGGCCAAAAGGAAAACTATGAAGAAAAAGGATTTTTTCTTTTTTATATTTAACCTTTATTGGGGAAAAGAGGAGGATGAAAGACAAGTGATGATAGGAAATAACTTAATTCTTATTTTGCTTCCCTATCAAGGAGAACATCTGGGGATTGAAAAGAACAAAACAAAATGGATAATGGAAATTTTAATGCCTGAAATGAATAAGGAAATAGCAAAAGAATATCTAGCCATACATGAGATAAAAATCACCTGACCAAAATGAATTTCATTTTATGGTGTAGGAAAAACTCACAGATAAGACTAATGAAACATTGTCAGTTACCACTAACAGATTATATAGAATGGGAGAGATACTACAAAACTAGAAAAGGCCAATCTCTCCAATTTTTTATAAAAGGTAAAAGAATATGGACTTCCTGGGTCACATGAGCAATAAGACAGTAGATGACTACTTTTTTTTTTTTTTTTTAAAACCCATACCTTCCATCTTAGAATCAATACTATGTCATGGTTACAAGGCAGAAGAGCCATAAAGACCAGGCAATGGGGGGGTTAAGTGACTTGCCCAGGGTCACACAGCCAGGAAGTATCTGAGGTCATATTTGAACCTGGCACCTCCTGTCTCTAGGCCTGGCTTTCAATCCACTGAGCCACTTAGCTGCCCCCAACTATTTTTTTAAATCCCCCATGACCTCTAAAATGTCCCCCACACAGAAATTATACACTTAAGAAAAAGCAACTTTATCTGTGTTTACAAGATCTAGGATACCAAGACTCCAAAAGAAGGTTTAAAAACAAAAAAGCAACCAAAATCCAGGAAAGCTTGCAGATCCTAAGCTTGCTTAGCATCCCTTCCTCACCCTCCCTCACTGTGAGCAATGAGGATGCACTGTAGATCCAAGGACACAACACAAGCTTACATCAAATTCTAACCATGAACCTTATTCCCTGCTCCCTATAGAGCCTGACTCTAGTCTGCAGAAGTTTGCTTAGGCATCGACAGCCAGATTGGTAATCATCCTTCAAAAGCAAAAACCTGCTAGGGGCTGCAACCTAGAAACAATGGCACTAAAAAGATTTAAACTGCTAGTGCTGGAGAAAGCAGGCTCTGAACTGCCAAGAGAGAGAACTAAGGAAGAGAGAAAAAAGACAGTTCATAAAGACACTGTGCATATGTACAGTACTCCACTAAGCCTGAGGGAAAGAGCATAGCATCCGGTTGTGGCCAGTTCTGAACACCCAAAAGTCAATTGGGGCAGAAACCTAAGCTATTCAACCATGAACTACACCATATGGGAAGAGGTTGGGATGCTTTGAGATCCAGCCCTTAAGGAAACTACAATCAGAGGCAAAGAATTTGGGAAATGAGAAATTTGAAAATAAGGGGAGGAGGGAGACTAAAATCACCAAAGATCTGAGGAAGAAGAAAACTCAAAAGATCCTAAACATAAACATAAATCAACAGGAAAAAAGTAACAATAGAAGGAAATATGGCCTCCAAATTTAACAAAAAGGTTTAGGCTTCTATGAATAAATGCTATAAAATGGAAGAAAATGATCCATCATTTGAGATGGAGGATATTATGGAATTTGCAGAAAACATGGAATCACAATATGTTGTTGTTGAGAAGTTTAAAAGAAAAATGAGAATTAAGAGAATAGAGTTTATATCCTGCCCAGCAAAAATAATGAGCAGTATAGAAAAACTGGAATCTACAATGGCAAGTCCCACCAAAAAAAAACAAAACAAGAAAGAAAACAATCGGTTGGGAATCCAAATACATAAAAATGATTAACAATGTAAAAGAGAAGCAAAAAACAAAACTGTTAAAAGAAAAGATTCTGACTGCAAGTAAAACATATTAAATAATATATGTGTAAACTCTTTAGAATAGTAAAGCATTAAGCAAATAAATGACCATAGGAAAGAACTAAATGTTAGATTTCAAAAAGGGGTCTTAGTCTAGGTAATCATCATTTTGCTATTGTTCAAAGAAGGAAGATATTAACTAAGATATTTTAAAACTTTGATGGCTTTACTTCTTGACACTCTAAAATGCTGAAATTGGCTTTGTGTTTGTAATTCTTTCCTATTTCAGTATAGTTTGCTTTTCTTGATGTTGGGAGTCTGAAAGTATAATAATAAGCAGAGATGAAGTTGTGCCCAAGTTGACTGTGCCCAAGAAATTGGATAATACTAGGTTTTGGAGGGCATCTCAGTTCATTTGGCTGTTGTTATATTCCGATGTGACCAGAGAAATTAACACAGAGAAATTTTTTCTGATAAGGAGCAAGAGGCAAACAATTTGTAGTTATTAAAATTAAGTTTGCTTAATTTCCTCATGGAACAACCTAGTTGGAATAAAATGTAAACAACTGTGAGGAAGGACAGAGTGAAAAGAAAAAGAATAGGATCAAAAGGAAAAATAAGATGGAGAGGAATACACAATTAGTAATCCTAACTGTGAATGTGAATGGGATGAATTTATCCATAAAACAGAAGCAGATAGCAGAGTGAATTAAAAACCAGGATTTGATTATATGTTGTTTACAAGAAACACATTTGAGGCAGGGCAACACACAGAGTAAAGGTAAGGGGTTGGAGCAGAATTTATTGTGCTTTCTCAGAAGTAAAAAAAGCAGGAGTAGCAATCATGATCTCAGACAAAGCTAAAGCAAAAATAGATCTCATTAAAACAGATAAGGAAGGAAATTACATCTTGCTAAAATGTACTATAAGCAATGAAGTAATATAATACTAAACATATATGCACTAAATGGTATAGCCTCTAAATTTTTTTTTTAAATCCTTACCTTCTGTCTTTGAGTCAATACTGTGTATTGGCTCCATGGAAGAAGAGTGTAAGGGTAGGCAATGGAGGTCAAGTGACTTGCCCAGGGTCACACAGCTGGGAAGTGTCTGAGGCCAGATTTGAACATAGGACCTCCCGTCTCTAGTCCTGGCTCTCAATCCACTGAGCTACCCAGCTGCCCCCAGCCTCTAAAATTTTAAAGGAGAAATTAAATGAACTTCAGGAGGAAATATACAGTATAATTTTACTAGTGGGAGACCTCAACTTCCCCCTTTCAGATCTAGATAAATCAAAACAAAAACTAAACAAGAAAAAAGCAAAGGAAGAGGATGAAATCTTTGAAAAGTTAGAACTAATAAATTGCTGGAGAAAACTGAATGGGAATAGAAGGGAATATACCTTCTTTTTAGTAGAACATGGCTCCTATACAAAAACTGACTATGTATTAGGGCATAAAAATTTCACAACCCAATGCCGAAAAGCAGAATTAATGCAGTCTTTTTAGATCATAATGCAATAAAAATATAATCAATAAAGCTCTATGGAAAGACAAATTAAACATTAATTGGAAACTAAATAATCTAATGTTAAAAAAGAGTGGATCAAAGAACAAATTGTAGAAACAATAATTTTATTAATAAAAATGACAATGAGGAGACAACATATCAAAATTTATGAGATATAGCCAAAGCAGTACTTAGAGGAAAATTTATATCTCCAAACATTTACATCAATAAAATAAAGAAAATGTAGTTCAATAAATTAGGCATTAAAGTAAAAAACTAGAAAAAGAACAAATTTTTTAAAACCTCATTTAAAGACTAAATTAGAAATCCTAAAAATTAAAGGAGAAATTAATAAAATGGACAGAGAACCATAGAACTAATAAATAAGACTAGGTACTGGTTTTATAAAAAACAAATAAAATAGATCTTTAGTTAATTTGATTTTAATAAGAAGAAAATCAAATAATCAGTATCAAAAATGAAAAGGGTGAACTCACCACTACTGAAGAGAAAATTAAAGTAATCATTAGAAGGTATTTTGTCCAATTATATGTCAATAAATCTGACAATCTAAGTGAAATGGATGAATATTTACAAAAATACAAACTTCCCAGATTAACAAAAGAGGAAATAAAATATTTATGTAATCTTATATAAGAAAAAAATTTTAACAAGCCATCAATGAACTCCCTAAGAAAAAATTCCCATGGCCAGATGTATTCACAAGTGAATTCTACCAAATATTTGAAGAACAATTAACCCCTATTACTACATAAACTATTTGGGAGAAAGTATTCTACTAAATTCTTTTTATGCATCAAATATGGTACACTTAAGTCAGGAAGGGCAAAAACAGAAAGAAAATTATAAAAAAATCAATAGATACAAAAATTATAAATAAGATACTAGCAAGGAGCATAAGGATAATTCACTATGTCCAGGAGGAATTTACACCAGGAATGCAGGGCTTGTTTAAAATTAGGGAAACTATCAGCATAATTGACCATATCAATAACTAAACTAATAGAAATCAAATAATTATCTCAATAGAGGCAGAAAAAACTTTCAACAAAAATAACAACCACTCTAATTAAAACACTAGAAAGCATAAGAATAAAAATAAATTAAAATAAGTAGTATCTACCTAAAACCTCCAGCAAGTATCATCTCTGCAATGGGGATAAGTTAGGAGCTTTCCCAATAAGATCAGGAATGAAGCGAGGATGCCCATTATCACTACTATTGCTTAATATTATATTAGAAATACTAGCTTTATCAATATAGAAAGAAAAAGAAATTAAAGGAATTAAAGTAGGCAGTGAGGAAAACTAAACTATCAATCTGCAGATGAGATGATGGCATACTTAGAAAAACCAGTATCAACTAAAAAACTTTTAAAAAGTTGCAAGGTACAAAATAAATCCAAATAAATCATCAGCATTTCTATAAATTATCAATAAAGTTCAGCAGCAGGAATTAAAGAAATTCCATTTAAAATCACTCTAAACAATATAAAATACCTGGGAATCTACTTGCCAAAGCAAACACAGGCATTACATGAACACAATTACAAAACCCTTTTCACACAAATAAAGTAGATCTAATCAATTGGAAAAAATATTAATTGTTCATGGATAGGGTGAGCTAATATAATAAAAATGAGCCGCTATAAATATTTTTGTACAAGTAGGTCCTTTCCTTTTTTATTATCTCTTTGGTTCTACCTAGATTGATATATTTACTCAGTGCCATACCAAACAAATGTCCATTGATTGGGGAATGGCTGAACAAACTGTGGTACATGTTGGTGATGGAATACTATTGTGTCATAAGAAATGATAAGCGAGATGATTTCAGAAAAAGCTGGAAAGATCTGCAGGAACTGGTGCAGAGGGAAATAAGCAGATATGGGAAGAATATCATATAAAATAACAGCAATATTGGATGATGATTATCTGAAAACTTGGTTATTCTCTGCAATGCAATGATCTGGGATAATCCTGAAAGACTTATGATGGGGAATGCTATCTCCCTCTAGAGAAAGAACTGTTGGAGTCATCTTTTACATCAGTGAATCCCTCATTTTATTTTGGGGTTTTGGTTATGAATGAATTTGCTCTTAAAACATTGACTAATGTAAAAATGTGTTTTGCATGACAATAAACATTTTAAAAATTAACAAAAAAGAAAATATATTTCATAGGTAAAAAACAAAATAGGCTAAAGGTTTGTAGACTATTCAGAACCTTAACATCTTTATTTCAAGAATACTTTTTTTCAAGAATAGAGTCAGGAGGCACTTGATGGAAGAGACTAGATAAGGGAGAAAAAAAGCAATAGTAACACAATAACAAAGTGTTCAGTAAAGTGGAAAATATAAATTACTTGTCAAGGAATTCCTTACTTGATAAAAATTGTTGGGGAAACTGGAAAGCAGTTTGGCAGAAATTAGGCTTAGACCAACACTTTATACTATATTTCAGGATACACTCTAAATGAATGTATTAATATTAAATGTCATATTATAAAAATTAGAAAAGTAGTTCATATATTTTCATAACTACAAGTAAGAGATAAATTCTTAACCAAATAACCAAATAGAGATAATTTCTGTCTATCTATCTATCTATCTATCTATCTATCTATCTATCTATCTATTAGGAAGGACCTGCACACTATTAATAATCATGTAAGAGAATTCTCTACATTATTAAGAGAAATGCAAATCAAACAACTCTGAGGTTTCATTTTACAGTCTGAAAAATGGCAAAACAAAATGTCAGTAGTCAAATGCTGGAGTAGTTGTCAGAAGATAGGCACATTAGTGCATTGGTGGTGGCACTGTGAATCAGTAAGTATTTTGGAAAGCAATTTGGAATTATGCAAATAAAGTTACTAAAATATCCATATCCTTTGATCTGATTCCATTCTTGGGCTTATATTCTAAGAAGGCCATTGATAAGAAGAAATATTCCTTTATAAACCAAAATATTTATGGCAGAACTCTTTTGTTATAACAAGGAACTATAAACAAAGTAGATGTGAACTGGGTGAGGAATGGAATATTATTATGCTGTAAGAAATGGTGAATATAGAGAAACATGGAAAGAGCTATAGGAACTGATGCAGAATGAAGTAATCAGATCCCCCAAAACAATATATACAATATCTTTAACAGGGTAAATGGGAATAGTTACAAAAAAAGGTGAGTGAATGTCGCAAAATTCTATATCTTTAATCCTTAAAGAATAGAATAACAAAATATGGAGTCAATCACCTTAGGTTATGATGTATTATAAGAATAAATAGTACTTAAAATAACAAAAAAAATCAGTCCACTGCATATGGAGTAGATTCATGTTAGAAGCAACACAATACTGAATATGTTGAGAAATTGTTTTTTCTTTTTATAAAAATTTTATGAGAATTTTCTAAACACATATTGAGGGTCCCCTTAATGAAATATGAGAAGTGAAAAGGAAAACTTTTTAAAAATTATTTTATGTAGCAGACTATTTCCAATAATACATAAAGTTCCACTTCATTTATTATTACTTAGTTTCATTTTTAAAAGAGCAATACAAAAGCGGCAGCCTCAAAGACTCTCCTCCAAAGAAAAGTCTTTCATGTATGTAAAAACCCTTAATAAATGAAACCAAGAAGCTACTTGTTTATCAACTCTGATAACTTACTTCAATTTAGGTATAAAATATTATGTTCATATAAAAAGTATGTTCATAGACATATCCTCTATTGCTATGGAAGATTGTCAAATAAGAAGAGAGACTTCATATATATGGTAAAATCTAAATGTTCTTGTTTGTAAAGCAGATTATGTATCAAATATTAAAAGTCTTCTCAATGAGATCTTTATTTGAGAGATTTGTCTAATAACACATATAGAATGACAAAATGTACCGAAATGGTTATTATTTAAACATTGATAAGCAGATGGATAACTAGATCAGTTAATTAGTCTATTAGTGCTTATATCTGGAACAAGTACTAAACATGGGTAGTGAATTGGACCCAGAATTGGATAGGAGAAAGCTAGAGGGTGAGATTGTACTTGTTATTAATAATAATTTCAAATTTTAGTACCATTTGCCTTTATATCATTCCTAGACTTTGAGATGTTGCTTAATACATAGATGGTACAAAATGAATGTTTAATTGAGTTGTTTCTGTCAGAGTAGAATTAAGATGAACTCAGATATCCTCACTCTTGGTCCAGGATATTATATACAACATTGCTTTTACAATGGTAACAACATTTCCAGGTCCACCTGGAAAAGATCTAAAAAAAACTAAATACCTTGGATAGATTTTTGATCTGTACTCCTGCCACCAATCCTACTGGTTCAGCCTCCATGTATTGATTTCGTGAGATATCTTCAGCGTCTTTATGACTTCTAAAAAGCGGTTTTGGGTACCCATACCAGTAGGAGCGCTAAGATAATAAAAACTGTATTATCAATATAGGTAGTCAACAAACAATAGAATTGGAGGATTATAATAGCTGAAAACAACATGGCTCTGCTTATTTTGTTGACTAAAATAAATAAAACATCAGCTAATTTTCAGGCATTGAATTTCTTAACAAAATGAGCTTAGATTTGTCTCCAAAATTCAATTTCAAAAATTCATTAAAATGCAAACCGTTGAAAGGTGTCAAAATGAAGCAACTTTAAAATTGGAGTCAGGGCAAAAAAGGAGAAAAGAGCAATATTATTGCCATCATATTGCTGAGTATGACCATGACTCTGAAGAAACTCCAGGAAGAAGTACTCCATGTGGGTCAAAAGTTATACTTTCTTTCAGTTTTATCAACATCCTTAATGCTGAAATTTATGTGATATATTCTTATTTACCTCTTTAGACAGTTGATGGAATTATATTAAAGGGTTTATTCTTATCTCTCAGGATGTTCCTGACGGTGTTACTGGAACAACATTATTCTTTATCTCTGGAACTCTTTCTTAAAGACACTTACTTTACACCCTTTATGTAGTCTCAATATTATTCATCATATTTTACTGAAAGAGAGCTAATTACTCACATTTAAGGTGATTTGCATGATATGATCCACAGATAATATTTAATGTACATTTTAATCACATCTGACTGTGCCAGTATGGTTACCTGACCATCTGATTCAATTGCAAACATATTTGAAACTGAATTCATTCGTGGATTAATCCAGGACAGAAAGAGAAAAAAATGTTCCATTACAATAAGATCTTTAGGCTTCAGCTTTCAGATAAGGTCACTGTGGGTAGAGGTAGGGATTCTGATGACCACTTTTCCACTAACTAGCTAAAACAAAAAAGGCTATTGATAATCTAAGGAATAGCTTCAGAACTCACCTTTAAGAAGAAGTACCATGGTTGAGGTATACCATACTCCCCTGGAAAGACAACTTCCATATACCAGCCTGCTAAACCATAGCAGAAAGCATCAACCAGCAGCATTCCCAGAATATGCCCCAAACATAAGTCATCATCAATGCTCACTGTATCCGTGAGGCGTTCCCAATGAACTCCAACTCCTGAAATACACAGTAGGAGGCAGTTATGTAGACTAGGTTAACCCTAATCAGTTACCCTGAAATTTTTTGATCAATAAAAAAAAAGAGTACTCTCACCCCCAGGTTATACTCTTTAATAGAACAACAGCAAATAGTAATTTATTTTAAAATTTAAATTTCAAAATTGCTGTGAATTTCAGGACTGGATCCACTGTGAGAAAATTGTGATGGTGATTAGAACAGTAAATGACTAATTGTGGAAATTGAGTAAATCTCAATGACTCCATATTGTGGAGCTAGTTTAGTTCCCTCTCTATTCAATTATGGGCCTAGTCCAAATTTTGTCCTGTGAGAAAAGTTAATTCTATTGTGAGAATTGGGAGAAAACCTTATTGCATTATTTGAACCTAGCCCTGTGTGCTGTGAAGCTGGACCATCTATATATGTTTAGTTATGCTGATTAGAAACAAAGTCAAATCCCAAGATTGATGTAAGGAGTTTTCCCATAATTGTACAGATGTACAAAGCAATCCACGCATCTTATCTGAAAACTTAACCCATACTGATCAATCAGTTGTTCCCATGTTCCTTTGACTGTTGATACTGGGGGAGGATTGGGACACCTCTTTTCTTGAATACAGGGAATTTTTTTCTGTTTACTCTCCCCCTTCTAACTTGGAAAGTCCCTAATCTTTCATCCAATTAGAAATTAGTAAGATTATTACCTAATGTTGTATTGTTATCTTTTAATTAATTAGTATTATTTGATTTACTGTATAAAATCTGTCTCCTTCTATATTTGGGGTCTAGCTTTAAACTGAAGAAATGACTTGATCCCAATTTGTTGAGCAACTGGCATGTATTTCTTAATAAATTGATATGCTCAGAAGATCAAACTTTGTTTCCTCAGTCATTTCATCTTTTGCTTCTTACAGTTTAGTTTCAACTAGGTTGAGGCTGGCCTCTGGTCCCCCGTACAATTTTATGGGTGACTTGCCCCAAAATTGGCAATTTCACTGTGGGAACCACCATGATAGACTTCTGCTATCAAGTCCATTTTCCTTTCTGAGCTTTGGGAAAATTTAGATTTCATTTTTTCATACCACTATTAAATAATAGCAACTGTAATGAATTTTTATGGTGAATGGTGATGATTTACTCCATGGAAATGAACTTTGCCTATTGTAAGAGAAATGAATATCACAAGCTACTACCTTTAATAAATCCTAGTTACCTTGGAGACAAATTAGGCAGTAACTATCTATATTACTTACATGCAATAATAGTCCTTTGGCTATCACCAAATTATCAAACTATATAAAAGAGAATCATGGTCAAATAAAAATTAGCTGTAGTCACTTAGCTTTTCATCAGCAGATAACAGTACGAGCTAAAACCTAGTCAGATCAAAAACTACAAAAAATTCTGAAATGAAAATTCAGATTCCAGGTCAATAAATAAGGCCATAAGTTGACTTATAGGATTTTATTAAAGTAGGACTAGAAACCTAGGGAATAGAACTTGGAACACAAGGATTCTGTAATAGTTAAAAGTGAACACTGGAGCAACTGCATCATTTGTAGCATCTGATTTTATTTTATTTTTAAAAACATTGCCTAAATTGTTTACAGTCTCTCCAAGTACTAGAAGATTGCAGAACTGTGATGCATGTTATACATTTAGAGAAGAACTAAGAGTAGAATCACAATTCAAAGCACACTCCAAAAATGAATGTGTGTTCTAGATGGAGACACACAAAATTTAGAAACAAAATTATGTGATGGTGTTGATGTGTGTCTTACTATTGGAATATAAATGATCTAAAGTTTTACTTAAAGGTACATTTTTTATTCTGGAAAAAGCTTGTAAACCTTAAAACACTATAGAAATATATACAATCATTATCAAATTGGGAGTGACATGTAATGTAAACCCAGTCAACAGGGTGGTATATTTTGGACTATAGGGTAGTGGAGGAGACCATAATTTGGTGCCATAATACAACTTTCAAATAATCTGGATAGCTGTTAAGGTGGAGAATTCTGACTGCCCAAAGGGATAGTTTCTTTTTTGAGGCTTAAAGTTCAATGGCCCCTATCTTTGGGTCAAGGAGAGAGTATATTCATCTTACTAGTACAATAGCCTCAAGTCCCAAATCATTGACATAGTTGAAAGTCCCATGAGTGTGAGAGAAGGAGTAGGTTGTTTGGGTTCTTGTTGGGGGGAAAAATGAAAGTACTGGAAGGAAAGTCCTCAATTTGTGGTAGTGTTATTCTCAGTAGCTGGGGGACTCAATTCATAGATGAAGCTTCTTGGTGCTCTCTAACTTGCAAATTAGAACAGGAGAGTCTTGTGGATCACTGGACTTAACTTTTGGGACAATAAGGTTGGAATGGAACTAATTTCAATGCTGATTCAATTAAATAAACATTCAATACGATCACAAAATCATAGCTTTAGAGCAGAAAGAGAGCTTAGAAGTCTTCAAACCTAACCCTCATTTTACAGATGAAGAAACTAAAGTCTAGTGATTTAAATGGCCTGTCTAATGTTACATGAATAATAAGAGCAAAATTTGAGGTTTGAACTCAGGAAAAAGCATGAATAGTGATCATCAGCTTTGGAAATTAAAAAAAATACTGCTTAATTTTGGAGACAGGAATTTCAGTTAAATCAAGTCAGAAGTACAAAATGCTAAGTGGTGAGAAAAGAGAGCAAATGGAGGCAATTGATATGGCCAGTTATATCTAGGAGTTTGGCTGAGAAAAGAAGGAAAAATAAAAAACTGTCTTGCTCTCATAGTTAACCTAGTCTCTGGGTTCTCATTCACCCCCCCCCCCACAAATGAACTAGACTAACAGTATTTTAATTTAAAAAATGTCTTCCAAAGGTCATTAAAACACTGTCTTCCCTTTGATCCTGCCAAACTACTGCTGGGTTTTACCCTAAAGAGATAATAAGGAAAAATACTTGTACAAAAATATTTATAGCCATGCTCTTTGTGGTAGCAAAAAACTGGAAAATGAGGGGCTGCCCTTTAATTGGGGAATGGCTGAACAAATTGTGGTATATATTGGTGATGGAATACTATTGCACTAAAAGAAATAATGAACTGGAGGAATTCCATGTGAACTGGAACAACCTCCAGGAATTGATGCAGAGTGAAAGGAATAGAATCAGGAGAACCTTATACACAGATGGATATACTGTGGCACAATCAAATGTAATGGACTTCTCTACTAGCAGCAATGCAATGATGTAGGACAATTCTGAGGGACTTATGGGAAAAAATGCTATCCATATCCAGAGAAAGAACTGTGGGAGCAGAAACACAGAAGAAAAACAACTGCTTGATCACATGGTTCGATGGGGATATGATTGGGGAATCACCCTAATGCAAATATTAATAATATGGAAATAGGTCTTGATCAATGACACATGTAAAACCCAGTGGAATTGCACACTGGCTATGGGATGGGGATGGAAGGAGGGGAGAGAAAGAAAATGAATCATGAAATCATGGAAAAATATTCTAAATTAATTAAATAAAAATTTTAAAAAATCCTTTATAGATACACATATACATTCTGTAGCCTTCTCTAGGATGAGAATTGATTGGTATAGAATCCAGAAGGATCTACAAATACACACTTAAAATGAGTAGAGTGTGTGGAATTTCCTTGTTTCCTAGGCTAAGAGTCCATATAACACTCAACCCTTTAATTAGACAGTGCTTACATTATATAAGGGTGTGTCAGAATGAGAGGCCTAGATCACCAGTGGAGGTTTATTTTTTTCTGAGTTTTATTCTTTGCCTCGCAATTTATCTTAGGAAAGAAGTATGAATGAAAGTGACAGGCACTACACTTGTGTAAGATGGTTGATAGTTCTTTTTTTTTCTTGGCTATGTATAAGGAATGGGTTATGCTCCATGAACATGCTTCTTTATTGTTGTTTTTTTTCTGCCCTGTTTTTTAAGCCACAGGAATATATATTTCTTTGATACAATTTCTAATTTCATTAGTGTGGGTGTGCTAATGATGCAGACTACAATACATCCATGTCTCTCATAAGTTTTCTTTAGATGGTCCACTTAACATTTGCAGAGCCTTCTTCTAGACACATTTTGAGACTGCAAGTATATGAGTTGAAAGGTCATCTTTTATTACACATCTGATCTACCTTCTTTTCCAGTCATATACCTTTCCCATTAGATTCTTTATAACACTTCTCCTTTGCAATTCTTTAAAAATATATTGCAGGCATCTAGGTGGCATAGTAGCTAGAGCTCCAGGCCTGAAATTAGGAAGACCTGAAACTTGGAACAAGGAAGTGTAACATGACAAAAAACCAGAGATATCATTTCCTTCTACCTGTGTGGGTATGTGACAACAAGTGCATTGCACAGGCATTGCTTCCTAAAAAGCACTAAGCAAAATAAGTACTCTTTGGGCACTACTGCTATTCAGACAAACTCCAGAAGTATTCATTTGGCTGTCTTTTTAAAGTAAAATAATTCCTTAAAATAACAATCCCCAAATGAATTGTCGAATAATAAATAATTCCATGTTTGTTTCTTTTTAAAGACAGTTTGTTTTCTTCACCTATTTCTTGCCATTCAGCTCCTTCCTAAATAGTATAATATGAATTCAGATTTGCGGCAGTAATGATTACAGATAACTTGTATATTGTGGAAGTAATATGGACTATAAGCAAGGAATACAATTGCTGCAATACATTAGAGCTATTATAGAAGCTGCACTGGTAATATCTTCTTATTGCTTTAATTGACTAAATGACAAAATGGTTTTGTAATAAAACTGTTTATATACCTTTAAAAAACTGACTACATGCCTTCAGGGGAAAGTATGTGCATTTAATAAAATAAAATATTTTTCAAGCATTGCTAAAGAAAAGATCAGAACCAAATGGAAAATTGGTGTCCAAATACAAAATTCAAGAGAACCATAAAAAAAGGTAAACAAGAAAGAGGGGGGAAAAGTTTAAGGGCTTCAGTAAGATTAAATGGAAAAATGATATCTATAACTTAAAATGTGTTTTCATTATTATAGTAGAGAGAAGCAATATTCTCAGGCAGAGACTGTAATTTTAAGATGATATTTTAAAAAATTGGGGGGGGGAGACAAAAAAGGATAGTACTAAGAGGAACTGGAAGGAAGAGGCAAAATAGGATAAATTATAACCACATAAAGAGGCACATTGGGTGAGTGGATAGGAAATAATCCTATTAAAAGAAGGGAAAGAAGAGAGTGGTAACAGGTAATACTTATACCTTACTCTCAGTGGAATCAATTCTGAGATGGGAAGAACAGCTATATCTATTGGGGTATAGAATTCTATCTTACCCTACAGAGAAGATGAAAGGGAATAAGGAAGGTGGGTGGTGGTGAGGGGCAGGGAGTATTAAAATGGAGGGAAAGGTTGGGGGTAGTGATTAATAGACCTTAAAGAGAAATAGGAGGGGAATAAGAATGGAGGGGGTGTGAAGGAAAGTAAAATAAGGGTGGGGAAAAGGGGGACTGATTAAAAGCAAAACACTGTGTGGAAGGAAATAGTAAAAGAAGAAAGGGCAGGATTAAAAGAGGAAATCAAAATAATGGGGAATACACAGATGGGAATCATAACTCTGAATGTGAATGGCATGGCCTCACTTATAAAATGGCCAGATAGAAGAGTGGATCAAAAACCAAAATCCTATCGTATGTTGTCTACAAGAAACACACATGAAACAGGTAGACATGAATGGGGTAAAGGTAAGAGGTTGGAGCAGAATTTATTGGGCATCAACTGAGAAAAAGAGCATGGAGAAGCTATATTCTTACTGAAATCTTGTTCTCCTTGGCATCCCTCTGATAATGTAGCTTTCCTGGCTGCCCTTTTCAGTCCTAGCTCCACCTACACTCAGATCACTGGCTGAGGTGGGGGATTTAGAACAATTCTTGTTCCCCATTGCCACATCCACATTCTTTCCCTACCTCCATCAGTCTGTAACTTCTCTTCCTTTGAGATTCATACTATTCATATCTACTATCCAATCAAGATCCTGGTAGTTGTCTACATATTCCCACATCACACATTTTTCTCCTTCCTGGTTGTTGTCCTCTACCTGACTACTCTTTCTCTGTCTCCTTTGCTGGGTCCTCCTCTGGATTATGCCTGGCAAATGTAGGTGCTCCTTGGGGTCCTCTCCTGTGTCTTCTTTGCTTTCCACACTACTTCAGTTGGTGATCTCATCAATTCCCATGGATTTAATTATCTTTATGTTGATGATTCTCAAATCCCCCTTTCTAGTCCCAAACTCTGCTGAACTAAAATCTCACATTTCCAATTACCTTTCAGACATAAACTGGAAATTAAATAGAAATCTTAAATTCAATTAAGTCCAAAACAGAATTCCTTATCTTTCCCTAAACCCTTCCTTTCTGCCTTTCCTATTACTGTAGAGGACAAAACTATCCTCCCCATCTCTTAAACTTGTTATTACTATTGTAATAACCTGGTAGTGGGTCTACCTGCCTCAACTCACCTCCCACTCCAATCCATAAAGTACAATTGTGATTATATCACTTCTCCTGTTCAATGAAATGGCTCCATGTCATCTCCAGGATAAAATAAAAAATGTTCTGTTTGGGGTTCAAAGCCCTTAATAACCCAGCCTCCTCACACTTTTCCTTACTCCCAGACTCATATTCTTTGATCCAGTGACACTGGCCTCCTAGCTGTTCCATGAAGAAGACACTCCATTGACTCAGCTCTGAGAAATTTCTTTGGTTGTCCCCCATGCCTAAAATGCTCTCCATCCTCTGCTACGCCACTGACCTCCATGACTTTAAGTAACAACTAAAATTCTATCTTTTATATGCATTCTCTCTCAACTCCTCTTAATTCTTGTGTCTTCTTTCTGTTCCTTTCTATATGCTCTTCTATATACATACATATGTATATAGCTTGCATTGTATAGTTTGCACTTTGTCTTTCTCATTAGATTGCCTCTTTTTGCACTTTGTCTTTCTCATTAGATTGCTTCTTTTTGTATCTCCAACATGGCTCATAGTAGGCACTCAATAAATGTTTATTTTATCTATCTATCTATCTATCTATCTATCTATCTATCTATCTATCTATCTATCTATCTATCTATCTATCTATCTATCCATCCATCCATCCTATTAATCTACTCCCCTGTGGCTCCAATCATCACCTCTATAACTTTTTGGACCAAAGTGCCTTCCATGGTTAGCATCCCCCAATAGGTGTTTTTACACATATTATGGCATAAAATAACATAAGCAACTAGAAAATGAAATATTAAGGTGAATAAATAAAAAAGGCATTTATTAAATGAAACATAAAGGAAATATAATGAATAACAACGAAAGAGAGCCTCAATTCTGAAGGACTTATGACAAGGAATGCTAGCCATCTCCAGAGGAAAAAAATGTTGGGGATGGAATGTATATGAAAGCATATTACTTTTCATTTTAATTGGGGGTTTTGGTTTCATATGAGTATTATATCATAACAGTGACCAACATGGAAATAAAATTTTCCTGATAATACATGTATTATTCAGATCAAATTGTTTACCATCTGGTGGCAGGGAGTGGAAAAGAGGAAGAGAGAGAGGGATATAATGTGGATCTTATAATTTTGGAAAACATGTTGAAAATTGTTACTACATATAATTGGGAAAATAAAATATTTAATTAAAAAATCTTGAGTCTCTATAAAACTAGAAAGTATTATGTCCAGATAAGATCCATAATTACTGGCTTCTATGCTTTAGAATGACCCATGAATTTGCCTGCTTCCTAGTAAATGTGAGCCTGATTCTATTCTTTTTTAATAAATTAATTTATTTAGAATATTTTTCCAGGGTTACATGATTCATGATCTTCCCTTACCTTCTCCTCTCCCCCTCTTAGAGCTGACAAGCAATTCCACTGGGTCATACATGTATCACTGTTCAAAACCTATTTCCATATTATTCATATTTGCAATAAATAGAATGCTCTTTTAAAGCCAAAACCCCAATCATATCCCCATCAAACCACATGATCAATCATAAGTTTTTCTTCTGCATTTTTGTTCCCACAGTTTTTTCTCGATGTAGATAGCATTCTTTCTCATAAGTTCCTCTGGATTGTCCTGGGTCATTGCATTGCTACTAGTAGAAAAGTCTGTAACATTTGATTGTGCCACAATGTTTCAGTTTCTATGTATAATGTTCTCCTAGTTCTACTCATTTTGCTCTGCATCAATTCCTGGAGGTCATTCCAGATCATATAGAATTCCTCCAGTTCACCATTTCTTTCAACACAATAGTGTTCCATCACCATCAGATACCACACTTTGTTCAGTCATTCCCCAAATAATGGATGCTCTTCATATTTCATTTTTTTGCCACTATAAAAAGGTGTGGCTATAAATATTTTTGTACAAACATTTTCCCTTATTATCTCTTTGGGGTACAAACCCAGCAGTGGTTTGGCTGGGTCAAAGGGCAGGTATTCTTTTAAAGCCCTTTGGGCATAATTCCAAATTGCCTTCCAGAATGGTTGGATCAATTCACAACTCTACCAGCATAATTTTATCCTTTTTAACAGAAAGTCTAATATATTTACTTTCAAAAGGTCTCACATATGCAACAATATTTCTCTAGGCAAGTTCATATTAATGCATATCATACAGGACATTCATATCTAGTATCACTCAAAAAAAGCTCCAAAAATTGGTGAGAAGTCACAATATTGAATGAGGAGCAAAAAGTGTGTGCCAAAAATTCCTAGGGGTATAAAGAGCAACTTAATGATTTAATTACTGTGCAAGGCATTTGAAAATGGCATTAATGTTTAAAAATTTTTTAGTGATTATTGCAAAACTTATGCAAATTCCAAATTATAGTTTGCTCATGTACTGAAATGATATAAAACAGATCCAAATATAGTAAGAATACTAAAATATTTGATATCCATGTGGAAGATTATTCTTTAAAGGTTCCCAATGTCTTATGCATTCTATTCATTAGTATCTATTTGTCTTATTCTAATTTTTAGGAATTTGTTTTCTTCCTTGAGTTTTTGTGTTTCCTTTTCCATATGGTCAATCCTAGTTTTTATTTTTATCATCATCATCATCATCATCATCATCATCATTATTTTTAAAACCCTTACCTTCCATCTTGGAGTCAATACTGTGTATTGGCTCCAAGGCAGAAGAATGGTAAGGGTAGGCAATGGGGGTCAAGTGACTTGCCCAGGGTCACACAGCTGGGAAGTTTTTGAGGTCAGATTTGAACCTAGGACCTCCTGTCTCTTAGGCCTGGCTCTCAACCACTGAGCTACCCAGCTGCCCCCTCAATCCTACTTTTTAGAGAGTTGTTTTCAGTTTTTTGGTTTTTTTTTTGGCCTCAATTTCCAATGGATCGATTCTATTCCTTTGAGCAGTGATGGGCAAACTACAGCCGGTGGGCCAGATGCAGGCCCCCTGAAATGTTCTATCCTGCTGCAGGACATTATTCCTAATCTGATGAATACAATGAGTAGGATTCAATACAATGAAACTTTGAAAGAGTTGCCTTAGAAACACTGACAGACAAGCATTTTCTTTACTTTGGCCCCCTTTTTTAAAAGTTTGCCCATCACTGCCTTAGAGCATTTTCTTTTCTCTTTTTAAAAATTTGGAATATTTTTCTATGGTTACCTGATTCATGATTCCCACTCGCTCCCTTCCCCCTCCAAGATCTGACAAGCATTTCCACTGGGTTATACAAGGTATCATCATTCAAAATACATTTCCATGTTATTCATATTTGCATTAGAGTGACCTTTCAACATCAAAACTCTAATCATATCCATATTGAACTACATGATTAATCATGTTTTTCTTCTGCATTTCTGTTCACACGTTTCTTTCTCTGGGTGTGGACAGCGTTCCTTCTCATAAATTCCTCTGGAGTGTCCTGGATCATTGCATTGCTGCTAGTAGGAAAAATTTGTTACATTTGATTGTGCCATGTCTCAGTCTTTGTATACAGTGTTCTCCTGGTTCTGCTCCTTTCATTCTATATCAATTCCTGGAAGTTTTTCCAGTTTACATAGAAATCCTCCAGTTCATTATTCCTTTCAGCACAATAGTATTTCATCACCATCAGATATAACAATTTGTTCAGCCATTCCCCAATCGATGGATAACCCTTCATTTTCCAACTTTTTGCCACCACAAAGAGCATGGCAATAAATGTTTTTGTACAAGTATTTTTCCCTATTACTTCTTTGGGGTACAAACCCAGCAGTGGTATGGCTGGGTCAAAGGGCAGGTATTTTTTAAAAGCCCTTTGGGCACAGTTCCAAATTGCCTTCTAGAATGGTTAAACCAATTCAAAACTCCATTAGTAGTGTATTAGTGTCCCAATTTTGTCACATACCCTCCAACACTTATCACTTTCCTTTGCTGCCATATTGGCCAGTCAGCTAGGTGTAAGGTGGTGCCTCAGAGTTATTTTAATTTGCATTTCTCTAATCAGGAAGGATTTAGAACACTTTTTCATGTGCTTATTGATAGTTTTGATTTCATCATGTGAAAACTGCATATTCATGTCCCTTGACCATTTGCCAACTGGAGAATGGCTTGACTTTTTGTAAATTTGACTTAGTTCCTTATATATATTTGGGAAATTAAACCTTTGACAGAGTTTTGTTATAAAAATGTACTCCTGGTCTGTTGCTTTCCTTCTAATTATGGTTGCACTGGTTTTGTCTGTACAAAACCTTTTAAATTTGATATTATCAAAGTCATGCATTTTATGTTTTGCAATATTTTCTATTTCTTGCTTGGTCTTAAAAATTCCTTCCTTTCTCACAGATCTGACAGGTATACTTTGCTATGTTTACCTAATTTATGATTTCACTCTTTATATTTAAGTCATTTTTTTCTGGAGGTGATCTGTGAATTCTTTCAATTTCAATTTTATTTTCTTGTTCAAGGATCTCTGGGCAGTTTATCTTTGATAATTTCCTCATATGATATCCAAGGTTTTTTTCTTGATCATTGCTTTTAGGTAGTCCAGTAATTCTAAAATTGTCTCTCCTGGATCTATTTTCTCTGTGAGCTGTTTTTTCAGTAAGCTATTTCATGTTTTCCTCTATTTTTTCATTCCTTTGATTCTGCATCAGTTTCTTGATTTCTCATGAAATCATTAGTTTCTAGATTTCAATTCTGATTTTGAAGGCCTGATCTTCCTCTGTCAGTTTTTGGTTCTTCTTTTTCAGGAGGCCCATTTATTCTTGCATTACTTTCATTTCTTCTTGTATCACTTTCCTTTTTCCTTTCATCACTTTTTTTCTTTCCCACTTTTCCTCTGCCTTTCAGTTATTTTTTGAAGTCCTTTTTTTATTTCTTCCAGAATCTGTGTCCAATTAATATTTTCCTTTGGACTTTGCCTGTTTTTTCTTTGCTTTCACTGTCCCTTTCTGTGTCTGTAACTTGTGCTTTGTCTCCATAAAATTCTTTAGATTTAGGTGCTTTTTTTTTCTATTTGCTCATTTTTTTCTAATTATAGGTAGGCTTCAGGGAATGATGTGCTGGTCTGAGGGCTGAGAGCTCTGAAAGCCTCTCTCCCCAGGCTGATTCAATTGACCCTTGAGATGCTAATAGCTTAAAAACTTGCCTCAGCCTTAGGTATAAGCTTTTGATCTCACTCTGATCTTGACCAGGTCTCAAGTTTTTGGTCTCACTGTGTACTTGATCCCATCAGACACACCCTCAATTGTCCTGTCTTGGAGCTCTGCCCTGAGCTTTAGGCCAAAAGATCAGTACTTAGTATTTAGTAATATCATCTACTCCAAAGTGTGAATTCAGTCTTTATCCCAAGCCTAGACTAGAATTCCCTGGGCTAGGTTTGAAATTTCAAGCAGTATGGGTTGGCTTGTACCTCTATTTGTTGAGGCAGGGTTTCAAGGTCTGGATGTTGTCTCATGCATTGGTTCCCGAACCTTGGACAGCAGATGTGGGATGAGGTGGTGTGTGTGGCTCCCTCTTGGCTTGCTCTTCCCTCCTTGCTACAGCTTCTTGTTGAGTCTGCTCTTCTCTCACCCCAGTGCTCCAGAGGTTCACTGCCTACCTTTTGGATTTTTCTTTTCTTGAAAGTGGTTTCACTCTGTCTCCTTACTGGTTCTTTCACTCCTGCATTCATTTTGTGGTGATATTTTAATCTTGGAGAGTATTCTCATGGTGGCACAGAGCTATTCCACCATCTTGGCTCTACCCCCGGAACCCAGAGTTGTTTTCTTCACTGTATTTCTGTGCTTCCATTTCCTTTTGGCCTAGTCTAGCTTTTAGGGAATTGATTTCTTCAGTGAATTTCCCCCCAGTTGTTGAATTGTTCTGTCAATGTTCTTATTTGATTTTCAAATTTCTTGCCCTAGTTCTTCTAGGGGTTCTTTTGGGGCCTGACATCCTTTCACATTTTCCTTTGGGGCTTTACATGTTTCCTTTTGGGCACTGTTGTCCTCTTCTGAGTTTGTATTTTGAGCTTCACTGTCACTAAAATAAATTACTAAGGTCAGGCTTTTTCCTTTTTCTTTTGATCATTCTTCTAGTTATTTCCCCTCCCTCCTTCACTTATCTGTACAGGGAACACTCTTCCAAGCTTGCAGAGCACTTTTTTTTTTCTGGTACTTGGGGCAGGCCTGGATGCCTTTATTTCCTATGATGTGTTTCTTAAGGGGGTGGCCCAGCTGCCTTGCTCTGGAGAGGCTTGCAGCTGTTTTGCCAAGCTAGATTCAACTCCTTATGGTATCTGGTCGTATAATGTTTCATGGGCTGGGCTAGTCCCTCCTCTGCCAAGTGGCGTGGACCAGGCAGGTCCCCTTCTCTGGGCCCTGCTGCCTTAGGCACTTTGCCAATTCATTGCCTCAGGTCTTGGGGAAGTGTGTTGGTCTCCTGTCTGTTCTGCCTTTGCTACCCATGATGAGTGGCTTAGGTTGTGCCAGTCCCCAACTCTGTTGCTTTGCTGCCTCACGTGCTCTGCTGTCATATGGGAGTGCATTTGTTTCCTGTCTTCTCTGTCTTCACTATCTGTCCGAAGTGACTTTGGCTAGGCCAGTCCCACACCTTGCTTTATAAGAGTTAAGAGACTCAGGCTGTGCTCATCCCTGTTCTGCAGCTTCTTTGCCTCTGATGGGGAGGGCTGAATTCTGCTGGCTTCCAAAAATATTGTGCTACCTGAGCTACTCTCTCTTCTTATCCCAGTGAAACATGCTCCTCTTTTATTTTCTCTGTGTGTGTGTGTGTGTGTGTGTGTGTGTGTGTGTGTGTGTGTGTGAGTGTGTGCATGTGTGTAGGGTTGGAAGCAGCAGAGCATCCTTTATTCTGGCATCTAACCTCCCATCGTACAACCACCATGACACTCATTATATGACCCTGCACAAGTCACTTAACTCTGCCTTAGTTTCCTCATCTGGAAAATGAGCTGGAAAAGAAAATGGCAAACCACTTCAGTATCTTTGCCAAGAAAACTCCCCCACATTGGGTCATGAAGAATAAAACATAACTGAAATGACTGAACAACACTGACAAACAGAAATGATAAAAACATTAAAAGCACACAAAAACAGGTTAAACACTTACAGAAAAACTTTTGCAATAAACAGACTTCATAAAGTAACAATAAGATCTGTAGATTGGCATATGCAAATGGATTTGTTTAATACAACAGAAAGTGGTACACCATGCAAGAGGTGCCATGACTGTTTAATCAACAATATATCAGCAAAGAAGGATTAAACAAATGGTTGGGCTATGGGAATTTAATTATCAAAATAGAAGGGTTTAAAATTACAGAAAGGTTATTTTTAGGGAATACATACTTAATTATTGCACATTATGCAAGGAATACTCTATGATACATCTGTAGATTTTCAAAGTATAACTTAAATCTATACTATCACAATGTTAGGAAGGTAGTCAAAATAACCATGGATTCATGTTTGCCTTAGAAACTTCTCTGTAACTTCTGCAACGAAAACTCCCTTTTATTAGCTAGTCTCTGGAGTATGAGCTTCTGGTTTGTGGGTCTGGGTATCCATCTATATTTATTACGTTTGTGAAAGCTATCATACTCCCAAGTCCATACTATAGTCTCATGGTCACCCTGATTTTTTCTGGTCCTTTGACAGTTGGTAAAGATATTTAAATTTCTGGATTTCATATTTTTATAATTAGAGTACTGATAATTCCAGTTATCTCATCTGGGTCAGTTAACAATGCCAAAAATCTTGTTGCTTTAAATATTTTAATGTTGCTTTAAATCCACTATTTTGACAGACCAAAGAATTTTTTAAGACATGTGTATTTCCTTTCCAGAGCTCTGACTCAGTTGGGTTTTAATCTTTCCATATAACATATTGCCAAATAACATTGAGATGGAAAATTTTGGTGTTGTAGAAGTCATTTCTCCAGGGGGCGGGGCAACAACAAAAGGCTCTGGATTAAGTTTAAAGTAAACAAATGAAAAACCTTGTCACTGTCATTTTCAAAGGAATTAGGGTAATTTTTTCTTGGACTATTTCAAATGTTCCTCTATGCTAGCTATTGTTATATTGATTTCTGGGACAAGATGGACACCAACTTTGAGTGACAAGACCGGCAGTTCAACACCTCGGAATGTACCCAGATGCCATGAGCCAGGGCAAAAGTTCATTGGAGCCAATCCTATAAATACCCACCAGGCACAGCACATGGGGATCAGTCTGGAGCAGAACTTGGGAGGTGGGAGGTCGAGGGAGGGTAGGCCTATACCTGCAACCCAACCTGTCTTACTGAGACAGCTAGAGAGCAATCACCATCATTGTCAACAGAACTGAGAGAGAACAGTGATACTGTCAATAGCTATCCCTAATCTTTGGCTTGGCTCCAGCCAAGTCAGGCCAGAGTTTGTGAGAGGGTGAAGAACCTTCAGTTTCTACTTGATCTAGCTTTCTCCAATAGTCTTATCATTAGCTTAGAATATTAGCAAATAAGGTTCCCAAACCCTCCATCCTTTTCCCTTGTTCCTAACCCCATTAATTAGAATCAAATACAGTGTTTATTATCAAGTACCTTTCCTGAGTGGTCAATATATCAAAGCCCTTGGGAAGGGGAGATCCTTACACAGTCAGAACTTCACTGTTATTCAAACAACGCATCAATAGCCCATATCAATATCTATTCCAACCCCAGGCTGAGGAACTAGAGAGGTTAACTACACATATAAGTTCTCAGTGGTTCCCTGTCTGGGCAACTGTTATAAGGGATAACTGACAGGCTCAGTTGAGCAAGCCTGTCAGGAGAGGAGAAGCATAGCTTTTGCCAGCAGCACCTAGACAGAGGCCGTGGGTGAAAGTGTGCTCTCTCTTCCACCAAATCCAATCCATACCTTTCAAGCCTCTATCCTCTATTATCTCCCTCCATTTTTATAACACTATATGCAAAGCATAGTATTCTTTAGACCCACCTGAGTTACAATGGGCTTCTTTATTATAGTTTCTGGATATTTCTTAATAATATGCTACCAACTACATATAGCCTCCAAATGCAGGATGTTTATTTATGAATTTCAGAGATGTCAGCCAAAATCTTTGAGGTTATTATTGCTAGTGTCAAGAGATAATACTACATAAATATAATGATTTGTTAAGTCATTTAATTTCTGTCCTTGTTAGTGCCACCAGAAAACACTATATAAGTGTAATGCTTTTTTTGGTAATAAAGAGTTGTTGATCAGAAAAGGAATAGGAAATATGAGAATCCAAAAGATAAGTTGAGGAGTAAGGAGTAGATAGAACTTGGCAACATAGGAAATGAAAGAGAAGGGGAGCCAAAGGTGACTAAAATTTCTTGCTGAGAAATTAGAGGCATAGAGAGGTTATTAAAAGAAGGATGTTAGACTTCAATAAGTGTGACTGAGGAGTAAGAAAGTAAGAGAAGTTGGTTCCTCCAGAGATCCCAACATGATATGTGAAAAGCCACTGAAACCTCTCATTCCATGAATCAGGATTACACAGGACCTTGCAGCTTCCTTTATTGGACCAGAAGGCATGGAATATGATATTTTGAAAAGCAAAAGATTGAGGATTACAACCAAAGTTCACCTACCCATTGAAACTGAGTAAGTCCTCCAGGGAAAAATATGGTCATTTAATAAAATAGACGTCCAAGCATTCCTGACAAAGAGACCAGAACTGAACCAAACAAACCTAAACAACTGGAAAAACATTATTTGTCTATGGGTAGGTTAAACTAATATAATAAAAATGACAATCCAATCTAAATTAATTTACCTGTTCAGTACCACACCAATCAGAGTACCAAATAAATATTTCATAGAGCTAGAAAAATAATAATAAAAGGGAAGGTGCCTTACTCTACCTGATCTCAAACTGTATTATAAAGCACTAATCATCAAAACCATCTGGGAATAGCTAAGGAATAGAGTAGCTGATGAATAGAATAGATGAGGTACTCAACATATAGCAATAAATGACCATAGTAACCTTGTGTTCGATATGACCAAAGTTTCTAGCTTTTGGGAAAAAACTCACTCTATAACAAAAACTTAAAAAATTGGAAAACAGTAAGGACTAGAGGCTAGGCAGAGACCAACATCTCACATCATATACCAAGATATGTGTCTTATTTCACAACATAATAAATATGTAAATATGTATTACATGATAGCATATGTATCACTTACATATTAGCCACTGCATTGGGGAGTGGAGAGGGGAAGTATGGAGGGGAAAAATTTGAATTATAAAATGTCAGAAAACAAACGTTAAAATTTATTTCTGCAGGCAACTGGAAAAAATATACCAGTCTTTGGGAGGGAGAAAGATACTGTGCTAGATTTTGCAGATACAAAATAAAAAATAAAGCAGTTTCTGCCCTCAAAAAGCTTTATTCTACTAGTTGGGCAGCAAAAATGTAAGTAAACACAATGCAAACTGAGGGAAAAAATATAAACATCTGGAAGGCTTAGAGAAAGCTTTACCAGGAAAAGGAGCATCTATTCAGAGCCTTTAATGAAGATAAGGATTCTGAAGAGTTGAGGTTATTCCAAACATCGGGAATAGCTTGTGCGGATGTAGTAAGGGATGGAATAGCATCTTTGGGCAGAGCTAGAAGGCTGGCATACTATAAGTGAAGGTATGTGAAAAAAAGCTGGAACCACATGCTGGATGATATTAAATGGCAAACTGAGAAGTCTGGATTTTTTTTTTTAATAAAACCCTTACCTTCCATCTTGGAGTCAATACTGTGTATTGGCTCCAAAGCAGAAGAGTGGTAAGGGTAGGAAATGGGGGTCAAGTGACTTTCCCAGGGTCACACAGCTAGGAAGTGTCTGAGGTCAGATTTGAACCTAGGATAGTCCATCTCTAGGTCTGGCCCTCAATCCACTGAGCTACCCAACTGCCCCTTCTGTGTTTTATCTTAGAGTTAATAGGTAGTCACTGAAAGTTTAGGAACAGGGTCAGAACTGTGCCTCAGAAAATATTATCTTTAAAGTTTTTCAGAAGATGGACTGGACAGGAAAGAAAGTGGATACAGGGCCACCAACTGGCAGGCTATTATAATAGCCTCAAAAAGAGATGATTACAATATGGTGGTGGCTAGTAAGCAGACAGAAGAAAAGGGATGTCAGAAATATTCCTAAGATAGAATAAGACATGAATATGCAGTTCATAATGACTTCTTCCTTCTCTGAATAGCATTTAACAACTATACTGCCTAATATTCTATACTTGTTTCTTATGTGCAAATTAATCTTGGTGGAAGTTTCTCAAGGGAGCCTGTTTCTTATTCCCAGAGGATCTTGCATGGTGCTCACCAGATGAAACATTCAAAAGTCATTTATTGACTATCTGAAATAAAAGCAGTCATTCACCAATTCCTGAGTAGCAAGTAAATTTTGAAAGAGAATTTGAAATGAACAATATGGAAATATATTTTGCATATAATACATGTATAACTGAAACTAAATTGTTTACCAACTCTGGGAAGGAGAAGGAAGGGAAGGAGGGAGATAATTTGGATCAAATAACTTCAGAAAACATCTGGAAAATTGATGGAAATGTGGGAAATGTGGAAAATTATTACATGTAATTGGCAAAATAAAATATCTTTAAGAAAGAGAATGAGCAATTATAGTTCACTACAGGATCAGTCACTTTTTAGACTATTTTAGAAAGAAAATTTCACCTTATCCCTATTTCTCATGAAATTCTTAACTGTACAAGTTACAGCCTCCTTGGAAAGGGCATGTTAGACAAAAATCTAATTATCATTAAGCTTTTATTGCTGTAGTAATTTAGAACTATCCATGATTCTCTCCAAACAGCATGAATGTTCTTCTGAAAGGTGGGAAATCCAGTACATTTTATTTCCATTTAAAACTCTGGGATGATGCTGTCATTTCTGCAGGTGTGTTAAAGGATTAAATTAGTAGAGATGGAATTTTAAAATGAAAATACTCACCTTTAATTTCAAACCTGACTATCATATTGATCCCCATTGTCATGGCAATATTAGAGAGTAGACAGGCAGCCAGCTTTTGGTCAAGACTCATCTGGTTGTATCGAGAACTAATGAATAAGTATGGGAGGTAGGTGATGAAGTAGATGCACCCTCCTGTAGCAACAGCCATATTAGCTGAAAATTTTGAGGGGGAAAAATATAGATAATTTAAACAATATGCAATAAAAGAAGTCAAATTCTTTGGAAAATGACAAGCAATAATGGATGGAGTACTACTGTTTTTTAAGAAATGATGAGGGGATGGCTGCAGAAAAACATACCTATGGTGAAGATGGGATTAACTCTCCCCTATTATTCTTTAGATTTTAGCCACCAGGAATGTATACAACCCCCACTTAATCCTTAAGAGGGGGAGGGAAATCTATGACTCAAGTGTGCTAGCAAATGACAAATCAAAAACAAATGATTGTCCCCTGGGTAGTTTGAAGCAAAGTTTAAGTTGCCATTTGTCCATGTTTAAGTGGAAGGAAGACACAGGAAGTGATGCAAAGAACTGTCTTTTAAATAGAATGGTAACTTCCTGTGAGGAGGTTTTTCCTCTTTGAACTTGGAGGAGCTTGGGCTTGAGACTTCAGACTGCTTCCCTTTGGACTGCCATGTGGGTGAGTAAAAAGGCTGACTCCCTTTCCTTGGCTTTCTGGAGGCACTAGCCTCCAGAGAGGCCGCTTGTCTTGGAGTTGGTCTCGTGGCTAGAAGCCTTCTTTAATTAACCTCTGTAGGCCTCTTTGCTGGGGCCTCTGCAGCCCTGTCTGGTTTGGACCAGGCCAGGGTAATTTCTCTCTCTCTTTTTCCTTGTTTTCACTCTTCCTATTTGTAAATAAACTACCACAAAGTCATTCTGACTTGAGTCTTTTATTTGGAATTAAGTACTTAATTCCTGGCGACCAACCTCTTGAATATTCAGTCCAACCATAATTTTACCCCTTACACTATATGAATTGATGCAAAGTGAAATGAGAAGAACCAGGAGATCATGGTGCATAGAACAACAATTATGTAAAAAGCAATGTTGAGGGGGCAGCTGGGTAGCTCAGTGGAGTGAGAGTCAGGCCTAGAGACAGGAGGTCCTAGATTCAAACCCGGCCTCAGCCACTTCCCAGCTGTGTGACCCTGGGCAAGTCACTTGACCCCCATTGCCCACCCTTACCAATCTTCCACCTATGAGACAATACACCGAAAGTACAAGGGTTTAAAAAAAAAAAAAAAGCAATGTTGTAATGATGATCAACTGTGAATGACTTTGCTACTTACCAAGTTTCTTTAACTCTTCTAGAACATTTTGTTGGGTCTGTATCCAATGAGAATTTTTCTTGGAAGCTTTGGTTTTTAATTCTTTTTAGTTAGTTCTCAGTTGTCTCTATCTTTCCTTTTAATGCTTTTTATGGTTCTTTTTTGTTGTTTGCATTTTCCTAGTATATTTCTTGACTGAACTTTATGTTACAGTTGAGGCTCTGTTTATCCTCAAGATGGGGAGGCACCTAATCAAGCTTGTGATAATTAGATTAAATCTACCCTGCCCATCTTTAGATTTAATCACCAATGGTAAAAACATCTCCACTTAACTCACAAGTTGAGTGGTCTGTGACCCACGTGTGCTAGAGTGAGTGACAAATCAAAATTTACTGACTGCCTCCTGGGCAGTCCTAAGAAAAGCATCTGTTGTGATTGTACATGTAAACTAAGAGGAAGACACAGGAAGTGAAGAAAAAGAAGCTCCTTTAAAAGAGAGTTCAGTGAGCTCAGCTTCTCTCTTCTGGTTTGTGACTGGGACCTGGAGGAGCTCTGGAGGTGGTGAGACTGTTCTTAAACCTTTCCTTTGGAATTCCACGTGGTGAGTGTAAAGACTGAATCTTCCTGAAATTCTCTTAAGGAACTTCCCTTTCAAAAAAGACTCTGTGACTGAAGCTTTTGCTTCATATGCCCCCGCCCTCGGTTCATGGCTTGACCTTTTTCCAATTGAGGACTAGTTAGATCTGCTTGGGTTAAACCAGGGACCTAAGCGAATTATTTAGATTGTCAGGTTAATTATCTTACCTTATCCTCGCTCTAAATTTCTTAACTTCTCTCTCTTCTCATTTGTAAATAAACTTCCTTAAAAGTCATTTTGATTTGAGGTTATTCTTTAATTGGGAATTGATAATTATTAAATTCCCTGGCAACCAAACCTTTGAATATTCAACCAATCAAAAATCCCCTTTTACCCCTTACAAGCTTCAGACTTTTTGTGCTGTTTTCAAAGGTAGTTCTGGGAATTTGTAAATTTTTGGTTCTTTCAAAGTGATATGATGTGTGGAGAGAGGTATTGCTCTGCCTTTTTGGTCTGTGCTATCTTGCTTCATACATTATTTCCCTCACAATTTTAGTCTCCTTTTCTTCCAAATGAAGTTATGTGGTTTATTTCTATAATCCTATTGGTAGTTTGAATAGTACTAAATATAATGGAACAGCCTTGCTATGAATACTCCATATCTCTCCAATTACTTCATTATTAATTTCAGTAAAGAGTGCTTTTTAATGTGTGTGGATAAGTTAACTTTCAAATATTTAATGTATTTTATATTTATTTTCAATGGAATTTTGCTATTATCTTGTTTTTTGATGGTATATTGAAATGCTGATGATTTTTATGGATTTTTCTATAATCTATTACTTAATTGAATCAATCATTTCGATTAATTTGTTTGATTCTCTAGGGCTTTCTAAATAAGCCATCATGTCATTTACAAATTGGGAAAATTTTGTTTCTTCTTAGGTAATGTTTATACCTTTAATTTTTTTTCCTCTGACCTTATGGTTAAAACTGGCATTTCTCCATGGGTGGGGGGAGTGCGGGGGGTGAAGGGGAAAGTAGGAGCATGAATCATGTAACCATGTTAAAAATGAATATTAATAAATGTTTAAAAAAAACCTGGCATTTCTATATACATGACAAATAGTAGAAGGCAAAAGGGGCTTAATTCCTGCAGTTACTGAGGGTGGGTAAGTGGCATAGCAAATAAGACTGTTTGACATGGAGTCAGGAAGACCTGAATTCAAACACTGCCTGAGACATAATAGCTGTGTTATCCTGAGAAAGTAACCTAATCTCACAGACTGTTTCTTATCTGTAAAATGAGGATAAAAACAACTATCCCATAGGATTTTTATGAGGATCCAATGAGATACTAATCATAAAGTACTTAGCATGGTACCTGGCACACTGTAAGCTCCATGCTGGCTATTCTTATCATCAAGATCATCGCTTATTATTTAAAGCACAGTGAAGACTTTAAGTGATACTTAAATTATAGCTATTATTATTGAGAATAATTTTTATAATAAAAATACTAATTTTAAATGCTTGCTTATATATCCATGAGGATTGGAGATTTTGTTGTTGTTATTTATTTATAGCTTATTCTATTTAATCTTTCTAAGTCTGGATTGATTTCTATTTGTTTTTTCATTGACTTGGTTATTCTATATTTTTGTAGATAATTATCTATTTTTTTCAAATCCTCTGCATGATACAATGGAAAGGTCACCAGCAATGAAGTCAGAAGGCGTTGGTTCAAATCCTTCTTCCTAATAAACTATGGGATCTTGAATAAATTACCCATCCCTAGCTTTTGGTTTTCTTATCTGTAAAAAGAGGGAGCTGGACTAGTTTGCCTCTTAGTTCTCTTCTGGCTCTAGATCTATGATCCTATTATTTCACACAATTGTTTAATTCTATTTATTTCTTCTACATAGTTGTTGATTTACCTATTTTATTTTCCCCCTTAAAAATCAAGTTTATCAAATTTGTTAGTTTTCTTAAAATATTTATTTTATCAGTTTCACTTAAAAAAATTAATATATTTCTCCTATAATTTGAAGGAATTTGTACCTGTATATTGTAGAAGCAAGAATATAAGAATGTGACCTTGGGGATAACCATTATTATAAACAGCAAAACAGCCCTATTAAACTACACTGTTCATGAGAAAACTCACATAATACCCAAGGACAATTTTTTGATACTAAGCCTTTTTGGTTCTGTCCCTATATAACATCTGGCTAGATTTGTGTACAGTGAAGAGATCTACCACTGTCCTTTTACCAGCCAGGTCCAGTCTTCCAAGTTCCTCCAATATAAGCTATTTATGCTGGCTTGGACCCACTGTTTTTTTGTATTTTGATATCTTCTCATGACAGTGGGGCTATTCCTCAGGGGTAGGCAACCTTTTTGGCCGTGAGAGCCATAAACGCATGCGGGAGGAGGAGGATGCAGGTGGAAGGCGCTGGAATCTGGGGCTGGGGCTGAAGGGCCCCCTGGAGCACATCCTGGGGCTCTGCCTGGACTGGCAGGTTGGGAGGTGGAGCCAGATATGGCTTGAGAGCCATATGTTGCCGACCCCTGCTCTAGACAGTTTGCCCCTAACAGTATGTTTTGGGTTTGTTAGCTTACTGATTTAAAAAAATATATTTTTTAATTCATTAGCTTTTTTACTAAATATTTGAAGATACAATTTTTCCCCTCTGTGTTGCCTTTAACTCCAAAATTTGCATAATGTTTTCTTTTTATAATTTTTTTTTATTGCTTCTCTGATTTGTTTTTTGAGCCACCCATTGTTCAGGACGTCATTAGCCTCCATTTAGTTCTGAGACTTTTACTCTGTTTCTTGTATTATTTTAATTAAACTAAGGTCTGCAAAGGACCTTAATATACTTAATATTTCTCATTTTATATTTATCTTTCATGTCCTGGCACATGACCAGTTTTTGTAAAGCTACCCAGTGATGCTGAGAAATGTCCATTTAGAAGATGCCATTTTAATATGTACAAATTTGTATATATGTATAGCCTGTTGAGTTCTTTGGCTTTCTTTTTATCTTGTTATATTTATCCAGCTCTAAAAAAGCATCATTAAAATCTCATAATTTTTTGTTATAGTATTTTGTTGGAATTTGGTTAGCTTTTCTTTTATTAATTTAATTGCCTTTTCACTTCGTAAATTTGTTAGTAATTATATTTCTCCACTGTCTGTGGTGCTTATAAGCATGATATAATTCCTTTATTCCTCTTGATACTTTTTCTTGAATTTTTCTTGTCTTGTCTGAAATCATGACAATTGCTTTTGTGGAACTACCTGACACAATGTGAATTTTGCCCTAGTTCTTCATTTTTATAATGTATGTATTTTGATTTTAAAGATTTTTTTCTTGAATGTAAGAAATAAAATCCTTTTTGCCATTTAATTTTATTTGGGAGTTTAATTGGTTCATATTTAAGATTGTAATGGTTAGTTTTGCGTTTTCTTTTATTTACTTTTTAATTGATTTTTTTCTCCTTCCTCTCTTAAAAGTCAATACTTGGTCTCAATGATCACTTTAGCTTCATTACTTTGAGTTTTCTTTTTTTTTTAAATCATGTTGGGATGCAGAGTAGGACCACTTCAAATTTTTGGTATTTAACCTCAAATAGATTCTCAATGTAGTAAGTTAAATTCTTTTAATCATCTCATTTTGATTCTCTCTTCTATTCCCCAGAAAAGTTGTTCTAAATATATTTTCTCCTCCAGACTTCCTAGCCTAACCTTATCAGCTGAGGACCACCTTAATTAAAAAAAACAAAACAAAACTATTTCATTAAAATAAGAGGCCATTTGTTGTAAAGCTCCATTTTTTATAGGTTCAAACCCCTTGCCATCATTTACCATTCTCTCCTTTATTTTAGGCTCTTATGAAGATATAGCCCTCCTTGTCAAAACCAACCCTTCTACATGTACCTATGTACCTATCTCCCCCTGCTTCTATCTCTTTTGACAAACTGTGGAGAGTCGCCACTAGAATCTATAGATTCCAGTCCTATTGTTTATAAATATTTCTAAGACTACTGACTCTAAAAATACCTTTGCTTAATTCTACTATTCCTTCAAATTATGATCCTTTTTTCTCTACTTCCTTTGAAGACAAATTCCTAGAGAAATCTGCCTACTTTTGTTGCTCTTACCTCCTCTCCTCTCACTTTACAATTTGGTTTCTGACCTTATTAACTTAATTCAAACTGCTCTTTCCAAAGTTTCCAAGTTCCTAAGGGCCAAACCTTCATGCTTTCCCCCCCTCAATCATCCTTCTTGACTTATCTGTAGCATCTCACAATAGACAACCCTCTCCTTCTAGATACACTTTTTCCCTCTGCATTTCCTAATCCTAATCTCAAACCCAATCAAATCCAATCCAAAATCCAAATCTCTCAGTACTTCTACAAATTTGAGTATTTCTCTGAATAATCATTCATATCCCACTCCAAAGATATACCACACAGTGTTCTCTTCTCTCTAGTCTCCCCCCTAACTGGCCTCCAGCTGGATTTAATTATTGCCTCTATGCAGATGATTGATTCCCAGATTTATATATCCAATTCTAACCTATTTTATGAGTTTCAGCCTTGTATCATCAATTGCCTATTAGACATTTTGAAACAGATGTCTCAGACTTACATATCCAAAACATTATTCATTATCTTTAACCATAAAACTACCTCTCTTTGAAATACGTATTTCTTTCAATGACACCACCAACTTCCAGTCATTCAGATGACTAACTTCAACGTCATCTATGTTTCACTCTTCCTCAACTCCTCACATATAAATAGGTGCCAAGTCTTACAATTATATCCTCACAACCTCTCTCATCCTCACTTCATCTTTCTAGTTATAAAGACATTTCTCCCTTCTACTATTAAAATAGTCTACTTAATTGGTCTTTCTGCCTTATCTTCCCACTCCAATTCAAGTTCCATAAAGTTGCCAAACTGATTTTCTTTGAGTACAGGTCTATTACTGTCTCTCCTCTACTCAATGAATGTTGAGTCTCCAATGGCTCCCTTTACCTCTAAGATCAGATACGAACTCCTCTTTTGGGGCATTTAAAATCCTTCCCAAATAGGTTCTTTCATGCTACTTCCCTACAAAATACTTTGTATGTACTTTGTAAATAGTTTGCATATAGTTATATGTATACAATTTTTCTAGTTTTTTGCTGAGAGGTATTATTTCATCTTTATATTTGGATTCCTAGGACCTAGCACAGTGTAAGTGCTTAATAAATGCATGTTGGTTGACTATACATGTGTAATCAGATTTTGTCCCCTAGAGAAAACTCTTTAAGATGAGGTTCCTAGAAATATATTCTGTCAAAGTGGTGACTGCTTTATAAAAATTTAACAGCAATTGGCATAGTACGTTGTAGAAAGATAATCAATGGATAGCATTCTATGCATTGCAATAGAATAAAATACCATTCTGACATGCTATGGGCATAATATATACATATCAGCAGTCTGAAAAGAAATATATTTATCCATAAAAATTGGGCTAAAAGTAGTCATCAATTGAGAAATATTCCCTAACCAGCAACTATGAGCCAGACCTATTTTAGATACTGGAAGGGAATGAGAGAGATAAAAAAGTACCAGACATGGTTCCTCCTGCTTAAAAGATTACAACTTAGTTTAGACAAAAAGATATATGTAGGGGCAGCTGGGTAGCTCAGTGGAGTGAGAGTCAGGCCTAGAGTCAGGAGGTCCTAGGTTCAAACCCGGCCTCAGCCACTTCCCAGCTGTGTGACCCTGGGCAAGTCACTTGACCCCCATTGCCCACCCTTACCAATCTTCCACCTATGAGACAATACACCGAAGTACAAGGGTTTAAAAAAAAGATATATGTATAAGAAACAATTAGAGAATAATATAAAACAGCATATAATGAAGTACTCAAAAACATAAGAACTCATTAGGTCTTCAAGCAAAGATTCCATGATCATTTTGGGATGTAAAGAATTCTTATTCAGGTACTGGTTGGACTAGTTGGCCTCAGGGTCACTTATGACTGTGATTTATTGGGGAACAAGTTTAATGCTTTGCACTTAATAGGAAAAGTCACTAACTGTGAAAATGTACTGACTTCTATTTACCTTACATGAAACACTATACTTTTACTGCTTTGTTTACATAATGCTTTAGCAAAATTACTATTTAAGCTTCAAAAAGCTTTTTGAGTTTGTCAATGGCAAAGAAGTGGGTATTTCTACAATTGAGTTAATAGTTAAAAGAATTTTACATATGTAGTGGCTATGGGTGGTGGCATCAGGGTCTGGATCATTTCTAGATTTCAGAGAAATTAACAGATCTGAAGCAAGAGAAAATAAAAATGGAAAAGAATTTATGCTGTGACCCTTAATCTTTACCACTTTGACTATATACTCCACAACAATGGAGGCTAACAGGGAACAATCAAATAAATCCTCAGTGTATCTCTAAGAACTTCTAGTCTCACCTTTATTGAAGAATGTGCTGATCATGAAGCCAAAGAACATGGAAGAAAGGGCGAAACATAGCAGAAAGATAAACACCAATGATGAATCACTGTGGTGAATTATTGGTTGATCAAAAATCTACCAAAAATATTTTAAAATACATATCAGTCATATAGGTAATGCTATTACATAAAAACAAGAGAAAGATGGGAAGAGAATAAAAATGTTGCTTAAAATTCCTGCATGATTCATGCAATGAATCTAAAACTATTTAGGCACCAAAGCATAATGGATAGATAGCAGTCCTTTGAGTTAGGAGGACCTTGGATTCAAGTTCTATCTCTGACACACAATGGCTAGATGACCTTGGATAAATCACTTACTATCTAGAGCCTCAGGAAACACCTTCCACCTCATGTTTAGACCAAAACTAACAAACAAGTAGTGCCTGGAGGCCAGTGGGATGTGAAATAAAGTGGACTATTCACTTTTAAATGAACAGCAAAACCTATCCCTTAAAATTTAAGATATCATATCCTATGACATTAACCTATAGCTTTGATTAGACTCAATATTTCTAACAGTCACCGTTAACTCTTTTCATTCATAGATTTATAGAGCTGAAAGCACTCTCAGATGTCATCTAGTCTAATTCTCTTATTTTACAGATAAAGAAACTGAGGTCCCAAATAATTTGCTCAAAGTAACCACTGGTAATAAGTAGTAGAATTGGGATTTTAACCCAGATCTTTTCTCATCAAATCTCGCACCTTCTCCTATACCACCATGCTTTCTTCTATCAGCCCTCCCTTACAACAGAGTTTCAATATGACAGAAGAAACCAAATACTTGCCTGCATGAAGAAAAAGAATGTCAACAAACATATGGTAATGAGAAAAGAAAAGAGGAATGTGATGAAATAGGTACTCCAGAGCAGCCAGTTGCTGAGGCCCATCATTTGAAGGTATTCCTATGAGGGAGTTGGGAAGGAAGGAAGAAGGAAGCAATATAAACCAAAAGGCACAAAATCAAACACTTAACTGGCTACTAGTTTGACAGAATAAACTGTTAAGTAAAGCTGTAGGTCTTTTATGTACAAGCCCCTAAAATCATGCATGGAACTTTTATAGGTATTAATCATGAGGGCTATGAAGTTAGTTATAACTCTTGGTTGGTCAGTAGAAATATCTAAATCAAGCCATAGAAAGATAAGGAAGTAGAGTTCTTGGCTTGGCATATTTAACACTGAAATTAAGATAAGAATGGACTCTAGAAATCAGTTCGTCCAAAGCATGGATTTTACATTAACAATATCCTCAACAAGGAGTTGCCTAGTTTTTGCTAGACAATGTCTCAAGATAGGAACTAACTACTCATTGAATTAACCTAATATTCTAATAGGAAATGTTCCTTAAAATGACCCAAAATTTGCCTTTCTGTAACTACCATCCATTATAGATTCTTTAGAAGTTCAGAAACATACTATGAAGGCACAGAGGTTCTAGATTCAGAGGATGTGTGTTCAAATCTTGCCTCTGATACTCTCTCAACCTCCTTGGTCTTCAGTTTCCTTATTTATAAAATTAGGGAGTTAGACTAGATGGTCTCTGAGTTTCCTTCCAACTCCACGTCTATGAATCTACGATGTTTCAAGCTACAGCAAAACAGTATCCATTTCAGTTCAGTATACTGTGATAATCTATAAATCTAACAAGTAATTCCTGCTTTTAGGTTGGCTAATAGTAATTTATATCTTAAAACAATTATAGTGCTATAATATTGTATTGTGTGCATATTATAATTCTATAGTTTGGGGAAATAATAAAAGAAAAGGTTTTTGTTTTTTCAGTTTCCACAAATGGTCAGTAAAAAGGAAAGGGGTAAGCATCCAATAGGATAAGCATAAATCAATGGAAAAAAGTAAGTTACATAATGGTCCCAGAGGGAAGAATCAAAACACTTCTTGTTTAACACTTATTTCCTTCACTTCTGTTAAACAGAAACTTGCCCTCTTTTGAAGTCCCCTCAACCACCCAATCCAAGTTATTTTAACTATAGTATGTCCACCCCCAGGTCATTTTTTTCTTCCCTTCTCATGGAGTTCAGTTTCTAGATCACCATCATCCTCTCTTCTACAAATCCTGGCTTTATAGTAGGGGGATTTTAATTTCCCCTTAAATCAGGGATTCAACAAACCTCAAGGAGTCCACAGAGAGAATTCAGGGGGTCAGTAAACTTGGACGGAAAAGATTACACTTAAATTTTAATTAACTTTTGGTTTCCTTTGAAAAACTATATATTTTTTCCTTAAAATGTAAAAAACATTATTTTCAGACAAAGGTCTATAGGCTTCAATTGACTGCCAAAGAGATCCATGACAAAAAAAATGATTAAGAACTTAATGCTCCATCAAATTTTCTAATTTCCCAATTCCTCAGTCCCCTTAAATCCTTTGACCTACTGTTTTAATCCACGTCATACACATATAGGGAAGACAAACACATTAGATCTCACCATAACACATAAACACTATTTCTGTAATTAGCATCTCTAATGGAAGATACACAAGTGTTATATATTGTATATGTGTTTGGAAATTTTCTATAACAGTTGTGATTTTTCTTTCTCTAAAAAAAACTGTTTGTAATATTAGATGGCCCTCTGAGAGGAGGAATGGGAGGAATACTTAGGAACACTATAGTGATGTAAAAAAGCAGAAGATATTAATAAAAATACATAAAAATAAACTCTAATATTCCCTTATTTGACCATATCTTACCATTTAGTTTCTTACTATGCTTCACTCCTCTTCTATCTGATCCTTGCCCTCATAAAGATCCTTATTAACTCTATCCCTTCCTTAGTGTTCTTTCAGGTCAGTCACATCTGCTCTGACTTCACTTTCCATCCTCTCCAGTATTACCCCAATAATTAGTTATTTCTTTGCTATACTTGCCTCTGCTCTTGAATATTCTGCCCTTTTGCCTTGCCACTTTCCTGACCAAAATTAGCTCTGGACTATTTTTACAAATTTTGTTCTCATAACAATTATGACTGGTCCTTACTGAGTAAGACATTCATTTTATGACTCCATAATTCTTTATCATTCTCCACAGAAGCTATTTCAAAGCTTTATCTTCCCTTCTGAAGCAAACCAATATCTCTGCCTCTACTTTCTCTCTCCACTGAGCACTTTGCTTCTTTACTAAAAAAAATGAGACTGAGGAAGAGGAAAACAAAAATTTAGAAAAAGTATAAGATCATGACTGGGAAATCTAAGGAAAAACCACGGTGAGTGATTTTCTCAGCTCAGTTCATCTTAGGAAGACAGAGAAAGTTGTGTGGGCACAAGAAAGGCATTACAAAAGTGCTTTTTAGCCCAAGAACTGAACTGGGTCCTGCATTTGTGTACTAGGAAAAGAAGCAGGAATGGTCATAGGCCTGAGACTGAGTGCTAGGAAAAGAGTAGGAACAGAAGTGTATAGTAGTTATGTAGACTCCAAAACTGGGTCTAGGATTCAGTCTCCAGCTGTTTGAGGCCTGTGACTAAGCAACCAGAGCAGGGACAAGAGGAAGATGTTAGTTGTTACTAAATCTTCTAGTAGATGAAATGAGGCTAACGGTAGCAGCAGACTACTGGAGTTCCAAGAAGGAATAACACTATAATTGGCTTGCCCATAAATCTAGGTCAGGGGTTTGTAAAGTTCAGGTTAGGAAGGCAACCATCAGATTTTGTACTAGAATAGCTCACTTTGGTCATAATACAAATATGCAGGTTCCCAGTTTGAATTACCCCAAGATTCTTTTTTTTTTTTTTTTTTTTTTAATTTTAAACCCTTAACTTCTGTGTATTGACTTATAGGTGGAAGATTGGTAAGGGTAGGCAATGGGGGTCAAGTGACTTGCCCAGGGTCACACAGCTGGGAAGTGTCTGAGGCCGGATTTGAACCTAGGACCTCCTGTCTCTAGGCCTGGCTCTCAATCCACTGAGCTACCCAGCTACCACTACCCCAAGATTCTTGAAGGACACAACTCAAGAGAAAACAACATGACCCAAGAAAATACAAATCAGGAACAAGCAAGACATAGAAATCCTTCCATAAATTTGCAGAGACTGGCCCTAATGCAATTTCACAATTTAAAAATAAGGTTGGAAATATGAATAAACAAAAAAAGATTCCAATGATAAGGAGTTATTATAACAATTGAGATACCCAAGACATAAACCCAGAAGAAAAGAATGACTCTAAATATCTATGTTTCACAGAAAAACACAGCTTGATCACGAGATCAACTAGATATCTAGAAGAAATGAAGCAAGAGTTTAAAAATATTATCAGCAAATAGGAATAGCTTTATCTCATTTTTGCCTCTCTTATACTTTTAATTTCTTTCTCTTGTCTCACTGATATGGCTATCATTTCTAAAACTAACAAATAACAAAGGAAGGCTGACATCATTATTTTAAACCTGAATTTATTGTGAAAATACCTAATGCTGTTGTTCTCATAGTTTTTAGTCTCAGGACCCCTTCACACTTCAAAAATTATTGAAGACCATAAAGGGCCTTTGTATATGTTGGTTAGATCTATCAATATTAACTGTACTAGAAATTAAAACATCTTTTTTATTATTACTGGTTGTGTGACCTTAGGCATGTCACTATTTGTCTCAGTTTCCTCATCTGTAAAATGCACTGGAGAAGGAAATAGCCAACCACTCCAGTATCTTTACCAAGAAAACCCCAAATGGAGTCATGAAAAGTCAAACATACCCCCCCAAATTGAACAATAACATTATAAAATTTAGCATAAATAAGTTATGTAAACTTTGCCCATTATTGAGGAATGTTTAAACAAACTATAGTATGTGAATGCACTGGAATATTAATATGCTGCAATAAACAACAAATATGGTACATACAGAGAAGCATGGAAAGATTTTTGTGAACTAAATGGAAGGGAATTTAAAGAGGCCAAAAAACATAAAGGTAATGATTATTAAAAAAAATAATAAATGGAGATAACTCCCATCAAGAAACAAAAAAAATGAATATTGAGAAATTACTGAGAGTAAGTATGTTCAAAAGAAGAGAAAACACAGCTCCCCTATTCTTTTGCAAAAATGGAAGCTCCAAGTGTATGGAACACTGCATATATTTTCAGATTTTTTGAGGTATTGACTCATGTGGCCGATTATTTTTTTCTCCATCTTCTTGTAAAAATGATTCTTTGTTATGATAGTCCTCTGAGACAACTGAGGGGAAGTACATAAGGGGAAATTTAGGTGATATAAAAATAGACAATATCAATAAAAACTGAAGAAGTCTAAAAAAGAAAAATCTTAGGAACATCATAGCTAAAATAAAAAGTTTTCAGGTCAAAGAGAAAATACTGTAAACAGTTAGAAAGAAAGAATTCAAGTACCAAGGAGCCATAGTCAGAATTTCACAGCATTTAGCAAATGCCACTATGAAAAATCAGAGAGTATGGAATGCAATATTTCAAAACACAAAAGGTAAAGGCTTATAATTATGAATTATAACTAGCAAAATGTCAAAAAATATTTCAGGGGGCAAAATGGTTCTTAAATAAAATAGAGGACTTCTAAATATTCTTGATAAAAAAAAATGAGACCTGAGTGGAAATTTTGAAATATAAGGACAAGATTCAAAAGAAACAGAAAACAGTAAATGGGCCCAAATAACTGGAAGGGACTAAACAATTTTTAAGTATTACATTCATAATGACAGTTGGAGATGATATGTATCCCCTTAGAACTATGATGTCATTGGGAGTCACAGAGAAAAGTTTAATAAGAAAGAGGGCCCAGAAATTATTTTGTTCTGTTTTGCTTTATTTTGGTAATCTTAAAAGATGAAATAAAAGGGGGAAAATGCAATATGATCAAAGGGAAAGGAAGGGAGAAAAGAAATATATCTCATAATTGGGATATGCAAATAGAAGATAATACATAAAACAATGAAGATCAGATGGTACAAAAGGGTGCCATTTAAGCCTCACTTTCTTCTTTATCAGTCAAAAGAGCATATAATTTAAATCAACAGGGAAAGAGAAAGAGGAAGAGAAAAGAGGAAGGAATAAGAAGGATGATAAATTTAAGGAGGAATCAATCAAAAGCATAACAAATTCTAAGCTTAAAGAACTACACATGAAAAGTTATATAAAAGAAAAGAATAAATGGGCAAGAACTAATGATTGAGATCTGAAGTGGGGAAAGAAAAGTGGAACAGAAGAGAAAATGATTGCATCAAGTATAGATTCCTTGATGCTGATCACACTCCATCTCTCTTGCTATGCTTTTCCTCTTTGTAAAGAAGGACAAAGAAGGAAATAGAGGGAAAAGTAGAAGAGAAAAGTATGGAAAGAAATATATAATTGCAAATGTGATAAACACCCATAAAATGGAAGAAGACAGTAGAACGAATTAAAAAGCAGACTCCAACAATATGTTGTTCACATAAAACACACTTAAGACATAAACATTCACATAGATTTAAAATATAAGGGCTGGAACAAAATCTATGAAGTCTCTGAAAAACTAAAATAAAATCAGAGGTAATAATCATAATCTTAAATAAAGTAATAGTAAGCCCTGTGACTCCCTCATATACACGCTTGTTTTTCATATTTAAATGTTTTATTTGGTTTCTGTTATTTCTGTTGTTGTTTTAATTAACTAAGATAAATAGGAAAATTATTATGCTGAAAGTTATTACATAAAATAATTAACATCAATACTTAATAATAATACAGATACACTGAATGGCATAGCATCTAAATACTTAAAAGGAGAAGTTATATGTGTTAAAGAGAAGAATAGACAATGAACCTATAATACTGAGGATCATACTCTTTTGGGAGTACTGTAGCTATGCTATCTACCACACTTCCAAAAAGATTTATAAAAGGCACCAGCCCAAATTCTAATAATCCAGAAAAAAAATCATAGGGAATAGGTGAACAAATTATGGTTTATAATTGTGATGGAGAAGACAAAGGGAAAGCCCAGAAAAGCCTGAAAGACTTACACAAATTGAAGCAGTGAAGTGAGCAGAACCAGAACACTGTATACAATGACAGTGACAGGAATACTACACAATGAATAACTGTGAATAACTTAGCTCTCCTTAGCAATACAATGATCCAAAACAAACCCAAAGAACTCATGATTAAAATGCTACCTGCTTTCTGAGAAAGAACTGATAGAGTCTGAATTTCAACCAAAGCAAACTTTTTTCACTTTCTTAAATTTTTTTTGTTTCCTTCGATAAAATGATTAATAGGGGAAAATGTTTTACATGATTGCACATGTAAAATCTATAGTGAGATTGTTTAGCCTCTCAGGGCAGGAAGGAAGAGACTTTGAGACTCAAAATTCTTTTGAAAATGTTGGAAACTGTTTTTACACATAAGTGGGGGAAAATAAAATTAAATAAAAATAAAAATGTTTCAAATAGTAATTTGAGAAATGCAAATTAAGACAACTTTGAGGTTTTACCTTATAAGATTTCCAAAGTTGACAAAGAAGGAAAATGACAAAAATGGAGGGTCTCTAGGAAAATGTGGTTGCACTGTGAACTATCCTATCTATTTTGGAAAGCAATTTAGAATAAAGTCCAAAAAGGTATTAAATTAGGTATATTCTTTGACTTAGAAACACCACTTTTATATTATGGCTATATTCCATAAAGTTAAAGAAAAATGAAAAGCACCTATATGTACAAAATTATTTATAGCAGTTCTTTTTGTGGTGGCAAAGAACTGGAAACTGAGAGTGCTCATCAATTGATGAATAGCTGTAGTTGAACAAATTATAGTATATAAACATGAAAGAATTATTGTGATATAAGAAATGACAGGGATGATTTCAGAGAAACACAAGAATATTTGTATGGCTTGTTGAAGAATTTTAATTTTAATTTATATAATAACAATACTGTAAAGATAAATGATTTCAAAAGACTTAGGAACTTTGATGAACCTAAAGACTAATCACTAGTCTAGAGGACTCATGACAAAATATGTTACTACTACCTTGTGGCTAGAGGGGTAATGGAATGCAGATTGAGACTTTTTTTGACATGGTCAACATGGGAAATTGTTTTGCTCAACTCTGCATATCTATAACAGGTGTTTTGTTTTTCTTGATTTTTTAATGAGAGGAGGGGGGGAAAGAAAGAAGATTTTCAGCGACAGAAAAAAATTAATGAAAAAGAAAAGCAATTAGACTAAAAGTTATCTACTCTGCCTCTACTCTTATAGTGAGTCCTCAATGCTTTACCATCTACTTACTTTATCACTCAACTGAAATTTCTCTCTCCAAAATTACCAATGATCCTTTAATTGCCAAATCTAATGGTCTTCTCTTAGTCTTCATCCTTTTTCAACTATTTGCTGCATTTGACTTTACTGACCATCTTTTCCTCCTATATACTCTCTCATCTCTGCATTTTAATGACACTAGTCACACTCAGTTCTCCAATTTGCTGGACAACTCCTTCTCAGACTTCCTAGCTGGTTCATAATTCACATAATTTCCTTATCTGTTCTTCAAGAGTTGTGCCCCAGGTCTTCTTCTCTTCTCCCTCTAATACTCTCTCTTAGTGACTTCACCAGATCTTGTGAATTTAACTATCATCTCTATGATTATTATTCACAAGCCTATATCCAAAGTCTTCTTGAGCTTGTATACCACATCAATAATTGCCTATTATGAGATACTTCTTAAACTCAACATGTCAAAAAGTGAAACTATTTTTCTTTTTCAATCTTCCCTCTCTCAAATTTCTTTACTTTTCACATCCTTTCCATGTCTCATCCTTTCAAAATCTTCATATTATCTGGAACTCAGTTTCCCTCATACCCAACCAGTTGTCAAAATTTGCCATTTCTACTTTTGAAACATCTCTCATATCTGACCCCATTCTCTCTGCTAACATAGCTACCATTTTAGGTCAGGCCTTCTTCTCCTCTCAACTAGATTATAACTCTCTTGTAGACATATTAAGCTCAACATGTCCAAAACTGAACCCATTATATTTTCCCCCAAAACTCTCCCCTCTTCCTAACTTCCCTATTACTGTTAAGGGCATATTCATTTTACCAGCTACCCAGGCTTGCAATTCCTCACTCTCTCCCATTCCACTTCCATATCCAATCTGTTGCCAAAACCTGCCAATTTTACCTTTGTAACATCTCTTATATATATCCTCATTCTCTCCTCTGAGAGATAGGAAGTAGGTTATCACCTTGAGTCTGGACAACTATTAGCATACCAATTAGTTTTACAAGTCTCTTCCCACTCCACTACATCTTCTATTCAACTGTCAAAGTGATCTTCCTAAATTATATATCTGACTATGTCATCCCTAAACTCAATAAACTCCTGGGGCTTCCTACCACTTCCAAGATCAAATATAAAACTTCCATTTGGCATTCAAAGCCCTTCATAACCCAACCCTACTCAAGCTGAGTCTCACTCTCCTATGTGTTCTATAATCTAATGATACTGATCTCCCTGCTATTGCTCAAACAAGAAACTGTATCTTTCAACTGTGCATTATCATTTTGCTGTCCTCCTTGCCTGTAGTGCTCTTCTTCATTTCTACCACTTAGCTTCTGAGGCTTCCTTCAAGCCTCAACTAAAATCTCATCTTTTATAGGAAGCTTTTTTCAATCTTTCTTCATTCTAGTGCCTTTCCTATATTATTTCCAAATTTCCTGTATTTATCTTATTTGTACATAGTTTTTTCCCATGTTATCTCCTTCATTAGACTTGCAAGAAAGGGCCATGTTTTGCCTTTCTTTATGGCTTTATAATCTGGCATCCTGCTTGGCACATAGTAGGCATTTAATAAATGTTTTATTGACTATTTTGCTCTCTTAAGCAATTGATGCTATACTTGAATTAATTCCTTAATGTTCATACAGTCTCATCCCCTCATTTTTTTCCATCCCAGTGATTCTTCATACCTAGTTACAAACCCCATTTTTCATCTTCTATTGCTATATTTACATTCCCATATGTCTTCCTACCTTTCATTCTAGATTTACTACCTCCTCCACTGGACTCCATGGAATGTCTACTCCATAATTAGCAAATATTATTAACTAAAATCTTTTCTTTTCTCATTTCTCCATCCTTTAGTTTTTATTGACACCCAGTTATCTCCAATGTACACTATATACATGGTCACTCTTTCTAGTACTGGTTGCACTTTCACTCATAACCCCCAACTCACTAATCATGATGGGGATGTTGAAATATTCTTATTTCACTATTGCCACTTCCAGTCTCTCTCTCTCTGCTACTACTACTACTACTCAATAACCTCTTCTCCTTCAAGGGTCATTCAATCCAAATTTATCACCCAATAAAGATTCCAGTAGATGTTATCTACCAACTCTGAGGATATTCTTCTTCCTTTTCAATGAGTTCAATGGTTGTGTCAGTCTTTTTCTTGACCTCATACAAGGAAAATTCAAAATATATATTGACACACAAATACCCCAAGTTCTTATTGCTCAGTGATTTCACTTTGAATTCCTATTCCTCCATTCCACCTTAATTATACCTGTGTATAATAATGAGATCATCATGGATTCTTCTTCCATGTAAATTCTGAAAATTCCAATATCTGATCATCTATCATTTTACCTTTCCTTATGTCTTGCAACTCCTACTGCTGTTCTTCATTCTCATTGTGATCTCTTATGCCTCCACCCCTCATCTCCACCATGGCTACATTCTCTTCTCTTCTACATTCCTGCCTTTTGGTGAATCAATTCACTCTATACTAAATATATCAGGTTCTTGCCCTTTCAGGCTATCATTTACCCTAACTTGCCAATCTCAATCTTAGATTATTCCCACCATGTATTGCCCTCACTTCTATTTGCTTGCTATTGAATGAAGATGTAGAAAATCATTATTAAAACCATTTTTACTGGGTGTGCTACTTGTGCTACATGTAACTTATTCACATAATGTCCACTTGGCCACCATGGAAATCTTAGATCTCCCTAATAAATTCATCATCTCAGTCAACAAAGTAGTAGTTATTCCAATTCCATTCATCCCTTCAAGCTTCCATTTGTATTCACGCCTACCATATTCTAAGCTGAGGAAACGAATTCATAATTCCCTGAAAAACTAAGGCCATTTATGAAAAGTTTCCTACTTAGCCCTCCTATTTATCTCACACAACAAATATGTTTTCCCCAACTATCTTTTCCTTTACCTCTGTCTCACATGCAGATTTAATCTTTCTCTTTGCCAAGGCAAACCCCTCTACATTGGCCCTTGATCCTGATTCCATCCTACCTTCTCCATCAAACTGCCCTCCCTATATTCTCCACTCTGTGTTCTTCGGTGTTTTCCTACTGCCTACAAACATATCTATATCTCTCCCGTCCTTAAAATATGCTCATTTGATTTGACTATGCCCACTGGCTAACATTTCATATCTCCCCTTTCCTTTGTGTTTAAACCCCTTGAGAAATCTATCTTCAGTTGTTCCACTTTTTATTTCCCTCGATTCTGAACTCTCCATCTAGCCTTCTACCTTATCATTCAATTGAAACTGCTCTCTTCAAAGTCACCAATTATGACTACCACATCTTTTTTCTCCTCAATCCTTTTTTTTTTGACCTCTGTAACCTTTGACTTTGTTGATAACCTCCCCCTGGATATTGCTTTCTCCTGGTTCTTCTTCTGTATGATCTCAATAATGGCCAATATTGAATCAACAAAAAGTTACCATCCTGATAAAAGTTTGGAAGGACGATAAGGGATCATTTGGAAAGATATTACAGAAGATAAGAACTGGCAAAGAGTCAGGTACTTCAACTGAAAAGAAAAGAAGCATAATCAAAAATTAGGTTTAAAAACATCAGAGTAGGAAATGGAAAAGTGAGATGACCAAGTGAGTCAGTGGACTCAATGATTCCTTGTTACTTGCTATCATGTGTACATTATTGCCGATACCTTATACCAACTAATTAGTATTACTGAGACTGTAAGGCAATAACCTAAGTCCTCCCCCAAGTATTGCTCTTTAAGTTTCTAACTTTCCACAGCAGCTCAACTTGGCAAAAGGTTTTGAAATGCAAACACAAATGAAATTACCTTCAATTGCTTTTCCTTTTCTTGAACAATGACTCGGATGATCATGAGTACATTTAAAGAATAAATTAGTAGAATTATCAGGGGCAACACCTGGTCCAGGAACTTAAGGAAGTTGTCAGAAACGAACGGTGGGAATGGAAACCTCTTTACATTGACAGTGACATGATCATTGAGCCATTTTCCACCATCTTTTCCATGATATTCAATGATGGCTTTATCTATAGCACGCTGAATGGTTAGGAACCCTTCAGAGACATAGCCTGAACAAGAAAGCAAAGGATATTAGATAAGGATGGAAAAGTGTCTCACAGGGAAAAAAAAAACAAATCTGGTTTCATTAGGCACATATCTATTCTCATAACTCTCTTCTAGCACTTAATGCACACTTGTGAACTAAATGTGCTTCCTTCCTTATTTCTGTGCTTTCTCTACCTAACAATTGATAGGCTAGATATACTTTATCAACTAAAGAGAAGGAAAGTTCATTTAAATGTAGAGTGATAAATAGCTTTTAAAGATTCTAATATTGCATAAAATGGAAAGGTTAAGAAAGAAATGAACTACAGACTGGAATGTATCTTAATTCCATTTACTAAATTATCATTTATGAAATTGGTTGTGCAATAATTTAAGCTATAATAGAGACTTAAAAAAACTTGAATGCAAACCCCCAAATAAGAAGCAGGTCATATTTTTCTTATGATAATATACCTCAACTCAACCTATAGAAGGAAAAGAATAGTCTTAAGAATTCATGTTATGGTTTATGTAAATTAAAATTATTGTTGACTTTTTTTGTTTGAAACAAAGAAAAAAGGAATTTAAATAATTTTGTATGATATTCTTATCTATTCCTGAAATAATCAGTGTTTCTATAGAGGAATGACATGTATGATCTAATTTCTAAAAAATTTATTAGGTTACTGTAATTGTTTTATATTCATCATTATGAAATATATGAAAAAGGAACTTTTATTTCCTTCTTAAGATTGACATCAAGTGACATATAGCATTCCTTATTTGAGCAGTTTCATAGTTAAGAGCGATTTAGGCATGGTTCTTTGGTTTCAGAAATATTAGAACCCTAGAAATATTAATGTTTATGCAAAGAAGTTAATATTATTTTATTGTACTTCAATACTTCAGGGATTTGTCATTTTGTTGTTAAGGACACTTCTTCTACTAACAGATCAGAACTCTTATATAATTCAGTAAATAGTGTTTGAGAGTTGCTAAGCCCAAAAAACTAGTCATCTTCTTGCCAAACAGGTTAAAAGGCTCTTTAAATTTTGTTAGGCTGGGTCCTTAGATCTTACCACTATATCATTCCAGCTTGGCAGAGCCAAGTTGAGCTCTGCTAGCATAGATTCTGAGAATCCAGGGTCACTCTCTATGCCATAATAAGGTAAGAATAGGACCTTAACAGAGTTTACCATATCAAAAGCAAAATGGATATACAATAAAATTAAAAATCATAATACAAAATAGTGCAAGGAAATATAAATGAGCAAATAAAATCCACAAAATTCTTCCAATTTCAGAAAAAAAAGTATGCTAGTTTTTCTTAGCCTAACTACTGCTTTGATCTTTCTCATGTCAGTTTATCCTCAGATGGCTTAAGGAAAATCAGTATTTATTATCGTAGAATTTTAGAGCTAGAGGAGATCTTAAGTAATGTCTAATAAAAATTCTACATTTGGCAGACAAGAAAATTGATTTACAGAAAAATAAAAGGAGTTTCCTAAATCATAGCTAGCTATTAGTAGAACTGGGACTGTATCTAGGTTTTTTCATACCTAGGTCAGTACTTTTTCTTTTTCTTTTTTCTTTGAAAAATTGTATTTAATTAATTGATTTAGAATATTTTTCCATGGTTTCATGTTTCATGTTTCCTACTCTCCTCCCACCCTCTCCCTCCCATAGCCAATGAGCAGTTCCACTGGGTTTTACATGTGCAAGACTAGGTCAGTACTTTTTCTACTATAGCATACCACCTTTCATAAGTGTGTTTGTTTCTCTTAGTCAGACTTATTCAATATCATGGCAATATGACTTTGCTACTTACTAAATTACTTGGAAACACAGTCTTCTGTTTATCTTCTTTGCTTCTTTTTGTTTTTTTCTGAAAGGAAACTCTCCTTTCCTGAAAGAATGAGTCTGTTTTCCTCAAATAGTTTCTCCACTTATATTTTTTCCTAGTTCAATTCTCTTCTCATTCTAAATTGCCTTTAATTGTGGTGTTACATGCCACTTCTAAATAACCACAACCCCCAAGTTAACTCAGTTTGATTTTTTCACAGGAGCCAGATTCTTTTTTGAACCATAACTATCAAATTGTGGATAGATCAAACATATAACAAACAAACACAATAATAGACTAAATATAAACAAGTTTTTTCCCAGAAGAAATAAGCATTCAATATTGGTTGCCAAAGGGAATCAAATGAGTTATAAATAAAATAAACATGCTTAAAATCATTCTTACCAGGATTTCCCCCATCACTGGCAAAATGATTCCGGGGTCCTGGTAATGGGTAAAGTGGAAACAGAAGGGCTGTGCGCCAACCTTCTGGTTCCTCTGGCATCAAAAAAAGTCTCCCTGTTACCAAGGTGTTTCTTGGAGAGAAACTGAAACGCAGGTGGTATCTAACCTAAAAAAAAATTATAAAACAGTCAGTGAGATACAGAAAGCAAAGAAAGTTAGATATAAACCAAAGAAAGAGTGTAACTATATAAGAAGTTCCATACAGTATCAAAGTGAGTGAGGACTAAATGCTAGTAAAGCCAGTGACCCTAACATGGCAGCTAGTAGTGCAATAGATAGAACTCTAGAGTTTGGAGTCAGGAAGACCTGAATTCAAATCCTGATTCAGATTCTTATTAACTTATCCTTATCTGTTTCCTTATCTATAAAATGAAGGAAAAGAACTCAGTGGCCTTAAAGGTCCTTCCTACTCTAAAGCTATGACTGTATGGCACAAGTAAAATCTCTCTCAATTCCATTTCATTTAAATTTATAATTCAATTAAAAAACATTAAGTGTCTATTTATAAAGGCACTATGATCATTACTAGGGATACAAAGGAAAAAATGGGGAATCCTTACTCCTAAAGAGCTTTCATTCTCCTAGGGCAGTGATGGGCAAACTTTTTAAAGAGGGGACCAAAGGAAAGGAAATGCTCATCTGTCAGTCTGTTTCTAAGGCAACTCTTTCGAAGTTTCATTGTATTGTATCCTACTCATTGTATTAGTCAGATTAGGAATAATGTCACAGGCCAGATAGAATATTTCAGGGGGACTCATCTGGCCCATCACTGTCCTAGGGAATATAATGTGCAATATTAGCAGTAAAGAAAACTGGGAATATTTTTGAGATGGGTAAGATGTACATTCATGACATGGGCACAAAGGTACACAAACAGTAAATGGAATGCTATGTAAAAAAAGTCAAATGATGTCTCATATATTTTAGTTAATACTTCCTCACCTTAAGTGGCAGGGATTCCAATTTGTGGCGGAAAGTATGTTCAAAAACAATGGCGGCCAGCACATTGGATGACTCATTGTGATACCTAACGTAACCCTCAAAAGCCTTCTCTGAAGAAAAGCCTCGAACTGTGGAGAAAGAAAATCAAGCAGTGAACTGCCTAGAAAAATATAATAACTGTTTGACTATCCCATCTATTTGGGATGTGGGAGTTTCAGACCATTTAAAAAGGATGAGTTTATCAAAATTTTCAAGGAATAGCAAAATTCCAAAATGAAGACTCTATAAAACTTCCAGCTTCCTATTCAACTTTCCTCTGGAAAGTTTCTGTTCTAATCATCTTCTCCTGATGACTTCATTTTTACAGTGACTTTGTTTTTACAGATGTAGAATCATAGAGCTGAGAGTTACCTTAGAAATCATTTAGCTCAACATGCCCAGTTTATAGGTAACAATTTTGTTGGCTAAAGCGGGAAATAATTTAGTTTCATGCTCAAACTTTATCTAGTTCTTTATATATATATATAAGATAACTGGAGTTTTCTTTCTAGAGTGCCCATACTTACAGGAGTGAGTATAAGTCACAACAAACAAGAATGTGATCTTCAAATTAATTTAATAATATATTTTATAGGAAACCCTTCTCTTCAAATTTCCTAACCTTTAATATTGTTGCCTAAAGTCTCCTGTGCTCTTTTAGTGATATTCTTCACCACATC
>NC_058130.1:221454049-221497724 GCF_016433145.1 Gracilinanus agilis
TTTATATATATAAATAAGATAACTGGAGTTTTCTTTCTAGAGTGCCCATACTTACAGGAGTGAGTATAAGTCACAACAAACAAGAATGTGATCTTCAAATTAATTTAATAATATATTTTATAGGAAACCCTTCTCTTCAAATTTCCTAACCTTTAATATTGTTGCCTAAAGTCTCCTGTGCTCTTTTAGTGATATTCTTCACCACATCACTATTGGATGGCACATAAATCAGCTCCCATGGTGTGGGAGTTTGAAAAAATGAAGGTAGGGTTTCAATTTGTTGAATATCGTATGTGACAGAATCCACATGCTCTGTAGGAATATACTTGCGATACATCAAAAGAAGAATGGCAAACAGCAATTCCAGGATGATTTCTAGAAGTGTAATTATCCACATCCGCTTCTGGTAGAGAAATTGAAAATACACATAGAGTGAACATAGTCAATTCTCTTACATTTAGAATTCTTTTTCTTTTATCCTCAAACCACTATATTCAATGTTTTGTGATCTGAAAAGTATGAAAATCTGCCATTCAAGAACACTCTCTCTACCTGTTCTTCTAACTTGTTCTTCACTCACTTACTTCCATCTAAAGGCATTGGATTAAGCACCACTGGGAACTGTCTCCTGTTCAACAGGAAGCATATGAATACTCCCTGATCTCAGGTTTTAGAGTCAGTATCTTACATTTATTCTCCTGCCTATTTTGCCTAGACAGTTGGATTATTGTGGCTATGCAGAGTTCTTGTTTGCCATATCTTTGATCATCTATCTCATCTTACTCTTTTGTGTATGTGTGTCCTATTGATTTTTATCTATGTATATTGTGGTTGATTCTATGTTTGCTCTAACAATTGTTATATGTGATTGACTACAAATATTGGTATATGGTATCTGACTTATTTTTCCCCAGTTTTCTGATATTTCCTGTTCTTTTGATTTACACCACCCAGACCTTAAACCACATACATTTCTGGACTCCTGACTATTAACATGGTTACTGGCCATGTCTAGTCAAAACTTATTACCTGAGTGCATTCCTGATTTTATCTGTTCCAATAAACATAACCTGTAGCCACACAGAGTCCTAGCACTGATAAAAAGAAAACGTAGAAACTAAGAATTTTCCCTTGGGAAAAAAATCCAAGCAGATTTTCTATACCTACCTTTATAATGTAATTTTTCCAGAGAAGCAGTGAAAGCTGCTTAAGCAACAACTTGAATCTTCCCATGGTGAAAAGTTCATTACTAGGTCAGATATAAAAAGAGAAATTTAGAATATCTAACTAGTTTCCAAATCTTTTAATCTCTTAATTTTTGTTTCTTTAACCAACTCTCAAAGTTAACAGAGAGAACATTACTATGTTTAATAAAAAAGTCTTTATTTTGTGTCCATAACTAGGTTTTTTCCCTTTTTTAAAGTATCTTTTACAAAATCTTTCAGGGTGAAACCTGGGTCTTTCTCATGGAATCTCCATCATAAATTCATGTCTCCATAAGAGCCAAGGAACAAATTTATATTTTCTGGAAACTTGGATTCAGGAAATTTTCTAGTAACACCACACCATAATCTGTCCCTTATCAAATCAGAGTCAAGTTAAAACTAGCTGCCAAAGTGTTGGCCAGGGGGCGGAACCAAGATGGTAGAATAGAAGAACATGCAGCTTGAACACTGAGAATCCTCTTTAATCAACCCTAAATTAATGCTTCAAAATGAATACTGGAGCAACAGAACCAAGAAGGGGATGGAGTGAAGCAACTTTCCTACAGAAAACAACTTGGAAGGAAGGCAGAAAAGGTGTGTTTCACTGGGGTGAGAGGGGAGTATAGCTAGCAGCAAATATACACAGTTGGAAGCAAGCTCCTCATCCCCATCACACAACTACTGCTCCAGGTTATGAACCTGGGCCCAAGCTAACATCCAGACCCTGTAACCCTGCATACAGCAGAATACTCCATATCTACCCACTGTAGTTCTAAGACCTAGTAAAAACCTGCAGTAAGGCCCCAAGCCCTAGCACAAGGCAATCTACAGTGTGCCTGGTTTGTGTAAGCCCAGAATGAGACCTAGAGACACTGCCCAGACTTGATGTGAGGCCCTGAGCTTCAGTACAAGACAGCCCATGGTACTCTGAGCCCTATAAGTCATCAGCAGGCCCTCCAGGAGACTGAATCAGCAGTGGGAGGTGGCTTTCAAAGCTCTCAGCCCATAAGCCATCACACTACCTTGCAAGAACTGAAACTTGCAGGAACCCAGAAGTAGAACTGAGGGTAGCAGCAAAGAAAAACTGAAGTTTAAGAGTGTCCCTTCTACTGTGAGTGAGAAAATACCTCTATACTCTTATACGTGATTAGATTTTAATAATAGTGATAGTTTTAAGATAATCATAATTATAAGATAATTAGTATAAGTCATGATTTTATAAGGCTTTTTCATCTATATTTTAGTTGAGCTTTAAAACTGCTTTAATTTAGGTCTTAGAGTCAGTCCCCAATCCTTCATTGTATCATACACCCTTCCTTGTGACTGTCAGTGGCTTTGACCTTAAGTTTCATAACCAGATATGGTGTTATTCATCACTACCCTTCCTTACTGGAATGGGCCTAGAGATCCTTCTCCCCCTTCCCCCATAACCATAAAGTGACTCTTAGGTAATGGTCAAAAGATCTCTCTCACTAAATAAGGGGTACTATGGACTCATATGGGTTGCTTCCTACTTGAACTAGCCAATGAGCAGTGTTGCTGGGTGTCATCATCCTTTGAAGGGTATGACTATTCTTATACTCTTCTTTGTATTTTTATGGAAAATTTGGCTGTTACTTTAAGGTTATAAAAGAAGGTCTCTTCCAGTGCTCTGGATTGCCTGGTATTTATAAGGGTCTGACTTGCCCCTCTTCTAATAAACCTAAATAATTAACTGACTTGGAGAATTTGACTTTATTTATCCAAAATGATTATTCTTAAGAAAATTTTACAACAGTTTTTGGCAACCCAGGTGGGACTCTGAATAAGTGGTCTTATCATTTCAGGGGTTTCTCCTCCAGGAAGGGAAACTTTATAAGGGTACCCTTGGGATTTTTGTCCCTGTTTCCCTTCTTGAGAGGGAGTGACTTGCAGAGAGATAAACCCTTTTCTTAAGTCCCAAACTACATCATCCAAGCAGCTAAGTCAAGAATTCTTCGGGTTTGTTTTTCCAAAAACTGCAGTTTGGAAAAACACCCAGACCTTTTTCTTATAGCAGGAAAGTTAGACTTCTGCTTTTTCCTTTGTTAAGTTATATGTGAAATTTATGATAGGCAGCTAGTGAAATAATAATAGTTTGGGGTATCTGTCTAGGTTTGCAAGTTATTTGTTTAAGGTGATCTATTCTTCTAGTTTGAAGTTAAGGCTGTTTTGAGATTTACTTTCACATTTGGGGCAACCAGCACTAGGTAGATAACTTGGAGGTTTTTGTTTTGCTTTTATTTTAGACCTGTACCTGGGCAAAGAGTATTGGGGATAGGTGGGTCATAAAGTTGAGAATAGTAACTAGGAGTGGTCAACCTAGCTTGATTCTTCTTTCAAGAAATTCATCCAATTATAAGCAGGTTGTTCTTACTCACAAAAGGGAAAAAATATGTGTGTGTGTGTGTGTGTGTGTGTGTGTGTGTGTGTGTGTGTGTAGAGGTGTGCCTCATCTCGGGAGATTTCTCCCACTAAAGCCAAAGCTTTGCATAAGAGCTCTAAGACTTAACTCTTTGCTGGATATTTCTATGCAGTTCACTAAGCTGGCTTGGAGTGCATGTTCAAGACCCCCACAGAGCATGGTAAAATTGGACGGTGCATAGAGGTCTAGTCTGTCCAATAGGTTAAGCATTCCTCTTTGACAGGTTCTGCAGCCCTGACAAAAAGAGACATCTTTTTAAAATGGGTTTTAGACTTTCCAGAAGAGACTTTTCCCCTAGACAAATTTTTAAATGTTTGGGATAATGGAGATCTGCCTATAGACAAAGAAAAAGACAAGAGATAAAACTATTGAATAGTGTTTTAATTGGTGTAAAGCACTTAAGAACTTCTGGCCTAAATTTGGAATTCTAAATTCTTATGCTATGAATAAAATACAAATCTTTTTAGAGAAACAAGAAAGATGGGAACAATTTGAGTATTTGGATACTGGAAAAATTTAGCTGAGCAAAAAGGCAAGCAAAAGGAAACCAGAATCTATCCAATATTAAATGTTCCTTTGCAAGGATCCCCTATAGCAAATCCTTCTTACTTTGAGGCTGAGGGAGAGCCAGCCAAAGAATGATTAAAAACAAAACAAAACAGGAACCCTGCTTAGAGCAGAGCAGAGAGCAGAATAGGAAACTAAAATCAGCTTCAGTGTTTGTTTTAATAGTTAAAATAAAACATTTGATTTATTGTGAAATAATTACCTACTATGATTTTTAAAAAATAAAAAACCCTTACCTTCCATCTTGAAATCAATACTGTGTATTGGTTCCAAGGCAGAAGAGTGGTAAGGGCTAGGCAATGGGAGTCAAGTGACTTGCCCAGGGTCACACAGCTAGGAAGTGTCTGAGGCCATATTTGAACCCAGGACCTCCCGTCTCAGGGCCTGACTCTCAATACACTGAGCTACCTAGCTACCCTTCCCCTCCCCACCCCCACTATGATTTTTAAAGAAAGCAACCAGAGAAAGAATAATAATTGCCCCTTTTGCTCTCCCTGAGCTGAAGGAGAATTAAGATAAGGGAAAGAATGAGGAGAAGGTATCTGCCCTTGCTTTTCCTTTCCAGGAAACTTAAAACCAATAACAAAGAAGCACCCTTTCAGGACTCTAATATTGTAAGAGATATGAAAAACATTAGAGGTAACTTAGAGGAATGAAGTTTTCTCAAATAAACCAGAGAATTCTGGTAAGTTAAGATAAGACCCCTATAAGATCTGATGATGGATTAGACCACATAAACCAGAGAAATGATAGAATAACTAATGATGCCTTTGTAAATCAGTAATTCCTAGATATCTAGGAGTTCTTTTCTGATATACTAACCAGGATGGTATGAGGAGACTATTGCTTAGGAAGAGAAAAATAAGGAAGTGATCCTGAGGTCGGGTCAAAAAAGTAAAGCAGTTTTAGCGTCTGTCCAACAAATACTTTAAGATCATAGAATAAGATTGAAAGAATGTTGTTATTATTGTAAAATATGAGGACATAATGCTCAATACTGTTATAAGAAAAAGAGAGATATTGAAAGGAACAATTTTGGTAACAAAAACAAGCAACATCGTTTGAGACTCAGGCTAAAAACTGGAATTAAATTAGGAAAGTTGTTTTAGCCTGACAGTGTGAGGAAAGAAGTAGAGAATGAGTGCATGATCTCTGATAAGACTCTCTTTTACCTAATGTTATTTGGTGTAAATGTTCTTACTTTACTGATACTGGAACATCATCGTCATATATCTATTATGTAAATTGATAATTGTTATGCCACACAATATTATTATTATTATTATTATTATTATTATTATTATTAAATTGCTTGATGAAAATTTGTTGATGTAGTAAGTAAATGTTATAGTGAGAATTTGTTTGTTGCACTGGTAGACCAGGATAAAAGCCTCTCAATCCTAGAATTCTTACCTAGAGAAGTTTGGGTGAACTCTCTATTGTTACCAAAGGAGGAAAATCACCATCTGTGCCTTTGTAGGTCTACTTGCCCTGACAGTAAGCCCATTTATTACTGTGACTGTGATTTCCTTGTTATGCCACTTATTTTTCAGTACTGATTAGTGTATTGCATTCTAATCTACCCTTATCAAACCTGAACCACAATATTCATTGCATCTACCTGATTAAATTATCAGTTTTTAAAGTCTCATTAACTCTCCACAAGATTTCTGTTGAAGGACTTACCAACTCTAGAGCAAAGATGATTTGTTTCTGGCTTCCCCTAGCCATGAAATTGCTCCCTTTGATTCAGGAATTCTCTTAACAGGGACACAAAACATCCCAGGCACCAAGAAAAAGGACTTTTCCCTAAGGAACCTTAGCAGGACCAGTCAGTATCCAGGACCAAGAGAGGCACATTCTGTACCAGGGTCAACTGGCTACTCATCCTAGAGTTTCAACTTTTGGAGAGTGTGTTTAACTGTGCTCACTCCAGCTTCTGTTGTGAAAGACTTCTCCCTGCTCAGGGGTTGCATTTCCCTAATGCTCAGTTACTTTTGCTGCTACACCACCAAATGCAGACTTCCTTAGACCAGAGACTTGTTAGAAAACTGGGAAATGTAAAACATCACTGTCACCTTTAATCCCACTTGATCTTCATCTATTTTGGGGAATTCTTACATGACTATAAAAACCTGTAAAAATTTCACTGCTTCCCCTTGGAAATCCTGAGTCAGAGAAAGGGGGTTAACAGGAACTACCATGGTCTGGGGCTTCAGGAAATGCAGTGGTTTTTGGGGTCAGCCTCTCTTTTGTCTATTCTAAGTGTTCAGGCAGCTAAATTTATTGCCATTATGAGAAAAAGAACTGATTCAGCTCCAAAATTAGCGGCTGAAGAAAGTTCCTGCTTGCACACTGACACTTCAAGTTGCTGGAGGTGCTGCTGGGGACACTGATGCTGGAGATGTTGAAAGCATATAGCCAATCATCACCTATGAAGACATCCATGAAGATAAAGAAGACAAAGACGTAAACTGCAAACCAGATTTCAGGGGTTCTGGATCAGTACAAAAGGCAAACCTTTTCTTTCTAAAAATGCTATCACCAAGCTCACCTGCCAATTCATGCCAGAGATCATTACGGTGTACAAGGCAATCCCAATCACTATAAAATGGGCAGGGGTGGTTCCTAGGATCACTTAAGTACTTTCCATTATAACATTAGGAGATCAAGAATGCATTACTTATTAATATGATTCAAAAGGGATATGGTGGTCTTCTTCTAATATATATATTTTATTTGAGTCTTTACATATAATTTAGTTGCTTGTTACACAAATTGAGTTTATAAATTTGTTATAAATTGGATATTTATAATAATGTTTAGTTATTCTTGACAGCTTAACAAGAGGAGGGAAAGTCTTCTTACTTCTAAAAGCTAATCAGGAATATTTGGGATTCTAAGAAATTCAAGAAGGAAATTATAAACTGAAATTTGTTTGGGTATACATGTAGATAACTTGGAATCTGAGTGGAATTAGAGATGAGAGTCAATAGAGGAAAATATGAGAAGTACTGAATGAGAATTTCACATTAGTTTGAAAGTGCTTTTCTTTTAAGCAAATGAGATAAGGAAGATATAGATAAGAAAATATGAAAGATAAGAGTGCACAATAAGAAGTTTGAATGGAAAGGAAATTTTTTAGATATGTTTTATCTAGTTATTGCACATGGGACTATTCATATTTTGGTTTAAGTTTATGACACAACTATATAATCCCTAAGAGGAGAGAGAACATATAGTTGGTTTTTTTTTTTTGTTTTTTATTAAAACCTTACCTTCTGTCTTGGAGTCAATACAATATTGGCTCCAAGGCAGAAGACTGGTAAGGGTAGGCAATGGGGGTCAAGTGACTTGCCCAGGGCCACATAGCTGGGAAGTGTCTGAGGCCAGATTTGAACCTAGGACCTCCCGTCTCTAGGCCTGGCTCTCAATCCACTGAGCTACCCAGCTGCCCCCGATAACATATAGTTTTGAAAATATATATATTTTAAAAATAGTTTTGAAAAATAATATTAGAAATAAAATTTTTTGAAACAAGATTAGAAATGAAATTGGGTCATAGAAATATAGAAATATGGTTTTAAAAGTTAAGTTTGAATGCATGATAATATAGAAATGTTATAAAAATTGCTTACAGAAAAATTTTATAAAAAAGATAGGAGAAACAGAAATTTTAGAGGAATTTTATAGAAAATGTTTTATAACTGAAATTCTTTTGGTACTGAAAGAAATAACATTTTGGTCTGTTTTTTAATATGAAATTTTGCCTGGAAAACTCAATTTTAATGTAAGAAACTGAAAAGGTCAGCAAATCGATTCTTCTTCAAACTCTTAGAAAAAGTAAAATATCTTGTTTCATGTGGGTTTCTCTAATAATTAACAGAAGAGAATCCTATTGTGAATTAAAGATTATCAAAAGGGAATCAGGAACATATTGTGAATTCAGTGCTTTAGATACTGAAACTGGAAAACCTGATAATAAAAGAAATAGTGAGGATGAATATATCTATCAGAACATGAAATCTAGAACAGATCCAATGAAATCAATTCCTAGTCCTCCCACTTAAGAAAATTATCAAAGAAAAACTGCTGATATTTTAGAACCAGAGGGCAAAATAGAAATTGAAAGAATTCACCAATCACCTGAAATGAATCCCCAAATGACAACTCCCAGGAACATTGCAGCCAAATTTAAGTGCTCCCAACCCAAGAAGAAAATGTTGCAAGCGGCCAGAAAGAAACAGTTCAAATCTCATGAAGCCACCATCAGGATTACACAAGATTTAGCAACTTCTACATTAAAGGATTGGAAGGCTTGGAATATGATATTACAAAAGGCAAATAAACTAGGTTTACAACCTACAGTGACCTACTCAGCAAAATTCTTTCAGGGGGAAAAATAGTCACTAAATAAAAGAGATTTTCAAGCATTACTGATGAAAATATGCAGGTCTAAACAGAAAATCTTATGTTCAAATACAAGCCTCAAGAAAAACATAAAATGGTAAATGAGAAAATTTAAGGGATTAAATAAGGTCAAACTGTTTATATTTCCACATGGAAAGATATTTGTAATTCTTAAAACTTTTATCATTATCAGAGCAGTTAGGAATATACATAGAGTGAGGATGCAAGAGTAAGTCAATTAGGATGACAGAATATGCAAAGAAAAAATCAAGAGGTGAAAAAGAAGATTCTACTGAGAGAAAAGGAAAGAGAGAGAGAAAATGGGGTAATGGTCCCTCACCTAAAGAGGCATGGAAAAACTATGACAGTGGAGGGGAGGATGAGGGTGATGATGGGCAAAGCTTAAACTTTACTCTCACTATAATTGGTTCAGAAAGGGAATAACAACCATACTCATTGGGTACAGAAACTTATCTTACCCTATGGAGAAGTAGGAAAGAAATAAGATGGGAAGTAATAGAAAAGAGTGGGCAGTAAAGGATGGTGATTAAAAGCAAAACACAAGGGAACTAATGAAGAAAAATGTGAAGGAAGGTGGCCTAGCAGTACCAGAACTCAGACTGTACTATAAAGCAGTAATCATCAAAATAGTCTGGTACTAGCTAAGAAATAGAATGGCAGATCAATGAAATAGATTAAATACACAATATACAGGGGTAAATGACCTTAGCAACCTTGTGTTTGATAAACTGCAGGATTCTTCTGCCATTTCTTCTTTGAAACAAACTTTAATAAAAACTGAGCTCTCTAGGCTCTCCCATACCATACTCTTCTACCATACTTCTCACAAAAAACTTCTGACTTCTATATATATATCCTTAGGGATGTAGGCCAGTCAATCAAAAATCAAAAAATGTAAGAGTGGTCATTGATTCTAGCATGTATTAAGCTTTATAATTAATTTTTTATAGTTAACCATTTTCCTTAAAAAAGAAGCAGCAGGGGGCAGCTGGGTGGCTCAGTGAATTGAGAGCCAGGCTTAGAGATGGGAGGTCCCAGGTTCAAAACTGGCCTCAGATACTTCTTAGCTTTGTGACCCTGGGCATGGCACTTAACCCCCACTGCCTTGCCCTTACCACTCTTCTACCTTGGAACCAATACACAGTATTGATTCTAAGACAAAAGGTAAGAGTTAAAAAGAAAAAAAGAAAAAAATAGCAGAGTTGATAGACTGTCAGCTGTAGACTCAGAAAGTAACTTCCTTTCACATATACTAGCTGTATGAACATAAATACATCATTTCTTCTTTTCAAGTTATACTTAACTCTTTACAACTATAAGTTACATAAGAGTTGCTAATTTGCATTGATGGAATGTGTTTCCATACTGGAAGTTCCCCATACACGAATTAATACAAGTCCAATTTTTTTTTAATCCTCAGAACACAAGATATATAGTAGCAGTCAAATTCACTTCACATATAGCTGCTACTTAAAGGAACAGTAATAAAAAAGGACATTGATTCTACAATTCCCAATTTGAATGGCAACATGGTTATCTCTGCCCTTGCTGTGACATAGATAATGCATATTATCTAAGCCTCAATCTCTTCATATATTTAATCCACAATGATATAATTTGTGAAAGTATTCTGTAACTTGAAACATGCCCTATATAAGTAAATAACAAAAACAACATATATGACCTAAGATAAAAAAAGATGAAATCAAGAAATTACTAAAATCTGAAGAAGGAAGAGTTGACAATGAAGTCATTAAAAATCTCCACTGACTATAAACTCCAGGAATACCTAATAACAAAATGAATATGATTTCTATGGACAGAGCCAAGGTGACAGAGTAGAAAAAGCACTCAGCTGAGCTCTCCAGATATTCCCTTCTAAACAACTTCAAAATAATGCCTCAAATCAAATTCTAGAGTGGAAGAGCCAATAAAGTGAGATACTCTTTCAGCCCAGGACAACACAGAATATCTGAAAGAGAGATCTGTGACATAGGGAAGGACCTGGCTAACATATGAACAAACACCAGTGGTGGAACTAACTGGTAGTGATAGAAGCAGTAGTACCTTTGGGAGCTCTCAAGCCAGAGATGGTAAGGATACTTTAATGGCCAGAAGGAGATTACAGGGTAGCTCTGTGCTAGCACTGGATGTAGCACCAGACCCTGTTTAGTACCTCTACTTCTTATACCCACTTTTGGGTCATAGTTCAAGGGCTGAGAGGAGCACTTTCAGTCAAGATGGAGTGGAAGTCCTGAAAGGAAGTGTTTCTGGTCCCAAGAGATCAGGAACCCTGAGGAACAGTATCATTTCCTGGTCCCAAGGGAAGAGAGAGGCCCTGAGGGCCAATATTAATTGTAATTGCAAGGTATTAGGGGCCCTTCCTAGGTAGAGACCAGAGTGTAGGCCAAAAGAGCAGTGACTATATCTCTCCCCACATCACATCAACTTGGGAGTGCTGAAAACTTCAAAGCCCCCAGATCTAGCTCTGAAAACAATAGTATGAAAAAGTCTGAAGCTTAAGACAATAGCCCATTCTCTCCCCTCCCAAATAATAGAACCCAACAATAACATAAAGTTCTAAATCAAGAAATATGATGGGAAAATGAGCAAACATCAAAAACAAAAAGAACATGACCACAAATAGCTATTATGATGATAGAGAGGATTATGCTATAAACTCAGAGGAAGACAATGAAGTCAAAACAGCTAAAGGGAAAGCCTCAAGGGAAAAATTTTTTTAATTAGACACGAACCCAAGAATTCTTAGAATAGCTAAAACATAATTTTCAAAATCAAATAAGAGTGGTAGAGAAAAAATTAGGCATCGAAATGAAAGCAAAGGAGAAATGTATGAAAAGGCAGCTTTGTAAAAGAGGCACAAAATGCTGAAGAAAATAACTGTTCAAAAAGCAAAATTGGCTTTTTGGAAAAAGGGGTATGAAAGTTCAAAGAAAATAATTCCCTATAAATTAGATTTGGGCATGTGGAAACTAATAACCCCACAAAAACCCTATAAACTAAGTCAAAAGGAAAAAAATAGAAGAAAATGAGAAATATCTCATAGAAAAAACAACTGACATAGAAAACAGATTGAGGAGAAATCATTTAAGAATTAAGATTACCTGAAAGTCATAATCCAAGAAAGAGCCTAAACATCATAGTTCAAGAAATTGCCAAGGAAAGCTACCCTGATATCCTAGAACCAGAAGGTAAAATAATAATTGAAAGAATCTATCACCAAAGATATACCAAAATGGGAGAACTCCCAGGTATGTTATAGCCAAATTCCAGACCTTCTAAGGCAAAGAGAAAATACTACAAGCAATTGAAAATAAATAATTCAAATACCACAGAGCCACAATCAGGATCAAAAAAGACTGATTTAGGAGCTACCACATGAAAAGCTTAGAATATGGAATTCCAGAAGGTAAAAGATATGGGGTTACAATGAAGAATAACTGATCCAGCAAAACAGTATAATCCTTTGAGAGAAAAAAAAAGATCATGAAGTAGAAGTAGAGGGCATTCAAGCTTTCCTAATGGAAAAATCCAGAGTTGAATAGAGAATTCAATATTCAAATATAAGACTCAAGAGAAACATAAAAAGTAAACATCAAAGAAAAATCATATGGAATTTGATAAGGTTACACATTTGTGTTTCTATATGGAAAGATGATACATATATCTTGTAAGAACTTTAATATTATGAAGGCAGGTAGAAGAATCTAACCAAAGGAAGGTATAGAAATCATTTGTTATATTTGGATAATGTAAAAAAATAGATAGGAAAGAAAGAGGAATGCCCATGGGAAATGGGGAAAGGAATAGAAGAATAGAGAAAATTATCTCATAAAAAGATGTGTACAAGGAAAAGCTTTTATAGTGGAAGGGAACTGATTGGTGGGGGAAATAGATGAACCTCATTCAGACCTAAATTAGTTCAAAGAGGAAATATATTCAACTGGTAATAGAATTCTATTTTACTTGACAGGAAAATAAGAAGGAAAGGGTAATAAGAGAATGGGAGTGGGGAAAGGTGATAAAAAGGAGGGGTGGATAAAAGAAGGTGGTAGTCAGAAGCAAAATATACCCTAGATAATGATAAAAAAGAGAGATGGATAATAGATGAAAACAGGAGTAGAGGGAAATGAAATTAGTAATCATAACTATGAATGTGAATGGGAAGACTCACCCATAAAATGGAAGCAGATAGCAGAATGTACTAGAAAGTCAACAATATGCTGTGTGTAAAATTAACATAAAAATATATATAAATCCATTTGCTGGCACATGCACATTAAGAAAGAATGCCAAGTGTTGTGAGGGGTAGACAATATAGCCAACTGAAAAGCCCTGACTTCCTGAAAGGGTTAGCAGAAGTCATGATGTGGCAACTGGTGTGGTTACACGTCTGAACATCAAAATACATGATCCAGACTGCCCAATCAGAAAGCCAAGTAGATGTAATGTCATTGGCCTTATAAAAGCTGGGGTGAGTGGGAACTTAGGGTCCTTTTTGCTCAGGTCCCTTCATGAACACAAGTTCTCTCTTTCTGGCCTTAATTACTGGGCCCAACCATGTGGCAGGGCCAAGAGGTGATCCAGGACCTGAAGAAGCAGAGTGGCCTGGAAACTGGTACTTAGAAATCTGGTAATAGTTTTCTTTCTCTCTTTTTTCCCAAATAATTATAAATTTAATATAAGTCTCAAAGATAAATTTTAAATTATAACAGCCATTTACAAGAAACACACTTGAAATAGAAATATAGAGAGTTAAAATAAGAAGCTAGAGGAGCTTTGGCTGAAGTGAAAAAGATAAAGGATAAAAAAAATCCTGCTCTCCAACAAAGCAAAAGAAAAAACAGAATTAAAAGGGATAAGCATAGAAAATACATTTTGCTAAAAAGTATCAATGACAATAAAGTAATATCAATACTAATATGGACCAAATAGCATAGCACACAAATTCTTAAAGGAAAAGTTAAGTTAAATCAATTATAGGAAGAAATAGTAAAACTATAATAGTGAGGAAACTTTTTCTCAGAAATAGAGAAATCTAACCATAAAATAAATAATAAAGAAGACAGAGAAATGAATAGCATCTCAAAGAAGTGAGCTCTGGAAAAAACTGAATAGGAATAGAAAGGAGTACACATTTTTCTCAGTTGTACATGGCACCTTTCCAAAAATTGTTAATGTAGTAGGGCATAAAAACTTTTATGACCAAATGCAGAAAAGCAAAATATTAAATGTACCCTTTTCAGACTATAATGCAATAAAATTATATTTTAAAAAAGATATGGAGACACAGATGAAAAATAAACTGGAAAATTAAAGAATGAGTGGGTCAAAGAATAAATCATAGAAACAATTTCATGAAAAAGAATGATAGACATCTGGTGTCATAATGGCAGAGTAAGGCCAGAAATGTCCTAAGTTCTCCCAAATTCTCCTCCATAAAACCATAAATAAATCTCTTACCACATTCTGGAGAAGAGAATCAGCTTACCAGATGAGAGCAGTCTAGAGGACCAGTACAAGAAGTCAATCTTACTGGGGTAGGAAAGGAACTAAGTATGAGTAGGCCAACCTGGCACAAGCCTCCTGCAAGGAAAGCTCCACCCTGCTGATAGGTAACAGCAAAGCTCCAACTCTTACAGTAGCCAGTAGTGAGGTTCTGCTCCTGGAGCTGTCCAGCAGTGAGGCTCTGTCTCAACACAAGCCTGCAGTGAGGTCTCCCACCAGGACAAGGTATCAGCAAGGCTAACCAACAGTGCAAGTTAGCAGTGAGATCACATACTAGTATAAGCCAGCAGCAGATTCCCAAGGCCTAATGCAAACCTGTAGAAATTCCCAAGCCTTGGCACAAGAAGTGTCAGATAGCTCTCTTTCTGATCCAGAGGAGTTCTAACTTTACTACACAGTAAAAAAATTATAAAATAAAGTAGTAAAAATGGACAAAAAAACAAAAGAAGCACCTAACCCTAGATAGTTTCTGTGGTGACAGGAAAGTTCAAGATGCAAACATAGAAGAAGACAGACAACATTAGCAAAACAACTACATGTGAAGCATCAAAAAAAATTATATTGGTCTCGGGTCTCAAAAGATCTCATGGAATAGGGCAAAAAGGATTTTTAAAATAAAATAAGAGATCAAAAAACTGAGAGTAATACAGAAAAACCATGAAAAAAGAATACACAGCTTGGTAAAGGAAACACAAAAAATGGGAAAAGACATCTAAAAAATGCCAAGGAAAACACTTCATAAAAAGTAAAACTGGTCTAGTGAGAAAGGAGATACATAAGATCACTCAAGAAAATAATTCCTTAAACATTTGAATTAGGCAAGTGGAAACTAATGACACCATGAGGCTTCAAGAAAAAAACAACAAAAGAATGAAAAATTAGATGAAAATGAAATTTCTTATTGGAAAAACAACTGACATGGAAAACAGATCACAGATAGATCCTTTAAGAAATAATGAACTGCCTAAAAACCAAGAACAACAACAACAAAAAAGAACCTGGACATCATATTTCAAGAAATTATCAAGGAAAAGTATCCCCCAAATCCTAGAATCAGAGGGTAAGAGAAATTAAAAGAACTGACAGATTTCCTCCTGATCAATCTCTGATATGGACTGATCATCTCCTGAAAGAGATCCCAAAGTAAAAATTTAAGAAATATTACAGCCAAGTTCCAGAGCTTCCAGATCAAAGAAAAAATACTTTAAACAGATAGAAACAATTCAAATATCATGGAGCCTCAATCAGAATGACACAGGATGTAGCAGCTTCCACTTTAAAGGACTGCAGGGCTTAGAATATGATATTCTTGAAAGCAAAGGAACTAGGACTACAACCAAGAATCATCTATTCAGTGAAAGTCAGTATTATCCTTCAAGGAAAAAATGGTTTAAGAATTTCTAGTGAAAAGATTAGAACTGCATAGAAAGTTTAACATTGAAGCAGAAGACTCAAAAGAAGCATAAAAAGGTAAATAGGAAAGAGAAAATGAGGGATTCAATAAGGTTTAACTGTGCATATTCTTTTTTTTAAATTATTTTCTTATTTTTTATACATTTATTAATATTAATTTTTAACATGGTTACATGATTCATGCTACTTTCCCCTTCACCCCCTGCTTTCCCCCCACCCATGGCCAATGCACATTTCCCCTGGTTTTAACATGTGTCATTGATCAAGACCTATTTCCAAATTGTTATTAGTTGCATTGGTGTGGTAGTTTCGAGTCTACATCCCCAATCATGTCCACCTCAACCCATGTGTTCAAGCAGTTGTTTTTCTTATATGTTTCCTCTCCTGCTGTCCTTCCTCTGAATGTGGGTAGCGTTCTTTACCATAAGTCTCTCAGAACTGTCCTGTGTCATTGCTTTCTGCTGGTATAGAAGTCCATTACATTCGATTTTACCATAGTATATCAGTCTCTGTGTACAATGTTCTTCTGGCTCTGCTCCTTTCACTCTGCATCAAAGTTCCTGGAGGTCTTTCCAGTTCACTTGGAACTCCTCCAGTTTATTTTTCCTTTGAGCACAATAGTATTCCATCACCAGCATATACCACAGTTTGTTCAGCCATTCCCCAACTGAAGGACATACCCTCATTTTCCAGTTCTTTGCCACCACAAAAAGCACAGCTATAAATATTTTCGTACAAGTCTGTTTGTTTATGATCTCTTTTGGGTACAAACCCAACAATGGTATGGCTGGATCAAAGGGCAGGCATTCTTTTATAGCCCTTTGAGCATAGCTCCAAATTGCCAGCCAGAATGTTTGGATCAGTTCACAACTCCACCAGCAATGCATTAATGTCCCAATTTGGCCACATCCCCTCCAGCATTCATTACTCTCCCCTTCTTTCATTTTAGCCAATCTTCTAGGTGTGAGGTGATACCTCAGAGTTGTTTTGATTTGCATTTCTCTAATTATTAGAGATTTAGAACACTTTCTCATGTGCTTATTGATACTTTTGATTTCTTTACCTGAAAATTGCCTATTCATGTCTCTTGCCCATTTATCAACTGGGGAATGGCTTGATTTTTTATATAATTTGATTTAACTCCTTGTATATTTGAGTAATTAGACCCCTGTCAGAGTTTTTTGTTATAAAGATTTTTTCCCAATTTGTTGTTTCCCTTCTGATTTTGACTACATTGTTTTTGTTTGCACAAAAGCTTTTTAGCTTAATATAATCAAAACAATTTAATTTACATTTTGTAATTTTCTCTAACTCTTGCTTGATTTTAAAATCTTTCCTTTCCCAGAGATCTGACAGGTATACTATTTTGTGTTCACTTAACTTATTTATATGCATATTCTTATATAAGAAGGTAATATTGATAACATCTATGAACTTTATCAATATTAGGGCAATTTGAAGGAATATATATGTATGTATATACATATTTATATATAGAGAGAGGTCATAGGTGTGTTTTAACTACAATGGGATATTTTAAAAAAACAAATTTAAGAGATGAGAGAGAGGACTACACTAAGAGAAGAGGGAAAGTAGACATTGAGTAGGGTGAATTCTCTCACAGAAAAGGCTCAAAAGAGCTATTACAATGGAGGGGAAGTAAAAAGGGAAGGAGAAAAGAGGGTGACTTATAGAAGGGAAGATGATTGGTAGATTCAGATGTCAATAGTAAAAGACTTGAGGAGACAAGATGAAAGGAGAGAGAGAAGAGTAGAGGGAAAACAGGGTGGAGAGAAATACAGTTATCATATCACTTATTATCATAAGTGGATTGAGAATGGTATCCACCTTTGTTTTTAGATCAAGTATCTATTTTGAATTTATATTGGCTAAACCTAGTTTATACCATATTGATTTCCAGTTTTCCTAGTAGTTTTTGTCAAATACTGAGTTCTTTCCTCAATAGCTTAGATCTTTGAATTTATCAAACACTAGGTTGCTATGGACATTAACTACTCTATGCTGATTTCCTAACCTATACCATTGATCCACTACTCTATTTCTTAACCAGTACTAGATTGTTTTGAGAATTGCTGCTTTGTAGTATAGTTTGAGATCTGGCCTCCATCCTTCATTTTTTTCCCATTAATTATTTTGAATATTTTGATATTCTAGACTTTCAGATGAATTTTGTTATTTTTTCTAGTTCTTGGAGATCATTTTTGTGTAGTTTGATTGATATGGCAGTGAGTAGGTAAATTAATTTAGATAGGATTATTATTTTACTGTTGGCTCAGCCCATATATAAGCAATTAATATTTTGCCCGTTGTTTAGGTCTGACTGTGTGAAAAGTATTTTTTAATTGTGTTAATATAATTGCTCTTTTTTTTGGCAAGCCATTTTATAGGTATTTTATTCTGTATAAAGTTATTTCAAATGGAATTTCCTTTTCTATCTCTTGCTCTTAAACTTTGTTGGTGGTAAATAGAAATGCTAGTGACTTATATTTTGTATACCGCAGGCTTTCCTAAAGTTGTCAATTATTTTTATTAGCTTTTTTATTATCTGGGGTTCTCTATGTATACCATCATATCATTTGCAAAGAATAAAAGTTTTGTTTTCTCATTTGCTTATTCTAATTCCTTTCATTTCTTTTCCTTAGGTAACAGTACTATAAGTCATAAAAAGAATTTGGTCGGATTGCTTCTTTGCCTATTTCCCCATATAGTTTACATAGTATTGCTCTTTAAATGTATGATAGAATTCACTTGTGAATCCATCTGGCCCTGGGGATTTTTTCTTAGGGAATTCTCTTATGGCTTGTTCAATTTCTTTTTCTAAGACGTGTAAAGGGAAAATGGGAAAGATTATGGTTGGATTGGGTATTTAAAGTTTGGTCACCAGGGATCGATTACTTGATTCCAAAATAAAAGAGACCCACGTCAGGATGACTTTTATGGTGGTTTATTTACAATTAGGAAGGTTGAAGGTAGGGAAAATGAGAGAGAGAAACTCTGGCCCAGATCAGAGGCCTGAAGCAGGGAGGCTTCAGAGGCCCCAGCAGAGGAGTCATAGAGGTGAATTAAACAAGGCTTCTAGCCTCAAAACCTCCTCTAAGGAGAGGTCTCCTTGAAGCTAGAGCCTCCAGAAATGCGAAAGGAAAAAGGAGAGTCAGCCTAACTTAGGCACAGTGACAATTCAAAGGGAAGCTGTCCGAGGTCTCACCCGAGCTCCTCCAACACCTACTTCAACAGGGCAAAAGCCCTTCACAGGAAGTTACCATCATATTTAAAAGATAGCAGCTTTCATCACTTCCTGCATCCACCTCCAGTTTCATGTGGACAAATGGCAGCCTCAATATTGTTTTGGACTGCCCAGGGGGCAGTCACTTGTTTTTGATTTGTCACTTACTATCACATGTGGGTCACAGACCTCCCTCCTCCCTACTTAATTCTAAATTGGGTGGGGTGACTTTATTCCTGGTCTAGAGAATGAATAAGGGTGAGCTAATTCCATTTACACAAATGGAATTATTTAAATATTCTATTTACTCTTTCATTACTTTGGTCAATTTACATTTTTGTAATATGTATCCATTTCATTTAGATTACCATATTTACTGGCATATAATTGGGCAAAATAGTTCCTAATGATTCCTTTAATTTCCTCTTGATTGGTGGGGAGTTTACCCTTTTCATTTTTGATACTGATTATTTGATTTTTTCCTTTCATTTAAAAAATAAAACCAATGCTCTATTTTATTTGTCTTTTTTTTTTTCATAAGAGCAACTCCTAGTCTTAGTTCAATGGTTCTCTTACTTTCAATTTTATTAATTTCTCATTTTATTTTTAGGATTTCCAATTTAGTCTTTAACCAGGGATTTTAAATTTATTCTTTTTTCTAGGTTTCTTTTGGTTGCCTTCCCAATTCATTGATCTGCTTTTTCTCTATTTTACTGATGAAAGCATTTAGAGACATAAATTTTCCTCTATGTATTTCTTTGGCTGTATCCCATATATTTTGATATGCTTTCTCCTCATTGTTATTCTCATTAATGAAATTACTGTTTCTATAATTTATTCTTTGACTCACTCCTTTTTTAGCATTATTTATTTTCCAATTAATTTTTTATTTGTTTTTCATGGACTCATTGATTAAAATTTTTGTTGTGTGATGATCTGAAAATGATACATTATTTCTGCTTTTCTTTATTTGTTGTGAAGTTTTTATGCCCTAATACATAGTCATTTTTTGTGTATGTGCCACATACTGCTGAAAAAAATGGCATATTACTATCTATTTCCATTCAATTTTTTCTGGAGATCTATTAGTTTTAACTTTTCTAAAATTTCATTCACTTCCTTTTCTTTATTTTTTGGGTTGATTTTTCTCTGAAAGGAGGAAATTGAGGTCCTGCACTAGTATACTTTTACTGTCTATTTACTCCTGAAGCTCATTTAATTTCTCCTTTAAAAATTTGGAGGCTGTACTAGTTGATGCATATATATTTAGAACTGATATTCCCTTTCCTCTCGGTGCAATCCTCATTTTCACCCTTTGACTTTTTTTCATATCATATTGTCCTAATCAGCTTACTTCCATACCCTCTATGTATATTCCTTTTAATGTTCTAATACTGAAAAAAACAATTAAGAATTACAAGTATTATCTTTCCATGCAGGAGTACATACTTTGGCATTACTAAATCCCTTAGATTTTCTCTTTCTTATTTACCTTTTTAGGCTTCTCTTAGGTCTTTTGTTTGGATATAAAATTTTGTTTAGTTTGGGTCTTTTCATCAGGATTGCTTGGAAATCTATTTTATTAATAACTATTTCCCCCCTTAAAGAATATGTTCATTTTTGTTGAATAGGTGATTTTGGGTTGTAAACCTAGATCTTTTGCCTTCCAGAATATCATATTCCATGCCTTCCCATCCTTGAATATGGGGGCTTTATTTTAAGGTTGGTTGGAGAGGATTCACAATGGTTTGAGCTTTCCTTGCTTGTACTCCCCCATCTTGGCTCCACCCCCTTGAATCAAGATAATCAACTTTCAATGATTTTCTCTGATCAGCACTATGAACAATCACAATTCTAAATAACTCATGACAGAACCACCTAATCTCTACCAAATTATCCTCCAAGAAGTTATGATATAATGACTCAACATGAATTTTGGAGCAGCATAACCCACAAAAATATGGGTGAAATAATTTTTTTGCCCAAAACAACTTAAAAGGCTGGCATCAAGGATCTAGTGCATCAGGATGGAAGTTAAGTGCAAAGCTGAATGCCAAGGCAGGTCCCATAATGGCAACAGACTTTGGGCACAGCTAAATCAGCAGTAAAGCAAAAGTTTTTTGAGCTTTCAGCCAAGATGGTGGTGGTGGTGGGGTGGTTGGAAAGCAGCTCAAAAGGAGATTAGAGGGGTTCCTTTACTGGCTCTGGGTGTAAGAATCTTGTTGTATTGCCCATACATAGATCCAGGTCATAAGTCTGGGTCATGATCTCAGGGAGTACATGAGCACTAAGCACACATTAGCACTTGTGGCCACAGGAGAGCAGGGGATCTTGGTCACAGTTCAAAGAGAGAAAAGAGTGTTTGTAGCTAATCACAAGCCAGGAAGTTTTTAAACACTTCTGCTTATATTATACCACTTTCTAAGAACTTAAAGCAGATAGATCTCCAGAGTTAGCTCTGAAGGCAGCTGCACAAAGAATCTGAAGACTGTAACAGTGCTTGCTTTACCACAGTTACAGAGTCCAAAACATTCATTTTAAAGAGAACAGAGAAGGAAAAGGGTAGAAAATAATTAAGTCACAAAAAAAAGAAACTCAACATAGAAAGTTATTTTGGTGACAGGGAAGACCATACAATCACATTCTTTTGGAGAGTTCTTATTAATGATAAAATCATAGAAGTATTAAAGAAAATATTTTATGTAGCTATAAGACATATTAGTGATCATCTTTTCCATGATTTGCAAATGATAAAACAGGATTAAAGGATTTTCTACAGAAATAACTGACTTTATAGAATGACATTCAAGGTTCTCCATGCAGACCTTTCTAGCTTTATTTTCAAAATGAACTACTTATAATTCCCCAAAAAGACTTGTGTCTTCCCACTGAATGCCTTTGCTCATCTGCCCTCCTCTTTTTCCTTCCTGAATTGCCTTCCTCAACTCTAACAAAAATCTACCTGTCTTCAAAGTCCCAATTTAAATGCTACCACTTCCATTAAGTCTTAAGTCTTATCTCTTTCCTATATGTGCTTTATCTATCATCATGTGAACCTCTGAAGAGCAGGGACTTTCTCTGCTTTTCTGTTTATATCTCCAATACTTAACATAGTGCTTTACACAGTGTTTAATAATAGTTTTAATTCATGTATCCCACAGACAAAAGTAATCTCCATTTCTTCATCCTTCTAAGTCCATAATATTGTTTATATCTTTCTTATAATAATTATTTTTTTGCACTGTATTCTGTAATCTTCTAGATTATAAATTCTTTGAAAGAAGTGTCTTAAGTTTATTAGTCTTTTTACCCTTCATAGCAACATTCGTAATAGTGACCTGCACACAAAAGTTGCTCAACAAATGTCTATTGAACTGAATTATATTATTCAGTCACAGCTAAACAACTATAGAATTGAGACTCCTTGATCTCTAGAACAATGTTCAACTACACCACAAGATCTTTTTCTATAACAATAACATAGCAACCTTAAAATGTACAGTGATTAAAAATACAATCTCATTTTGTTTTTGATACTCTTTGAAGGCAAGTGCTATTACTAGCCTGATTTTATGGATAAGAAAACTGAGACAGATAAAGGTTAAGTGACTTGCCCATGGTCACAAGTCTCTGAGGCAGTAATTTAACTCAGGTCTTCCTGACCCTATATCGAGGGCTCTGTCCAGGACCTGTTTGCATAAAGGATCAGGTGATAAGCAAAAAATTTAGACTCAACTAACACCTCTAAAAATAGCATCCTAATCCTGCCTTTCTGTAGTTTTCTTCTTTCCAGCTAAGGTTTAAAAGATATCATGTAGATCCCCTCCCTAAAAAATTCCCAAATGACTAATAGAGAATTTTTTTACGACAATGTGGCTTTGATTTCCTTCTATTAAATCTTATTGAACTCAAGAAGCATTCTTCTCAGTCTCCCATAACATTTACTTTGATGGGAAGAAATGGTCTCTCCTGTAACTCCCTCCCAAAAGGTTCATTCCTTAAGAAATTTTTCTCTCTCTTACCCTGGAGAGTGATCTCCTATTCAGCCTCCACTGTTCCATTTCTTTGAGTCTTCTATTCCTTTTTAATTTCTTATAGAATGCATTAAAGAGAAGAAAAAGAACATGCTTAATAAATATCTGATGGGAATGAGGACTACACAGAGGGAGATAAGGGGTGGGAATCTGGAGGAAGCTGGGATACTAATAATAAATAAATATGACTAGAACACTAGGTATATGTATGTTATGGTGACAAGAGAAGCAGATGGGAAATAATGCTATGAGAAGGAGAAAGTTGGGGAGAAAAAGGTTGGAAAGACAATGGTATAAATATCAGAAATATGGTTGAGAAACATTGAGAAAAGCTTTTTTTCTAAGCCCTTTTTATAATTGGGGAAAAATAGAAAAAATAGTTGGATTATGATTTTTAAATGGAGAATAAATTATTAAGGTAAGAAGCTCATATATTGATCCATTACATTCCCACAAAGTAATTTCTAAAACCACTACAACAGGGACATTGTAAAACTATGGAATCACATCACTGTAATTTCTGTACAACAAAAACAAGCCTTATAGACACAATCAAATACAAGCTCAATATAAATTTTGTTCTTCAGAAGATAATCATTTTTACAAGAATTAGCAATGCTTTGCTTGCTGATGAACTTCTTACTGACTTTTGATCTATCAAAGTGTTTCCAGTTTCCTGGTTACACCTTAAAGAATTGGAAATTGAATGAACAATGACAACAGTACCTATATCATTGAGTCATAAACACTGTAAATGACCTAAAAGAGCATCTGTTCTAACTTCACTGCTTTCAGGCTGCTCATTATCAAATTAGGTACCAGAAGCCCAGAAGAATTAAACAATTTATCCAAGTTGAGGTTAGACACAAAAATCTTATAATTCTAATTGTTGAAAAGTCTCAAGGCAGAGAAAAACAAGTTTAAACATACAGAAGAAAGTAGAACCAAGTTGGTAATAACTCAGAAAATAAGATACTTTGTAATGTGGTAAAAACTGTGGTAAATAAGGTTCTGGTTTTTTTAAAATAGTGTTCTAGATTTTCCTCAATTTTTCTAAAAAGGAGAGTTTTCTGTTATCTGCTTAATACAACAGGACATCAAATTTGGAAAGCATTACAGTTACTTTAAGCTTTTTCTTTGGCATTTAATGCCTCATACACACTAGATTCCTTAACTAGCTCAAGCTTGAAAAGTTCAATTATTGTCTGAATAAAACATGCTTCTACATTTAGTATGCTAAACATGATAAATCTGTGAGCAAATCAAGCTCCTAAACTAAAAATTTAACAAAAATGTATAAAGAGCTAGTCATGGTCGGCTACACTAGGCACTGGTAATACAAAGATAAAACAGGAATCTTCAAGAAGATGGCACCTGATCTTATTCTTGAAAAGAAAGAACATTATGAAAAGAAGTGAAAAAAATGTTTAATAGTCGTAAAGAGATGAATAGTACTAATGCAGAGGTATAAGACAGTACAGTGAGTTGAGGGAATAGATAGGTTTGGCTGGAACATAAAGTACATGAAAGGAAATAAAATTGATAAAATATGTTGAACCAGACTGTGGAGGGCCTTAAATCCTTAGCTAAGAAGTTCCCCTCTTTTTTATTCCCTAAAAGAAACTGTTTTTCCTGACTTTAGGTCCAGCACTCTGCACTACCCATCATCCTAGCTTCTAGGAACCACTAAAAAATAATGAGATATGTACTTTGGAAAGATTGTAGCAACTTGGCGAAAAATGGCCTGGAAAGGGAGAGAGACTAGACTAGGCAGTTAGATATCTAATGCATTTATGCAGGGAAAATGTAATGCCAGTATGAACTAATGTGATAGAATATGAGTACAGAAAATAGAACAAATGTGAGAGATAATATGAAGTAGGAGGAGTTAGTAAATGAATACATGGGTGAGTTGGATCAAAGACATAAAAAGAGATGAGTCAAACATAACTATTAGATTTCAACCCTAAGTGATGTGGCAGGATGGCAATACATCCACAAAATTAGTAAGTGAGGATAATTAGGGGGAAAGATGGTGCAATCAATTCAGTTCAAAATACTAGTAAACTAGCTTTGAAGGTCAGAGGACCTGAATTCAAATCTCACTTGTCCAACTGGAAAATCTCAAGCCTCCCTGGGCCTTGGTTTCCTGGATTATTTTTTTAAAGGGGGAAAGGGGTTTGACCTTGTGTATGACCAATGATAAATCATAACCCCTTTGGATCTCAATTTCCTGGATTACTTTTTTAAAGGAGGGAGAAGGGCTACATTAGGTGGTTTCTGAGGTCAACTGTAGATGTAGACCTGTGGTCTTAAAACTTGAGATGCTTAAGAAACATTCAGTGGAAATGCAGAGACTAAGGCTGAGTAACACAGTTTTGTGCATTATTTACATCCTAGAGAGATCGCAATCAGGCAATGTTTTGTAGGGTAAAGCAAAGGCTCTGCCAAGAGAGGCTGAGGGTTTAAATCTTGCCTGGGCCTTTCTGCCCCGTGGTGCTGTGTGACCTCGGGCAACCTCTCCCTTGGTCACGACCGCTCTCTTTAGGTCTGAAGTTCCTCATTTTTAAAGTGATGGGATGGGACTAGGAGGCCTCTTCCAGCTCCAAATACTGTGACTAGATATGATAACCCCCCCGCCCCCACCCCTTCCACCTCCATGACCCTTTGGGAATTTAGCCCTCCAATCCATTTCCAATTGTCCGGGCATGATCTAGGCTGGACAGAGGGGAGCAGCGGCTGGGAAGGCCTTGGGTTGAGGGAAGGAAATGAAAGGTGCTGGGCACGAACTGGGCCCACAGTCAAAGTTGAAGGAGAAAGGGCCCGGTGGGAGGGCTGGGGAGGGTGCGGCACTCACCGGCTCTCAGCCGTTAGAAGGAGTGGTCAGAGGCCGAGGCCTTCTTCCCCGCTCCCGACTGAGAACTCGCGAGAGTCTCCTCAAGCGTCGCCTCCCCCCCTACCCCTTCCCGCCCCCCTCCTCTCCACCATCCACCACTTTCGAAGTCTAAACTCCAGCAGGTTTCTCAAAATACTCACAACCGCTGCGCCGCCGCCGGCCACAAAGAAAGGGCGCGAGAGGACCATAGGGAGTGAGCACGCGCAGGAGGGAGCGCGCTTTTGGGCCCTCCTCCAACTGCCTCCTATATGTCTCTTGGCGGGGGCGGGATGCCGTGTGGAGTGTGGATGGGGCGGACGCTTTGGGGGCTCCGTCGACGACGCTTTCTCCGGAATGGATTGCCCAGTGACTAGTAGACTCATGTATTCAGGAAGCGGGGACTCAGGTGCCATAACGACTCTTGTTCAGTCATTTTTCAGCAACATCTGACTCTTGACCCCATTTAGGGTTTTCTTGGCAGAGATACTGGAGTGGTTTGCCATTTCCTTCTTCATCTCACTTGACAGCTGATGTAACAGAGGCAAACAGGGTTAAGTGACTTACCCAGGGTCACACATCTAGTATGGATTTAAGACCAGATTTAAACTACAAAGATGAGCCTTCTGACTCCAAGCCCAGCACCCAATTTATCCTGTCATCTAACTCTCCCATTAGTCTATTAGTGAAACCTTGAAATGAAAGTAGATCCCAACAGGTTCTGCATATGTTCCCTACCCAACCTAGAGCTTTATTGCTGCCATTCCATGCTCCTCAACAGGAACCAACAGCAGGAACACGGAAGGTGAGGGTGGTTTCTTCCGGACCTCAAAGGGCTTCATCTGACATTAGCCATCTCAGCTTCTAAAGTGGAGAGGAGAGGGACCACCAGTGTGGCCCAGGCCTGACCTTGGAGTGGGTGGGGAAACCCAACTCCTTTGAAGTAATTTTTTTTTTTCACTTAAAAAAAAACCCAAAACTTTGGATAAAGGTATTTGCTTTTAAAAGAGGGAGGTGATGAGGTGTTATTTAATCAAAAGGCCCAAGAAGGACATAATATATCACCCATAATCATAATCAGAAAGATCTGAGTTCACATGTGATCCTACATACTTAAATAGCTGTACGATCCTGAGCACGTCACATAATTTCTCAAAGCTGCAGATTCCTCAGCTATACATGAGGATAATTAAAGCACCTGCATGCCGTGCAAGGTGGTTTTTTGAGGATAAAGAACAATGTAAATGCTAGTTATTATTAATGACAGTGATAATAATAATCCAAAATAACACACAGTATCTATAAAAATGGGCAACAAATGGAGATGAAACATCTATGTATGAAACATAGTATTTTAATGCAAATAAGTAATCTGGAAATGAAAGCCTCTGGGTTCTCTTTCTTGGAGACAATCCTTAGGAACTGATGAGTATCTGTATATTGTCTCTTTATAGGGCTTGCTGAATTGTGAGTTGGATTTGGTGAACTGGCTTTATGTTATTTGATGCTCCTATTTACTTGTCCTCTCTTGGTCCTATTTGCCCCAGTTTGTGAGGGCTAGTTATCAAGCTTAGGCCAAAGGAAAAATTGCAGTTCTAGTGAAATGAATGCTACTGCCCATTCTACTAAGAGATCCCAGGATTGAGAGGTAAAGAAAATTGGGGATGAAATGTTCAGACAGAAAGAAAGGCATTTGTATAGCTATAGAATGGAAGGGTGGTAATACTTTATAACAGTTCAGTAAAATTTGACTTGGTTGTAAATTAACTTAGATTATACTTTGAAAACAGTGCCATTTATAATGTCAGGATTTTGGAAAATAAAAATTAAAAATGATATAAAGTGGTTAGCAAATAAGCTGTTGTCCCCTTTTTGGCCTGGTCAGTACTCTTCCATTTCCAGCAGAAATCATGTGTGGGCTAGGCACTCCAAGAGGCTTGCATGTCATTAATTTGGTATAATATATAATGATTTTAAACTAATGCTAGCTTTGTTACTTCATTGTTTGAAATGTTTCATTTCCTGGACAAAAGCATGTTGTAAATGTACTGAAGAGTCCTAGAAAATCTTTTAAGACCTGCCCACTAAATTTCTGTGATTGCAACTAAATACAACCCTTTCTAGAACACTGTCTCTACTCTTCATGGGCAGTTGAAGGTGATCCTCTGTCAATTGTCTTTCCCTATTTAATTTGCTGGATTATAGGCTAAAATATATTCAGTCTCTTGTCAGTAGTTATTATTTATTATTATTATGCTTTTTTTTTAAACCCTTACCTCTCATCTTGGAGACAATACTATGTATTGGTTCCAAAGCAGAATAATGGTAAGGGCTAGGCAATGGGGGTTATGTGACTTGCCCAGGGTCACATAGCTAGGAAGTGTCTGAGACCAGATTTGAACCCAGATTTGAACTCTCATCTCTGGGCCTGACTCTCAATCCACTGAGCCACCTAGCTGCCCCCTATTACTATGCTTTTGAAGTGCAGTCACTTGGATATTATTTTAGCATCCCCCTTTTTACAGTGTATTAAAAGGTTTTTTTTAAACCATAATAGACCTGGTTTTCTGAAATATTTATAACAAAACTCGATTATGTAACCACAAAACCACCTCTATTGCCTTGATTATATTTAAAGTTTTGAAGCTCTGGATTGAGCTATAGATTCAGTTTGTGAAAATGTAGGAAAAATATTGAGAAGTAGAATTCAGAAGATACTATTGTGGTACAGAATACAAACAATCTATTATCTTAACTTAAAAATAAATCTGCAGAAATACAGATTATCCCTTGTGATTAAATACACCTATAAAGTACAACTAAAAGGCTTCTCAAAAATATAAGAAACATCAGTGAATTAAATAGTAAATTATAATTGGATTTTGAATTTACCTGTTTAAGAGCTTAGACTAAACTTTTATAAAGAGATAAAAAAAAAATCTAGCCTATAGTCATTATGGATCTTCAAAATAGATGAGAAAACTATAGTTGTATCCCTGACAAACCTAGAAAGAGTCGTAATCAGACAGACATCTTAGAAAAAGGTAACCTAATTTCACAAGAAATATGAATGGTGAAGTAAGGTACTGATAAAGGGAACATTTTAAACTTGACCTATTATTATTTGAGAGGTCATTTCCTTCCACTTCTGGATTCCTTGGTATTGTATCTGGTATAACTATATTATCTGCTGAATTCCTTGAAATACATATTAATTACAGTTATATTGTATGTATGTATATGTAGCTTGACTCATAATTTGAAACAAGTTTCAAAATATTTCTACTCTCAACAAAAGGAGCTAGAAATAAAAGATCCAATGGCATATTGATATTTGAAACAATACATTGTTTTAGATCTTATAACATTAATAACCTAAAAAATCCATCTAAAGACAGTTGGATAACTCTCTAGTCACAGAATTCACCTCTTTCTTCTGCATGTTACAAAAACAAACATATAATGAAATGCTTACTGACTATATAGATTATTGGTTTTAGTTTACTGGTTATTGTCATTAGTGATTTTATGTTACCACTGAATTACTGGAGAACAACTGGATAACTATTGGAAGTTGTTTTACATTATAGGATATAATTTCTCCTTATCCTGTGGCATAGATAGTAAAATTATGAAAAAGTTTACAAATCTCTTTAATAAAATCTTTTCCATCTACCAGTCATATAATGTTGGGAAGCTGGTCAAAATAATGAAATAATAGATTATATCTTTATACCTTTGTATATAATAAGTTTCTTATTCACTGTAGTTATTCACTTGAGTTTTCTGAGGGTTTATAATTTCTACTTCAGAGACATCCAAGAAAGAGGCTGCCTGAAAATTTTCTAAAAAAGACCAGGTAGCTCCAACAATCCATACTATTGTTAAACTTGAGGGCCTTCAAACATAGATCCATAGAATCCACTTGAAAAAGATTCATGACCCTGTACCCGTTACTATTGAAACAGATGGCCAAATGAAGGAATTTGTTATTTTCTTGACTAAGCATATTGGCCACAAGTTGTTTTTTTCTTTTATAATGTGGAGTAAGGATGAAAAGGAGAGAAAATGGATTTTTAATTGAAAAAAATCATAAAAAGGAAAGAAACAGGAGGCATGGTCATTGAACTACTAACATCTCCCCTTTCCAAGAAGAGCATAAAAATATATTGCAGATGTTAATAGCCTAAGAGATGTTAAATAGTTTTGTTTGTCAAGGCAGCACCTTTGACATTCTTTTGGATAGTCAAGAGCTACCTATACTTATATGCAATAAATATGTGTCCATGTTGTGCTGATACTGATGCTAAAAAAAAAGCATTTAGAGTTCTGGACAAATGCCTATTATTTCTCTGCAGACTCATATTTTTTTATTCTAATGATTTTAAACTTTTCTTTGTATTGTGAATGGAGTGTATATGATTGTATGGTAAACTTAGAAGCATAAAATGAAAGGTGTTTAAAAGTATCTTAAAACACTGTTAAGATCAACGAGTACAAAAGATGTCTTCGGTTTCATTTATGTACTAATCTACAAGTGTAAACTAACTCTATTGCTCACTGGTCCTCATGTTAAAGAATAATTATAACCTATTTATTTTTATATAGTTGGAAAATCTTGAACCCCTGAAACTACATTACCCAGACTTCTTTTCTGTATTACCCACAATCCCTTTTGCCTTTCCTATACGCACGGCTTTACACGGTCTGTATATAGTTTAAGTTTACTCTGCCTTGCTCTCTCTCTCTCTCTTCCACGTGAAGTGAGTGAGGAACGTTATCTTTGTTCTCTAGCTCTCTAGTTAAGTATTAATAAATTTCTATAAATATTATACTTTTGGAGATATTTAATGTTAATTTTAAAATCCGCAATTGTCATCAGTGGAATTTATCATATGAGGTGTAATCTCTTGGGTCATAGGTTCAAAGATCATAAATGTAGAGCTGGAAGAAGGTCATTGAGTTCAATCTCCTAATTTTATAGAAGAGCAACTTTAAAGTTGGGTTCTCTGACTCAAGAGACTGTTTTTTTTCATTTTTTCACAATAACCATGGCTTAAGTTATTATCTGATCTCACTTTGATCCTAGTGAGATTAATTCTACATTTAAAAAATTTATCCTATTTACAGTTAATTTTTTTCCTCTAACTGCCCAAGTCCTGATCCTTTGTCTCTGAAGGTAGTACAGAAATTCAGCTAGCCTATAATGAATTGAGTTTAGAAAGCAAGTTCTCCTGCTAACCATCATTCTATCCTTGCCTTGAGAAAATCTGTTATCCTTTAGGGATGTGGGTGGATATCCGGAAGTCTGGGCTAGTATCTTTACACCATCAGTTTATCCTTTAAGGATGTCTTATTTGCTATCCAAAGAAATCTGGTTTACTATCTCTTACTTTACAGGTCTACTCAAACGATGAACATTTTGTAGGTAAGGAAGAAAGGAGTAGAGTTTGTCGCTAGTCTCTTTTTTCCAACTTCCAACAAATCATATTGTCCCCCAGGCCTCAGTTATATAACTAATCATGTTGTCTTCAGCCCTATAACCAGTTGTACTATTTTCTCACCTATCCTGTTCTGTTCTTTGTTTTATGCTTATAAGAAGGAAGTGCAGGGTATGGACAACTTGGCAAAATAGCAGAGAAAGTGCACAGGCCTACCTGATCTCTACCAAATTACCCATCATAAAACTGATATAAGGCCTCAAAACAAATTCTGAAGTAATTTTTCAGCCCAAAACAACTTAGAAGAGTGGCACAAAAGATTTATTGTACCAAAGTGGAAGTGGAAAGCAAAGTAGAGCTACAAGATAGGTCCTACCACAGCAACAAGCCCTGTGGGAAGTTGAATCAGCAGCAAAGAGTTTCAGAGCTCTTAGCCACAGGGAGTAGGGGGGTTGGACAACTACTCAGAAGGAGATTACAAGGATCCTTTTTCTGGCTCTGGATGGAAGGTACTTGATGCATTGCCTATTGGCAAATCCAAATCTCAGGGGGAGCATGAGTACTAGCACACAAAAGCACTTGTGGCCACAGGAGAGGAGATGATCCTGGTTATGCTTCCAAGAAAGAAAAATTTACTTATAGGCCAGTGCACGGGACGTGAAATTACTAAAAACTCCTTATATTATACCACCTTGGAAGAACTAAAAGCAGATAGATTTCCAGAGCCAGCTGTGAAGGCAGCTGCAAAAAGAACCTGAGGCTTAGAACAGTATTTGCTTCACCACAGTTACAAAGTCCAGCTTGAATAATTTTTTAAAAGTACAGAAAAGAAAAAGGCTAGAAAATAAGCAAACAACAAAAAAAGAAACTCAACATAGAAAGTTATTTTGGCAATAGAAAAGACCAAAACACAAACTCAGAAGACAACAAAGTCAATACTGTTGCATCCAAAGCCTCTAAGAAAAATACAAATTGTTCTCAGACCCAAAAAGAATTAATGGAGGGACTAAAAGAAGATTTTAAAAATCAAATAAGAGAAGTAGAAGAAAAATTGGGAAAAGAAATGATAGTGATACAGGAAAATAATTAAAAAAAAGTCAACAGCTTGGTAAAAGAGCAAAAAAAAAATACTGAATGGGGGCAGCTGGGTAGCTCAGTGGAGTGAGAGTCAGGCCTAGAGATAGGAGGTCCTAGGTTCAAACCCAGCCTCAGCCACTTCCCAGCTGTGTGACCCTGGGCAAGTCACTTGACCCCCATTGCCCACCCTTACCAATCTTCCACCTATGAGACAATACACCGAAGTACAAGGGTTTAAAAAAAAAAGAGTAAAAAAAAATACTGAAAAAATATAAAAAAAAACTTAAAAAAACAGAATAGGCCAATTGATTACAGAGGTACAAAAATTATACTGAGGAGAAAAAGCAGAATTGACTAAATGGAAAAAGATATACACAAATTCACTGAAGAGAACAACATCTTGAAAGACAGAATTGGCCATATGGAGAAAGAGGTACAAAAATTCACTGAGGGAAAAGAACTTCTTCCAAAATAGATTTGGCCAAATAGAAAAAGAGATACAAAAGCTACTTAAGAAAATAATTTCTTAAAAATTAGAATTGGGCAAGTAGAAACTAATGACACCATGAAACATCAAAAAACAATCAGTCAAAAGAATGAAAAAATAGAAATGTGAAATATCTTATTGGAAAAAACAATTGACCTGGAAAATAAATCCAGGAGAGCTTATCTAAGAATTATTGGACTACCTGAAAACCATAATTAAAAGAGTTTAGCTTTCATCTTTCAAGAAATTTTCAAGGAAAATTTCCTTGTTAAACTATAAATTGAAAGAATCCACTGATCACCTCCTGAAAGATATCCCAAAAAGATAACTCCTGGGAATATAATAGCCAAAATCAAGAACTTCCAGGTCAATGAGAAAATATTGTAAGCAGCCAAAAAGAACATTTCACATTTCATGGAGTCACAGAATAAACATGATTAAGCAGTTTCAACATTAAAGTATTAGGAAAGCAAAAAAAGGTTAACAGGAAAAAGAAAAAATCATTGAATAAGGATAAACTGTTTACATACCTACATGAGAAGATGACTCTTGTAATGCCAAAGAACTTATTAGGGCAATTAGAAGAAATATACCCAGGGCAAGGGTGTGAGTTGAATATGATAGGATATCTTAAAATAATAAAATTGAGGCCTGAGAAAAGAGTGCATTGGGAGGAGGAAGAAGGAAAAATTGAGTGAAGTAAATTATATCACATAAAAGAGGCATGAAAGAACTATTATAGTGGAGGAAGAGATGTGGGATGTAGGAAGGAGAACATGTGCACTTTACTCTCATCAGAATTGACTCAATGAAGCAAGGCCATGCACTATCAGTTGGGTCCAGAAATCTATCTTGCCCTATAGGAAAAAGTAGGAGGGGAATGGTATAAGGGAAGGTGGTTAGGGCTGATAAGAATAGAACAAATTGGGAATTGTGATGGTCAGAAATTAAGCAAAGGGAAATAAGATGGAGAGTAATACATAATCATAATGGTACATTTTTTTACAAGTTTCTCTAATAAAGGCCTTGTTTCTCAAGTACGTAGAGAAATGAGTCAAATGTATAAGAATACAAGTCATTTCCCAACTTATAAATGGTAAAAGGATATGAACAGGCAGTTTTCAGACAAAATAAAGTTCTCTATAGTCACACAAAAATGCTAGTTTTATTTCTGTGAAAAGTGTTTTGTAGTTGTGTTCATATAATTCCTGAATTTGTCTCGGCAAGTAGATTCCCAGTATTTTATCTTGTCTAGAGTAATTGTAAATGAAGTTTCTCTTTCTTCTCTTGCTGCTGGTTTTTTTTTGAAACATATAGGAATGCTGATGATTTATGTAGGTTTATTTTATACCCTGCAACTTTGCTAAAGTTATTATTTCTACTAGTTTTTTAGTTGATTTTCTTGGATTCTCCAGGTATACCATCATGTCACCTGCAAAGAGTGATAGTTTAATTTCCTCATTACCTATTTTAATCCCTTCAATTTCTTTTTCTTCTCTAATTGCTACTGCTAGTATTTCTAGTACAACATAGTAGTGGTGATAATGGGAATCCCTGCTTTCACTCCTGATCTTATTGGGAAGGCATTTGTATAGTTGGAAATATCTTGAATCCCTAAAACTGAATTACCTAAACTTCCTTTCTGTTTTACCCAGAATGATTTTCCCTTTGTCCATGTTTGCATTGTCATGTTTGTATATAAGTTCTATAGCTCCTCCCTCTTTCTCTCTTCTTCATGAGCATGGTTGAAGTTAGTTTAGCATCTTTTCACTCTAGTTTTTTGTTAGTTTATTATTAATAAAAACTTTATAAAATATATTTAGTTATTGAATATTGATTTTAATCTCTACACATCTAATTTATCCCCATTGCAGATGATACTTGATGGTTTTAAATAAATACTGTTTATTATTTTTAGGAATGGCCCTTCTATTTCTACGTTTTCTAGTGTTTTCTATAGGAATGGGTGTTGTATTTTGTTAAAGGCTTTTTATGCATCCATTCATATAATCATGTGATTTCTATTAGTTTGGTTGTTGATATGGTCCATTATGTGGATAGTTTTCCTAATATTAAACCATACTTGTATTCCTGGTATAAATCCCATCTGGTCACAGTGAATAATCCTTGTGTTTTATTTTTGCATCTATATTCATTATGGATATTGGTCTATAGTTTTCCTTCTCTGTTTTTGGTCTTCCTGGCTTGGGAATCAGTACCATATTTGTATTATAAAAAGAATTTGGTAAGACTCCTTCTTTGCCTATTTTGTCAAATCATTTGTAGAGTATTAGGATTAATTGATCTTTAAATGTTTGATAGAATTAACTTGTGAATCCATCTAGCCCTGGTGGTTTTTTTCTTAGGGAGTTCTTTGATGGCTGGTTCAATTTCTTTTTCTGATATGATATTATTTAAGTATTCTGTTTCCTCTTCTGTTAATCTAGGAAATGTATATTTTTGTAAATATTAATACATTTTACCTGAATTGCCATATTTATTGCCATATAATTGGACAAAATAGTTCAGAATAATGACTTTAATTTCCTCTTCAGTAGAGGTAAGCTCACCCTTTTCATTCATGATACTGTTAATTTGGTTCTCTTCTTTCTTTTTCTTAATTAGATTAACCAATACTTTATCTTATTTTATTTTTTCAAAGTACCAGCTCCTAGACTTACTTGTTAGTTCAATAGTTCTTTTACTTTCAATTTTATTAGTTTCTCCTTTGATTTTTAGGATTTCCAACTTAGTCTTTATCTGAGATTTTTTTCATTTGTTCTTTTTCTAGTTTTTTTTTAATTGCATGTCCAATTCGTTAATCTCCTCTTTCTATTTTTTGTTAATATGGACACTCAGGGATATAATTTTTCCCCAGAGTACTACTTTTGCAATAGCCACAAAATTTTGATTTGTTGTTTATTCATCATTCTCTTTGATGAAATCATTGTTTCTATGATTTGTTCTTTAACCAACCAGTTTTAAAGAACCAGATTATTTGATTTCCAATTAATTTTTTACTTGTCTCTCCATGTACCCTTACTAATTATAATTTTTATTGCATTATTATGTCTGCTTTTTTGCATTTGTTTGCAATGTTTTCATGCCCTAATACATGGCCAATCTTTGTGAATGTACCATGTGCTGCTGAAAAGGCGTAATCCTTTTTATCCCTACTTACTTTTCTCCATGTATCTATTAACTCTAATTTTTCTAAGATTTCATTCTACTTCTTTCTTATTTTTTGGTTTGATTTATCTAGATCTGATAGGAGAAGGTTGAGGTCTCACACTAGTATAGGTTTTATTATCTATTTCCTTCTTAAGCTCCAGTAGTTTCTCCTTTAGAAATGTAGATGCTATATCATTTGGTGCATACATGTTCAGTACTGATATTTTTTCCTTGTCTATACTGCCTTTCATTAGGATGTAATTACCTTATCTCTTTTAATCAGATCTAATTTTACTTTGGCTTTGGCAGATATCATGCTTGTGATGTCAGCCTTTTTTTCTCAGTTGATGCCCAATAAATTCTTCTTTAAAGCCTCTTACCTTTGTCCTATATGTGTTGACCTGCCTCATGTGTGTTTCTTGAGACAACATATGTTAGGATTTGGTTTTTTAATTGACTCTGCTATCTGCTTCTGTTTTATAGATGAGTTCATCCCATTCACAGTTATAATTCCCACCTGTGTTTTACCCATTATGTTGGTATTTCCATATTACTCATGCTGTGAAAAAAAGACATATCTCACGTACACACAAAAAAACTTACGAAGGAAAGAAAGTGTAAAATGGTATGCTTTGATCTGCCTTTAGACTGACAGTTCCTTCTATGATTGTGGATAGCATTTTTCAGCATAAGCCACTTGGTATTATTTTAGAACTTTTTTGTTGCTGATATGCTGATAATGGTTTAGTCCTTCACAGCTGATATTTTTTCTAACTCTCTAAAGAACTTATGTTGGGCTTGTATTTAGCCTATTGTATAATTTTTGTAAAATTCAAGATTTAAAAAATTTTTGAGAGAAATTTCAGGAAAAAAAGATCACTAACTCCCCAAATCAAGAAAATGAACTGTTTGGAGAAGGTGCCATAAAGAAACCTACAAAAACCGCACACTGCATCAGAAGAATCCAGAATGAACTTTGGGATATATGAACTAAACTGAAGGGGGTTGAACACATTTATTCTGAATGTAAACTCTGGGGATTTCCCCCTAATTGGCTTTTTGTCAATGTGCCTACCAATCATTGGTTTTGTTCTATCTCTTCTATTTCCCTTTTATCTATTGTAGTTTCTTCTTAGAAAGGGCAGTATTGTATGCATCTTTAGCTAGAAGATCTTTAGAGGTATAAGCTCCTTATATTGATTCATTGGATCACAGCAGGGATTGTGAAGATAGGATTAACTCTCCCCTTGTCTATTTTTAGCTAATCAAATCAAGAACTTAAAATTACCCCACTTAACCATTAGGTAAGGGAGCTCACAAGTCACTTACTAGTTCACACCCCCAAAGGCCATAAGCACTGCCCCCCACCTTGGGCAGTGCTGGGCAAATTGGGAGGCTGTGATTGGTTCCCATGACTTTTCATTCATGATACAACCATGATTTCTTCAAAGTGAGGGAATATTCTTTCCAAAGGGTCACCTCCACAACATGAGGCAATGAGAGCAAACATTAAATAAATAGAATGTCCACATTAAAGAATAAGTATACAGTGGGGGAAAAGATGGATTGGCTTGGCTGTCATCAACAGTGTCTTCCTCTTCACCTCCACAAATTCCTAAAGTAGTGTGACCTTTTTGCTTGTATTACTTTCTACCACTTGTCAAATTCTTACCATCCTTTAAATTATGTCTTATTTTATTTTCTAGTTATTGGTGTATAATGTCATGTTTTCCTGGTAGCTAGCTGGTAACATACATAAAGTGCTAGGAGTTAGGATGACTCATCTTCCTTAGTTCAAATCCAGCCTCCAACATCTATTAGCTGTGTGATCCTGGGTAAATCACTTAATCACAATTGCCTCACATCATCTGCAGAGTGATCTAAAGAAAGAAATGGCAAACCAAATAGGGACACAAAGAATAGGACACAATGGAGTAACAACATGTTTTCCTACTAGAATGCAAGTTGCTTAAGGTAGTGACTATGTTTTCTGTAAACTCGGCTTCTCATCAAACACCCAATAGAGTGCTTTGGACATCAGTAAACTTTTTTTGTTGGGTGTTAAAACTTCCACTGGCTGTCAATGTCATGTATAGGTGGTAGAGTGCTGCTTTAGGGGGTAGAGTGATAGAGTGTTATGAGCCATGAAAGATCAAGGCTACCAAGACTTTGCCCTTTTTCCCTAGTTTGAGAGTAGAAACCTGGAAGAGGACACTTCTTTTCTGGACTATGCTATAGAAAAGGGATGATTACAATGTGTTGATGTTGTTTTACATTGTTTTTGAAATATTTTAGCTAATTCATCCTTATTGTTTACCTAGATTTTCGATTAGCATGATGGATAGCAACTTTTGAGTTCAAACTTAATGGCTTTCAGTGTATTTTTAGAATGGTAACAAGAATCAAGTAAAGCATATTAATGAAGGAATATAGCTTAGAAAATGAATACAAGTCTGTGAGTTGATAAATAGGCAACAAGTTAATTAAATTTAATGTTTCCCTTTCAAGCTGGCCTTTAATGCTCATTTGACACTGATGTCTCTGAAAGTTCAGAACTCTTTATACCTCCTCATCTTGTGCAATTATGTTCCTGAATTCAGTTAAAATTTTTTTTCGGTAGGGGGTTGTGGGACATTATGAGATGAGGCAGGACAGGACATGCTGCAATTTGTCCTCAGACCTAGGAATGACTACAATACAACTATCAAAACAGAGTTATTAAAAACTGACCAGTTGGCACCCAAGTTAATTACACTCAGAGTCTAGATGCTGAGGAGTGAAATTGAAGAAACCGTCAATGAACTCCCTAAGAAAAATTCCCCTGGGCCAGACAGATTCACAAGTGAATCCTATCAAACATCTGAGGAACAAGTAATCCTAATACTATATAAACTATTTGGGTAAATAGACAAAGAAGGAACCCTAACGAATTCCTTTTATGATATAAATATGGTGCTGATAACTAAACCAGGAAGAGAAACAACAGAGAAATATAGGCCAATCTCTTTAATGAACATAGCTGAAAAAATTTCAAATAAAATATCAAGAAGATGCCAGCAATATATCAAAGGATTAGATGGAATTTATATCAGGAATGCTGTACTGATTTAATGTTAGAGAAATTATCTGCCTAATTGACCATATCAATAACAAAACTTTGGGTATGTGGTATTGAACACTTCCTTGGAACTCTTTTACAATGGTGCTGCCTGAGAAAAAGCAAGAGGTTCCTTGTGAGGGACAGGTTTGGGAGAAAGCATTTCTGGGCAGATTGATTTTTTTTAATACAAAGTTATTATGACCATTAACCAAATTATTCACATTAAAGGAGAGAATACAAATGCAAAGAATTTTAAAGCTCTTTTTCCTTTGGAACTAATGAGTTCTTTTTGTAGCAGTAAGTAGATTTAAATTAGTTATATTTTTACTCCTAATGACATGTTCTCCATGATATGCAGAGAGCTAACTTCCTAATTTTAGGTACAATTTTTGATAACTGTGATAAGGAAATATAAATCAACTCTTTATGACTTAATGAATCCTTAGAAAATATCTAAATCCTTTCAAAATCTATGCACACTATATAAATTTACACCAATATAAAGTTCCAAGGGGATAAGCTGTAGCCATTCTTTGCTACCTGGTTATTCCACTGGAAAGGCCAAAAAATGTTTTCTATATCTAGTATTTGTAGTTTCTAGGACTCATTTTTATTATAGTACAAGGATGAGGTTTTGGTTCTTAGATTTTTGTAACTTAAAGTTTTTATTCCTCCCCATCCTGAGGAATGCAATTGGTTGCTATAGAATATATATGTGCATATATACATTTATTTTTGTCATATTATTACATAAGGGCCTTTCCCCTTGTTAGGATCTTTGAGCCTTAGAAGTATATCCCCCTGCCCAGTGGAATCTGTGGTAGCATTTCAAATGTAAAAGTCCAAAAGCAATAGTGAGAAAAACTAAAATTAGCAGCTCTAAAGGTAATTCTTTTAGTACTTGCTAGTTAATTGGCATGCATCCTCAATATCATTTTTATCTTTTACTTTAAAGTTTTTTTGAGGCCTCCCCCTCTATCTCAAATAACAACTTCATCTGGACCCAGATGGCTCCATAGTAACTGATTTCAAGGATATGATCCTTTATTTCCCCCCATTAGCATTGAGCAAATCAGAAAACTGTCAAGATCTGCCTAATTATTTGTGGAACATCAAACATCAATGAGAAAAATGATTCTGAGATTACAGGAGAGTCGAACTGCCAGACTGACAGATCAGACACGCAGACATCCTCTTGCTGGGCGGTGACAAAGTTTAATGAGTTGGGGTACACATTTTATAGGTTAGGTAAGCCTTTTGCAGGGACAATGGTTAGTAATGATTATCTCCTTTCTATAGGATAATAAATAACAGGTAACATGTCAATTCAACATGTCAACAGAAAACAGTTCATTCTAATGCTTCTATTACCTTCACAAAAGTATAATTTCAGAGATCCCAAAGCATATCTGGAAATTAAAGTGGCAAATAACATCTTGCCCCACCTAATTACCATCCTAGAACTACTGAGGAGAATGCATCTCTAAAACATGCAGTATTTTGTATTTTTCCTATACAAAAAGAAGTGGGGAAGCCATCTTCGGAATGATCATACCCCTGCAATTTAAAGATCTACCACTTTAATACCCAAATCTGGACACAATTTTGTAAAGCTGCAATATTCCACTCTCATATCTGAATGAAAAGAATATCCTTGAGTAGTATCCTTTCACATTTAAGTCTTAAGTATATGATTCCTTTTCCTAGAGCAGATGATCAAGTTTCCACATAATTGGTTCAGAAAGGGAATAACAACCATACTCATTTGGGTACAGAAACTTATCTTGCTCTATGGAGAAGTAGGAGGAAAATAAAATGGGGCATAATAGAAGAGAGGGGGCAGTAAAAGATGATGATTAAAAGCAAAACACAAGTGAATTAAGGAGAAAAAATGTGAAGGAAGCAGTAATCATCAAAACAGTCTGGTACTAGCTAAGAAATAGAATGGTAGATCAATGGAATAGATTAGATACACAGTATAAAAGGGTAAATGACCTTAGAAGCCTTGTATTTGATAAACTGTAGGGTACTTTTGCCATTTCTCTTTTGAAACAAACTTTAATAAGAACTGAGAGCTCTAGGTTCTCTCATTTGTTATCAGGGGGCATCTCCAACAGTGTAGATCATATCTTATCCCACACTTCTTGTGTGATTCTTGTCCAGGTTCTCTGATAGTGCCTCCATTAAAGATCTACTTCATAGACTTTTTATTTTTTACATTTTAAATTTTGTTTTAGAAAAATTTACCATGGTTAAATGATTCATGTTCTTACTTTCCCTTTCATCCCTGCCCCAAACACCCCTACCCCCATAGCTGATGTGCATTTCCACTGGTTTTAACAGGTGTCATAAATCAAGACCTCTTTCCATATTATTGATAGTTGCATTGGTGTGGTTGTTTCGAGTCTATATCCCCAATAATGTCTGCATCACCCCATGTGTTCAAGCAGTTGTTTTTCTTCTGTGTTTCCACACCTGTAGTTCTTCCTCTGAATGCGGATAGCATTCTTTTCCATCAATCCCTCAAAATTGTCCTGGATTATTGCATTGCTGCTAGTACAGAAGTCCATTACATTCGATTTTACTACAGTGTATCAGTCTCTGTGTACAGTGTTCTTCTGGCTCTGCTCCTCGCACTCTGCACCAATTCCTGGAGTCATTCCATTTCACACGGAATTCCTCCAGCTTATTATTCCTTTGAGCAAAGTAGTGTTCCATCACCAACAGATACCACAATTTGTTTAGCCATTCCCCAATTGAAGGGCATACCCTCATTTTCCAATTTTTTGCCACCACAAAGAGTGCAGCTAAAAATATTTTTGTACAGGTTTTTTTCCCTATGATCTCTTTGGAGTACAAACCCAGCAATGTTATGGCTGGATCAAAGGGAAGGCAATCTTTTAGCGCTCTTTGGGAATAGTTCCAAATTGCTATCCAGAATGGTTGGATCAGTTCACAACTCCACCAGCAATGCAATAATGTCCCAATTTTGCCACATCCCCTCCAACATTTATTACTCTCCCCTGCTGCCATTTTAGTCAATCTGCTAGGTGTGAAGTGATACCTCAGAGAATGTCAGGATAGTTCTCTTGTATAATTTCCTGTAGGATGATGTCCAAACTTTTTCTTTTGTCATGATGTTCTGGCAGACCAATAATTCTTAAATTGTGTCTTTGAGATCTGTTTTCCAGGTCTGTGGTTGTATCAATGAGGTGTTTCATATTTTCCTCAAAATTTTCATTTTTTTAAATTTTGTTTTATATATTCTTGCTGCCTTGTGAAGTCATTTGCTTCCAGTTGTTGAATTCTAATTTTTAAAGACTGAATTTCATCCCTGGCTTTTTCCTCATCCTTCTCCTTCTGGTCTGCTTTTCTTTGTAGATCATCTTTCACCTTCTTTGCTTTGTTTTTCAGCTGGTTAATTTTGGCCTTTAAGATATTTTCTTATTTTAGATCAAGTATTTATTTTTCCCAATTTTCTTCAGCCTCTGTTGATTGTTTTCTGAGTTCTTGAGTTAATTGAATTTTAAATTCTTCCAAAGCCTATGTTCATTTTACTGAAGTTTCTATGTTTTTTCTTTGCATTCCTTTATCTTCTTCTGATCCATTTGCTTTGTTCAATTTCTGTATAGAAGATGTTGATTGTGGTTTCTTTTTTCTTTTTCTGTTGTTTACTCATATTTTTTATTCTTTCTCCCCAGTAATTGACTGTAATCTTGATCCTCTGATCATTTTTTTTATCTGTGGGTTTGGGCTATTCAGCCCTGGGAGGGTTTCTTCTCTGTTTTTGTTGATTAATTGGCTTAGTGGGACCTGAGGCCAGATTTTCCCAAGCTGGTGGTAAAAGCTCAAGAAGTGAATCTGGCTACTTTCCCTTAGTCTGTGGGGGAGGGGTACCCTGAGGTCAAAACCTCGAGAGAAGTGGGGGGCAGCACAAGCTGGAGGGTATGTTCACCCTCTCTGGGTTTCTACCCTCCCCCTTGCTGTTTGTGATCAGAGCCTTGAGTTTGGCACAGCTGTGCCAGGGAGGCACTCCCTCAGACTAGTGCACCAGACCAACCAGAGATTGCAGGATCTGCTGGAGACTCAGCACATTAGGTGGAGGAGGGGATCTGGGATCTTCCTCCTTTCATTCCTCTCCCACCTGAGAGTTCCAAGAATTCAGGCTTTTTTTTTCTTTTTTTTCCATAAACATTTTAAGTTGGGTTCAACTGGAGGATCCCCCAGTTCTGTTGTGTTATCAGATTTGGTTTTCTGTTCCCTCAAAGCCCTTTGTCCTTGATTGGTGGTGAAGGGCTTTATGGAGGTCTGGAGCCTTTCTGCTTCTATGCCACCATCTTCCCAGAATTCCCCAAACTCCCACTTCATAGACTTTTTTTTTTAACATTTATTAATATTCAATTTTAACATGGTTACATGATTGATGCTCCACCTTTCCCCTTCAACCCCCCCCCCCCGCACCCCCCCACCCTTGGCCGATGCGCGTTTCCACTAGTTTTGTCATGTGTCCTTGAACAAGACCAATTTCCAAATTGTTGGTAGTTGCATTGGTGTGGTAGTTTCGAGTCTACACCCTCAGTCATGTCCACCCTGACCCATGCGTTCAAGCAGTTGTTTTTCTTATATGTTTCCTCTTCTGCAGTCCTTCCTCTGAATGTGGG
>NC_058130.1:221507515-221568276 GCF_016433145.1 Gracilinanus agilis
TTTCTTGATCGAATGCCGCAGGTGTTCTATGAATCCTTTCAATGTCTATATTGCCCTCTTGTTGTAGGACTTCAGGGCAATTTTGCTGAATTATTTCTGTTAGTATAGAGTCCAGGTTTTTATTAATTTCTGGTTTTTCTGGAAGACCAATTATTCTCAAATTGTCTCTTCTAGACCGGTTTTCTTGGTCTGTCACTCTCTCATTGAGATATTTCATGTTTCCTTCTATTTTTTCAGTCTTTTGGCTTTGTTTTATTTGTTCTTGTTGTCTTGAGAGATCATTAGTTTCTACTTGCTCAATTCTAGCCTTTAGGGATTGATTTTCGGCCATAATCTTCTGGTAATCGGCCATAATCTTTTGGTTTTCGGCCATAATCTTCTTGTTTTCGGCCATAATCTTCTGGTATTCCTTTTCAATCTGGTCATTTCTTGTGTTCAATTTGCTTATCAGTTCATTTGGTTTCTGAGCCTCGCTTTCCAGTTGCAAGATTCTACCTTTTAAGCTGTTATTTTCTTGCCAGATCTCTTCCATTTTCCTCAGAATCTCAGATTTGAACTCTTCCATAGGTTGTGAGGAGTTTTCCTTATTTGGGGAGGGTCTGGATGGTTGTTTGTTCTCCTCCTCTGTTTGCTCGGTTGTCTGGATTTTCTCTGTGTAGAAGCTGTCGAGTGTTAAAGACTTCTTTTTTTTGTTATTATTCTTTCTCTTCTGAATTTCCTGTAACTGGTTAGCCATCATTAGCCCAGCAGCTTCTCAGGTTTATCCTCGCTCTCAGTGTCTGTCTGAGATCTATTGGCTCCTGAGGACTGAGTTCTAGTTTTTTCCAAGGTCAAGCCCCCTGGTGGATTCCCTTGCTTGAACCTCTGCAGGAGGTTCCTTTACAAGTCTCAGGGAGCTACTTCCACAGTCGTATACTCGTCTGCACTGGTTCCCCACTTAGGCTTTAGTTCCTGGTTGTGTTTGCCTCTGCTCAGCCAGCACCCACGCCTCTGCTCAGCCGGCACCCACGCCTCTGCTCAGCCGGCACCCACGCCTCTGCTCAGCCAGCACCCACGCCTCTGCTCAGCCGGCGCTCCGCTCCCAGCGTCCGCTCCCGCGCGCGCGCTCAGATTTCGCGTGCGTTCTTGACTTAATGGGGTCCTAAGTCTTGCTGCTCTCAGGAACAGGTCCCGGAGCTGCTGATGACTCGATGGGTGCCCCAAACTTGCTCTATTTCTTTTTAGCTGGGTTCAGAGCTATAGGTGAGTGTGGAGGGGGTGGGGGTGGGGCGGTTGCTCAGCTCGCGCTTGAGTGAGAGCCCTTTTTAGCTTGGAAATGTCTCGATTCCACGTACCTTCCACGCTGTGCCCTGTTGTGGGGTTCCTCCATTCGTCTGGACTTGTTTTTATGTCCCCTTGAGGAGTTTTGTGTGTTTCGGTCAGGAGAGGTTTAGAGCTGCTTCTTACTCTGCCGCCATCTTCTACAATCAATTAATTTTAACAGTTCCTCAGGGCCCAGTTTTCCAACAGTCATGTACAAGCAAGTCAGTGTCCCCAGAGTGGTGGAATATCATACTCAGTCTTGTCAGGATGAGTGGGAGTTGGGAAGATAAGCTCAGAGAAAGTACTCTAAGACTGATTTAAAAATATTTATTAAGGGCTTACTGTATGCCCAGCACTGAACTAAGTGCTGGAAAAACAAAAATAAAAATAAAAAAAACTATCCTCAAAGAGCTAACATTCTCATGAGGGAGACTAATATACATGAATATATATATGTATATATATGTATATACACATGTACAAACATACAGATAAAAGAAATTTCCTTGCTATCTCTGTACCCTTGACTCCCAAAAGAATAAACTTTCATTTCGGAAAAAAAAATTAACTACAGACTCACAAATAATTCAAGTCAAATTTTAAAAATATATTTCCCTGCCACTGCATTTGTGGCTCCAGAAGAAAATGATCCTGAGTTAGTTAATTCAGCATTCAGAGTCCTGTTTCCATAAACCATTTTAGAAAGCAGAAGATTACTGTATTTAGGGCCACTCAGGTTATAGATCATTCTGTACTTAGGAGACCTGAGATAGCTACAGGTTCATGAAACAGTCTTATTTATTGTACTCTGGTCGTATCTAGTATCTTAGCCTATACAGTCAGTCACTGGCACATGGTCAATGGTTGAAAGCTGGAGGAATGTTTGCCATCAAATTGGTCCTATTAATGTTAGAATTGAATAAGATTAACTTGTACTTCTTTCTGCTTGTTTGTGTCACTGCCAAACCCTCCAGAGTCCAACTTCTTTTAAGTGATGTGGTATGCTGTAGCAGAGAGAGCACTGAGTTTAAAGTCAAGGAAGAGTTTAAAGTCCCAGTACTCTTGCTTCTACCTGGATAATTCTGCAAATTACTTAATCATCCTAATCATTACTTTCTAGTTCCCTTGGGCCCTAAAATCTATATTTTCATATTATAGACAGTTATTTACATCATTAAATACTAATCACATGATTCTTACCTTCCACTAATTTGGGCTCCTGCCCTCTGTGCTTTAGCATAATATTCAAATATTCTGAGAATTTATTGATCAGATATGAATTTCCAGAGGTAGAGAAGGGGACAATAGTTTTCCCATATTGACTCAAATCCAGTTTAAAGACTGGGCTATATTTAAATGTTGAAGATTTAAGACTATTGAGCAATAAGGAACTAAGTAACAGTGGTTATCAAAATGTGTATCAATGTTATCTTCCAGTTGCGCCAACAGTACGAAGATCTTTTGATGAACATAGCATGGAATTGCTGGTGGTAGAGCTTACACTAGAATAAGGAAAGAGATAAACAGCATTACAGATCTAAGCAAGCTATTCAACTTGAAATCTTTTTCAGCCTGAGCCTGTAAATCAGTCATTCAATAAACATTAATTAAGCACCTACTCTGTGCTAGGCACTCTGCTAAGTGCTGGGGACACAAGCAAAAAACATGTCTCTTAAGGAGTTTATAATCTAGGATTGAAGACAACACACACACAAAAAGGATCTGAAAAGGAAAAGGCAGCAAAGAGGGGAGGGTATGTAGCATGGGAATATGGTGAAGTCCAGAGGAAAGTAGCCAGGTACAAAATGAAGAGATGGCTAGCCTGGGCACCCTCCTTCCAGGAGTCACAACCTGTAACTACCTTTTAAAATACCCTTCTCTTCACTCACATGATTTGATTTTTATTTTATACATCTGATTTTGTACCATTTGTGTTTTTTACTCTTAATGATTTTGTACAGTGATTCCCAAAGTGGGTGCTACCACCCCCTGGTGGGTGCTGTAGCAATCCAGGGAGTGGTGATGGCCACAGGTGCATTTATCTTTCCTATTAATTGCTATTAAAATTTTAAAAAATTAATTTCCAGGGGGGCTAAGTAATATTTTTTTCTGGAAAGGGGGCAGTAGGCCAAAAAAGTTTAGGAACCACCGATTTTGTGGCATATTTTAATGTAGTTACTTATAGTTTGTGATTTTCTTCCCTTTTGAAAATTCTTTGTATTCTTTGACCATACCTTTATTGAGGAATGGCTCTAGGGATCACATGTACAGGCTGTCCCAAAAGTCTCAGTGTAGTTTTTTTTTGTTTGTTTGTTTTTTTAAACCCTTGTACTTCGGTGTATTGTCTCATAGGTGGAAGATTGGTAAGGGTGGGCAAGTGACTTGCCCAGGGTCACACAGCTGGGAAGTGGCTGAGGCCGGCTTTGAACCTAGGACCTCCTGTCTCTAGGCCTGGCTCTCACTCCACTGAGCTACCCAGCTGCCCCTCTCAGTGTAGTTTTAAGCTTTAATAATATGGGTGTATATGCACACATATGTTTGTGACAATGTACTATGTAAAGTGGGGCAGTAATGTAAGGAGTTAAAATTAAAGGGTTGTACTAAATTATTTAAGGGTATGGTTGCCAGGAATTACTCAATTCCAATTTTTTTTATGGTAATTTATTTACAAAATGAGAGTGAAAGTAAGAAAATCAGAGAGAGGATAGGGTAAGATATCTAACCTAACACACTAAGTATTTTGCTCTGGCCCCTGGCATGACACAGGCAGGGCTAATTATCCTTAGCCAGAGGGGTCTCAGCCTTGATCCAAGGGCCCAGTGATGAATAAAGCAAAGACTTCAGCCACAAAGCCTCTCTTAAGAGGGGAGTCCTCTCCTGAGGCTAATCCCTTCAGAAAATCCAGGAAAGGAGTCAGTCTTTTTCACTCACCCATGTGGTAGTTCAAAGGGAGAGATTTAAGAACAGTCTCACCAAGTCCGGGGTCTCAGATCCATGAAGCAGATTCTTCATCAGCCTCCAACCTGAATTTGGAACTCCAAAGAATGAAGAAGTCCCCACAGGAAGTTGTAACTCCTTTTTAAAGATGCTTCTTTGTGCCACTTCCTGTGCCTTCCTCTACTTTTCTGTGGATCAATTATAGTCTATAGTTTTGCTTAGGTTTGCCCAGGGGACAGTCAGTGGTTTCTGATTCATCACCCACTTTTGCACACTTGGGTCATAGACCTCCACCACTCAAATGTAAGTGGGGTGTATATGCTTCTGATGATTAAATCTAAAAATGGGCAGGAGAGAGTTAATCCCATCTTCACAACCTTATGGTTTTCCCATTAACTTTTTTACAATTACAAAAAGTAATATATCTGGATTATATGGGATGGGGGAAGGGGAGAGAGAGAGAATACTTATTTGCATAATATACTATATAACAAAATTTGAAGAAACATGTCCCTCTTACTCTCCCCTTCCCTACTAAGAAAGATGAAAAAAAATATTTTATAAAACATAGCTGCATTGACTAGCAAACCAAATCCTCATGTTGGACATATTGAAAAATGTACCTCTTTCTTCATCTTAAGTCCATTGCCACTATATCAGTAGGTGATTAGAATGTTTTGCTTTCATTCATTTGAACTCATAATTAATCATGACACCAATAAGAGTTCTAAAAATCTTTCAAGTTATTTTTTCAATAAGCTTTTTATTGCATCAACTGTTCTTTTCTCCTCACTTCCTTATGTATCAGTTGATAGAGATCTTCCCAATTTCCTCTGACATTATACATTTCATCACTTCTTTTTAGCACAATGATATTCCATTACATTCATATGCCACAATTTGCTTAGCTTTTCCTCAATAATTTCAAATTTTGAGCTATTGCAAAAAAAAGTTTCTATAAATATTTTTGTATACATATTTCCTTAGCCTCTTTTTTTGATTTCTTGGGAGAACAGGTTTAGCTAAAAAATCACTAGATTGTATATATCAGTTTATCCAGCTTTTTTTTGAACATAAATTCCAAGTTATTTTCCAAAATGGTCAGATTAATTTATATCTCTACTCAAAGTGGATTCATGTGTACATTTTTCCATAGTCACTTCAACATTTGTCATTTAAATCTGATAAGTGTATGATGGAATCTCAGAGTGTTTAAATTTGTATTTTTTATTAGTCATTTGTAGCATTTTAAAATATTGTTAATATTTTGTATTTTTCATATTCAAAACTGCCTGTTCATATCCTTTACCCATTTATCAGGTGGAGAATGGATTTTATTCTTATAAATTTGAATCATTTCATTTTATATCTTTATATTTATCAACAAAATATGCTATGAAGATTTTGTTTGCAGTTACCCATTTCCTTCCAATTTTTACTACATTGGATGTTTTGTGGGAAAACTTGGAATTTTATATAATCAAAAACTGTACATTTGATTTTGTATGATCTTCTCATTCTTGTTTGAACACAAACTCTTCCCTTATCCATAGATATGAAAATTAATTTCTTCCTTTCTTATTTATTTTTATAATAACCCAATAAAAAAAGAGTAAAAAGTAGGGGAGAAAGTCCAGACCTATGACTTCAGAAATGTGGGGAATTACAGAAATTCTACAAATAGGCATCACTAACATCTAAAATAGTCTGAGCTGTCAGGGCTATTGGAAGGACAAGTAAATTTTAATTATTCACAAAGGCAATATGTGTCAAATAAGACAACTCAATCCTTCCCCAGTCCCAGACTATTCCTTTATCCACTGCCTCCCAAATTATTCTCAGTACTATATAATTCTCTTTTCCCTGAGTAAATGTCCATAAATCAATCCTGATTTTATCTAGAAGGCCTCACAGAGGAGGTTTATCCCACTGCAGAGTGAACCTATGGACATGCCGATGGTTCATTAAACAGTCATTGTTTCCAATGGAAATTCCCAAGTAGGAATCCATGCTCCATGTGCTGATTAATTATTGTTAGCCAGGGCCTATTCAACTCTGGTTGAACTGACAAATAAATCCAGGGGAAAGGGGACAGATTGACAAAATATAGTCTAAAGCAGAGGCAACTAACCATGAAGAATAAGACTAACAGTTCATAGTCTTTGCAAAAGATCTCCTGGTAATATTTATAATGGTATAAATCCAATCTAGAAATCAATATTCAGATACTACTTGGTCTACAGTAGAGGGTAAACAGTACCTTAAATATGGCTGAACCTTCCATTGCTGACATCTTCAAAATTTTTTAGACTCCAAAACATACACTTTGTACCCTAAGCAAACCTAGCATGATTTCTGCCCCAAGCAAAGAGCTTGGGGCAGAAGAGAATAGTAGAGAATTGTACAACGTAGTAGAGTGAACACATATCTCGGTGAGGAAATGGGCATACAGATGGCCAAAATAATTTTCAGTAATCAAAAATTTTGGAGACATTTCCTCTTGCTTGTTCAATGAAGAAGAAAGTTGAATAGCTTGGAAATCCAGACTGGAATCCACCAGTTTAATAACCCTATACCAAAAAGTATTTCATTGTAATTACAACTAAAATACACTTGCCTTTCAGGAATAAAATCAAGACAATTGACAAAACACCTGATGTTCCTCAGAATTATTACTAAGTAGAAGGAGGAGGCACAATAGACATAAAAAGGGGTCTCCTTTCAAAATCCCTGAGTTTGATTGCTAACAAAAATAGTATCACTAATATGCTAGCATTCATGCAAGCTATATTAACAAGTCCTGAGGTGATACTTATGGAAAATGAAAAATTGATTAATTTCCAGTAACATAAAAAGGTTACATTTTCAAGAGATCCTGTGACTCAAATTGGGAAGCCTGGGGATCAGAAGTGGCTACTCGAATGATTTAGGTATCTTTTTCTAAAATCTCCTTTAGATGCTATAATACCTATAGTGAGAATATAAATAATTATTTTACATTACACTGGAAAGAATTGATCATGTGGGCAGATACATTTGCATTGCCAACCTCAGAAGGCTGTTATGAGGATAAAATGAGAAATTATGTAAGGACCCTTTCTTCCTTAAACAAGCCTAGATTTCCTTCATGTAATTACACTGCCTTTCAATTAGTCATTTTCATTCCCTTTTTAATCTTCACAAGTAAACTTATCTGAATTGTTTGTTTTGATAACTGTAGGTCCTTATTAGTCCTACTTCTGCTTTCCCATTTTTCTCCCTTAACATTCATTTATTTGTTCATTCACTCACTTGCTCAAGAGTCAAGAAGCATGTATTATTAATTTGCTACATGCAAGGTACATTGCCTATCTCTGGGGATATAAAGACAAAAATTAAAGACCCAGATCTTAAAGAAGTTACATTCTACTCAGGAGAAAACATCTATAGAGATAAACCAATACCAAATATATATGCAAAACTGCATGCCTATACTGTACATCTACCATTAAACCCACACGTGTGGGTATATGTGCATATACGCATATGTGTCCATAAGTATGTGTATAGAAGCACACTTATAAAACAAAGCATTTCCCCAAAGGCAATGGTTAGGAGAATTAGGAAAAATCCTGCATGTGACAAAACACTTAAAAGAAAGAAGGGAATCTAAGGCAGAGATGAGCATCTAAGAGAAAAAAGAGAATTGACTAATTTGGCTAAGATGTGGAATGAACAAGGGAGAGCTTCATACTAACCCTTTTTTCTTCAAAATCCCTAACTCCCTTCTTTTTACAGATTCAAGAACTTTTTACTGCCTTTTCTTTGTTTTGATTCTCCTTTATTCCTGGGCATGGATCTGTATAGTTGAAGTATCACTGAACTAAAAGCTAGAATTCCATTAAAGTACTGGCTCTTTTAGTAATAATTCAGTAACCATAGCTAAGTGTCATAAGTGTAATTGATCTTATATTGGGTTTAAATGTTTATAACCAGCTGGGTAGTTTAGTTATGATAAGTAAAAGTATGAGTGGTTAAACTGATTCACAGGTAGTGGATGGAGGGCCCGATACAGTTTAATACAACTCTAATTTATTTAGTTGAGGTAGGGAAAGGCAGTAGGAAGTAGGAATAGGAGTTAGGAATAAGGTAGGAAATCTATTAATCCCTAATACTAAAATGTCTAAATAAACAACCCCCTAAACTGGCTGGTTTCTGTGCAGCTCCTTCTTGTCTACCTTGGTAGCCTGGGCCCTGACCCACATAGGAGCTGTGTGACCACAAGCAAGTCATTTAGCCTGTCTGGGCCCTCACTTCCCCAATTGTGAAATGGTTACATTCAGTGACAGTGAAAATCCCTTTCAACTGATTTCTTGTGGTAGAATTAATTTTAATCAAACAGCTGAGTCATTCAAAGTCTTCTGCATTCTGGGATTGCAGTTATATTTAGAGCTGAAAGGGACCTTAGTGACCATGAAATCGGATTCTCTTATTTTACAGGATTGGAAAGTGACTTGTCCCAGGGTACTCAGATGAAAACTGACTAAGGGAGGATTAAAACCCAGGTCTACTGAGCTGCCTCAAAGTTCAACTTCAACAATGTGTGAGAATCAGGCAGTTAACAGGGCTTGATTAAGGACAACCAGGCCCTGGGCTGTATTTTTTGTGCCAAGGGTTGTTCAGTTTCTAGCACCTCCTAGGGGCCAGGCCACCATGCTGGAAAGCACCTGCTATGGCCAGCTGCTATTCTGGCTAGGACCTCATTGGGGTCAGGCCGGGTATACAAAGACAAGCAGGCAGGGGCAGCTGGGTGGCTCAGTGGATTGAGAGCCAGGCCTAGAGACAGGAGGTCCTAGGTTCAAATCCGGCCTCAAACACTTCCCAGCTGTGTGACCCTGGGCAAGTCACTTGACCCCCATTGCCTACCCTTACCAATCTTCCACCTATAAGTCAATACACAGAAGTTAAGGGTTTAAAATTAAAAAAAAAAATGAGCCGTCTCAAAGACAAGCAGGCTTACAGAGACTCTCCTAAGCATGGGCTACTGAGTATGTGTTAGCATACTCAGTATGTACTTGGTAGTACAAGGTAGACTTGACTTAACTATACTCAACTATCTAAAATATTAAATTCCAACTTACTAACCTATGATAAAATGATGAACTTTAAATATATAATAAACTCCTAAAGTAACATATATAATCTTCAGAGAGAAGTTGAAGCAGTTTCTCTTTCTCTCCAGAAGTCAGAGGAGAACCAGGTCTCTGATAGCTTCTTTTCCCTCAACTCAAATCCACTGTTTGTCCCACTTCAGACAAACGGCTCTCTTTCCCCACAGGTTCTAGGGGGAAAGCTCTCCTCAAAATGCTGTGGAGAATAGGCCTATAAGACTATTACATAAAGGTAGTAAGTCTTTTCTTAACTTTTTAAAGTCTCTTCCTTTAACTCCAACCACTACCAACTGTCAAAGCAAGAGAGCTCAAAGCAGCTATCCTTGTTCCCTGAGAGAAACAAGGAACCTAGAATTCTTTCTTTACTGGGTTTTATGCACTTACCATAAAGGGCTGGAAACCAGCTTTCCCTGTTCCTCCCTCTTAAAGGGGACAGCATAAAAATCACAAATCCTTTCTCTGACCTAAAAACCCTGTTCCTAATGAGACAGGGTAAACTAAATAAAAACCTTATCACAACATTCCCCCCTGTTTTTGCTTCATTTTTCTCATCTGTCTGGTGAAAAACAGCCTTACAGTTATTCAAAACAGAATATAAGTAAAAATACAGCTGATCACTAATGAAATTTATAAGAACTGCTAAGAAAACTAATACACTGGCAGAAAAGCAAAATAGTATGTCAAAAAGTCTCATGTTTAAAAAGCAAATTATTATTGATTTAGGTAAATATATACATTTATTTAGTGATATATATATATATATGTATGACTATACTAGTGGAGGACCTGAACCTTCTCCTATCAGATCTAGATAAATCAAACCAAAAAATAAATAAGAAAGAGGTAAGAGATGTGAATAAAATCTTAGAAAAATTAGAGTTAATAGATATATGGAGAAAAATAAATAGGGAAAAAAGGAATACATCTTCCTTTCAGCAGCACATGGCACATTCACAAAGATTGACCATGTACCAGGGCATAAAAACATTGCAAACAAATGCAAAAAAGCAGAAATAATAAATGTAACCTTTTCAGATCATAATGCAATAAAAATTATAATTTCTAAGGTTACACAGAGAGGCAAATCAAAAATTAATTGGAAATTAAATAATATGATTCTCCAAAATTGGTTGGTTAAAGAAAAAAATACAGAAACAATATTTTCATCGAAGAGAATGACAATGAGGAGATATATTAAAATTGATGGGATGCAACCAAAGCAGTATTCAGGGGGAAGTTTATATCCCTGAGTGCATATATCAACAAATCAGAGAGGGAAGAGGTCAGTGAATTGGGCATACAAATTAAAAAACTAGAAAGAGAACAAATTAAAAATCTCCAGATAAAAAATAAATTGGAAATCCTAAAAAATCAAAGGAAAAATTGATAAATTGAAAGTAAAAGAACTATTGAATTAATAAATAAGACTAGGAGCTGACAATTTGAAAAAATAAATAAAATAGATAAAGAACTGGTTAAATATATATATATATATATATGTATATGATGGATATGGGTTTGTAGACTTCTTGTTGTTGGTGGTATACTCAGAGAAATATACCCTACAGGCCTGTGTAGGCCTAAGGGTGAACTCTTAGGCCAAAACGCTATCTGATTCTTCTGTAAAAACAGTAACTTAGGTTTATTTATATTCAAGTAAAAAGAAATGATGGAAGACCAGGGAATTGGAGTCCCTATGCTTAAAATTCTTGATTCTCCACCCAAAAGCCCCTATGGTAGTTTCTCACGGAGCCTTCTTCATAGATCTTTAGTGAACAGTGGACAGCATGCTGAGACTCAGAGGAAAACCTCAGGTGGAGGAGCAAGCTTGGGCTAATTTCCAGGCTCTGGGCAGCCAACTAGGAACAACTGGGGCTTGACCCTGAGAACAGTTAGACTAGAGACCCCAGGAGGCTGGGGAGCGAGACCTTGGGCTCATGAGTGAGGCTGAGAGGGGCCATGGAAAGCAGAGGCCTAGCAGACAGTGTAAGCCAGGAGACTCTCAAAGTAGCCTAAGGCAAAAACTGCTCCTTAGCTCTATACACAGAGAGTCTGCCTGCCTCACTCAGACTTCTGACTGAGAAAGCATAATGATGACAAGCAAGGCCCAAGAAATAAACACCAGAAAGACCAAGAAAAAAGCTCTAACACTTGATAACTTCTGCACTGAAAAACCCAGAAAGCAGAGGAGGACAAACTATTAAAGACATCCAAACCTTCCTCCAAAAATGAAAATTGATCACATGCTCTTGAAGAGTTCAAATCTGAGATCATGAGAAAGATGGAAGAAATCTGGCAAGAAAAGTGGGAACTAGTTAAAAAAAATAACAGTTTAAAAGGCAGAATTTCACAAGTGGAAATTGAGGTTCAGAAATCAAATGAAATGATAAGCAAATTGAAGATGAGAAATGACCAGCTGGAAGCCATGAAGAGCCAGATAGACCAGATTGAAAAGGAAAACCAAAAGATTCTAGCTGAAAACCAGTCTTTAAAGGCTAGAATTGGTCAAGTAGAAGCCAATGATCTCACAAGACAGCAAGATTTAATAAAGCAAAGTCAAAAGACTGACAAAATAGAAGGAAACATGAAATATCTCAAAGAGAAAATGAAAGATCAAGAAAACAGGTAAGAAGAGACAACTTGAGAATTATTGGTCTTCTGGAAAAATCAGAGACAAATAGAAATCTAGATATCATACTACAAGAAACTACCCAAGAAAACTGTCCTGATGTCTTTGAACAAGAGTGCAAAACAGACATTGAAAGATCCCATAGAATACCCTCTACACTAAATCCTCTGAAGACAACCCCCAGGAATATAATAGCCAAATTCAAAAGCTTCCAAGTTAAGGAGAAAATATTACAAGAAGCCAGAAAGAGACAATTCAGATATCAAGGAACACCAATCAGGATTACATAAGATCTGGCAGCCTCCACACTACAAGACTTCAAGGCTTGGAACATGATATTCAGAAAGGCAAGATAACTGAGTATACAACCAAGGATCACCTACCCATCAAAACTGACTATATACTTCCAGGGGAAAGTATGGGCATCCAACAATATAGAAGATTTCCAAATATTTGCAAAGAAAAGACCAGGACTAAATGGAGAGTTGGATATCCAACCACAAAAACCAGGAGAAACATGAAAAGGTAAATAAGAAAGAGAGGGGAAAGAAAGAAAACTCTTATTTTTAAATTTGCTTCTTTAAGGGCTTCAATAAGATCAAATTATTTGTATTCCTATATGGAGAAATATTATGTGTAATTCCAAAAAATTGTGGTCACTATTATAGTAATTAGAAGAATTAGCCATAAGGAGAGGTTGGAATACTAAATGATCTAAGATGATATGTGGGAAAAAAGTGGGGAGGGGGAATAGAAGATGGCACCAAGAGAAACTTGAAGGAATAAGAAAAATAGTATAATCTATACCACACAGAGGGCATGGGAAGGGGAAGGGATGAGTACTATTATAAGAAGGAGAGGAAGAGAGCGTTAATAGGAAATACTTAAACCTTACTTTTAATGGAATTAATCCTGAGAGGCTTGAAGAATAGGTAGATCCATTGGGATATCAAATCCTATCTAACCCTACAGATAAAGTCAGAAGGGATAAACCAAGGGGGGGGGATTGGGGGGGAGTTCATAAAGGGAGGGGAAGAGATGGGGGAGGGAATTCTAGGCCTGAAAAAATAATAAGAGAGGAAGGGAGGGAGTGGAAAGGGTAGTAAACCAAGAGAGGGGACAAGGGGGACTGATTTAAAACAAACCACTGGTTTAAAAGGAAATAGTGTAAGAAGAAGAGGTAGAACTAGGAGAGGATACCAAAATGTTAGGGAATACACAGCTGATAATTATAACCCTGAATGTGAATGGGATGAACTTGCTCATAAAACAGAAGCAAATAGCAGAGTGGATTAGAAAACAAAATCTTACCATATGTTGTCTACAAGAAACATACATGAGTCACTTAGACATACACAGGGTTAAGGTCAATGGCTGGAGTAAAATCTTTTGGGCTTCAACTGAGAAAAAGAAGGCAGGAGTGGTAATCATGATTTCTGATAAAGCCAAAGTAAAAATAGATCTGATTAAAAGAGATAGGGAGGGTAATTATATATATATATATATATGTATATATATGCATATATATTCACATATGGCCATATAGGAATATACATGTATGATCTTATCTAATATAACAACCCTGTGATGTAGATACTATTATCATTATAGTTTTTTAATAAAGAAAGCAGGATTCAGGGAAACACATTAACTCATTTATTAACCTATTTGAGAAGTGAAGAAACTGAAGTGATTAGGTAAAATGCCAAAGATTATAAAACTAAGTACCTAAAATAGGATTCAGACTTAGGTTTCCTTAAATCCAAGTCTCTCAATAGTTCACAATTACATAGTGCTTTAAGTTTTGCAAAGTACCTTCAAAGTTATCATGTAGTCCATTCCTTGCAACCACCCTACGATGTAGATGCTGTTCTCATCCTTGTTTTTAAAATAAAGAAACCAGGGCTCAGAGAAATTAAGAGAATTGAATGCCAGAATCTAAGTTTGGCAATTTGGTCATTCATATCTACATAGTAATTTATAGTTTACAAATATTTTCCTTACAATAATTTCAGTAATAGAAAGTGTTTGCCTTCTAAGAACCAAGCAAGATAGTACCTGAGTCACAATGTAATTATTTGGTCTTAATAAACCATGAAACAGAAAAAAAAGCATTCAGTTCTAAGTAGACCCCTATTTCCACATTGATGGTAGGTAGTGGATTTGTAGAAAAGAGAGGATACAAAGAATTAATAAGTTTTTATTCTTTTAAAAATATTAACAGTAAGTCTATAAATGTCAGGTAGTCTAAAACCAATCAATCAACACATTAGTGAGAACAAATGAACCACATTAATACTGGCATTCTCCTTATAAACGAAACCAGAAAATACAAATAAAGTTACAGCTAAATGGAAAAATGCATGGTCACAGAATCATAGATGCAAGATTTATAAGGGACACTATCTACCTCCACAGAGTCCTATTCCAAAATCTCATCATATCATGGAGATAACCCAGCTTCTTCAAATTATGCCATTGGATTGCATATTCATCTATCTTGGAAGAGGCTTACATACATTCCTGGTAATAGCTCCAATCCACCTAAGTTAGAAGAATTTCTAGATTGAGTAGTAGGCTAACTATTAGATGATAAAATATTTGGTCAGAACAATAACAAAGAATATAGAAAATAAAAAATTATCCTTAGTCCTGTTCAGCTCCTTTCAGTTTCCACAGTAACTAAGATGAAATAGTGGAAAAGGAGATGCTAAGAATCACACACTTTTATACATTCTTTAAATACTAGCTCACTATTGTACTATTAATGTGCTAGTTACTACTAATGATATAAATATAAAATGGAAAAAATATACATTCAAGAAACAATTCTAATGGAGGAAGGGATACAAGAACATAAATAGGTAAATATTACATTGAAAAAACAGTCACTGGAGTTAAAAGATTTGAATTAAAAAACCACCTCTGACACTATCTGTGTGACCTAGGCAAATCACTGAGATAATTTCCTAAGTCTCAATTTCCTCACCTATAAAGTGAAAAGATTGAACCAGGAAGCTTCTGAGATCCCTTTCAGATCATTTTGGTAGCTGTATGGAAGATAAATCCCAATTGGAGAAAAACTAGGAGCAGGGAACCCAAATTGAAAGCTATTTTTAAAAAGGTCCATATTACAGATTTTAAAGACAAAAACTAAGGTGTTGGTTAAGTGAGTGGAAAGAAAGTGACTAAATGTAAGAAGGATTGAGAAGGTAGAAGCAACATAATTTATCAAACAACTGGATGTATCATACCTAGAGACCTCTCAGTTTGTCAGAAAGAGACAGGCTGTTAATAAAGACCTAGGGTGGGTAGCACTCAGCTCTCAGAGTAGGGATATAGGATGTTGGCAATTTTCAGGTCTCTCTCATTACTCTGAGGTCTTGCTCATTCTATCCTGAGATACAAGAGAGGGCCATGAAAAATAGCACTCTGAATCTCAAACATCTATGGGGATCTAATCTTGGGAGGTAGAGATCACTGTCTTGAGGAACCTATGGAGAGAATAAGCAAGATTAACCACCAAAAAGTTCAGCAGAGGTTAGATCCTGACTTTATCTAAAGCACAAATTCAGGAATTAAAGGTAGAGAGATGAATAAATCAAAGAAACATTAGAGGAGGACTTCTCCCATGGGGCAATGTCATCTCTAACACCTGCAATAATTAGCATTGTTATGGGAAGGAGGCAAACTGGAAAACAGGACTCACTCTATAAGGTGATGATAGAAGTTGACTGGGAGTGGGGGAAAGAAGCCAAGATTGAATACATTGGAATTTGTGATTCCCAGAGGAATAATGCAGAGACTAGTTGAGTCATGAACCAGAGAATGAGGATTTAGAGCAGTGATGGGAAAACTTTTGAGCTTGGTGTGTCAAAATTCACCAAAAACTGAGCATAACTCAGGTGCTGTGTCACTTCGAGAAAAAACAACACCATAATTTTGCGATATTTATAATTTAAATAACAAAAATGTATACCTGTAATATATAACTGTATTTAATAAACCAAAATAGGTAAGTTATTATAGGTAGAATTGTCATCTATAGTGCAGAGTGTCTATACTACACTACAACAAATGTTTCATCCTCAGTATGCGGCCACATACATAGAAGTATGGTCAGTGTGTTATGTAAATTTGATGGTAATAGGATCTGGAGCTGGGTAAGGGTGAATGTAAATCCTATGAGAAACACTTGAGATATAATTAATGAATCTCAAAGGATCACCCACTGCAGTAGATGTGGTTTAAATGATGAATCTGCTAAACCCAAACTCCAGGTATAACAGTATCCTAGAGTTATCAGCCAGGCAATGAATCTGCAGTTAGAATTATACAGATATCTTTGTCTAACTGACATTCTGTACTAATGGATAACACTTAGGTTGACTGTGAATTAAACTCTGCTTTTGAAAGGTATAATACTCCTCTTCCCTTCAAATATCCCAAGGATATGATCTACTAAAGCCCTAGGTTCTTGATGAAGCCAAGTCTGAAATAAGTTTAAAGATTTATTACTAACAGCCTTGGGAAGGGAAAGCAGGATAATGGCTGGGAAGAAGGGAACAGGAAGTCTTTAATTAAGGCTAATGACGTAATTGATGATCTTTGAAATGATATTAATCAGGTCTGACAGATGCCAGTCTGGTTGGGCCATGCTGGCCCAACCTAATCAAGGTTACTTTGCTGATAAGGTGATGATGTTTCTTCTTGATGATTAATTCAGGATCAGGGACTGATGAAGTAGTTTGAAATAGGTTGCTGGTTGCTGGTTGAATAAGCTCACCTTACAGGCACGTGTTCTAATGATTTTATCCCTATAAGCATGGCTTTAATTAAATTACTAATTTATATTATTCTATCAGTCCTTATCAATTTTAATCTTAACACTTGGCACCTGCCAAGCTCCTGCCAGGCTCGGTTCATTCTACATTCCAAGCAGGTAACTGCCCATCATCTTGATTTCAACATGGCTGTACAATTTATCATTACAAGTGCTGACATGCATGTCATAGGTTTGCCATCACCAATCTAGAGTAAGCAGTAGGCAAGGATAGAAAATGAAGAAAGTGAGATAAATCCTCTCTGGAACATGATGCAAAAAAACCAATTTAAAATAAGTAACAGATAAAAATAGTTGAAGGGAAGGAGACAAAGGGAGAATAAAATTGCCTGTAAGGAAAAAAGAGGCGAATAATTAAATAACTTGGTAAAGAAGGAAATCAAAAAAAGAACTAATAAATTAAACTTCAAAAGCAAGGGAGTAACAAAGAGGAGTGAGAGATTAGCAGTCTCAGGAAAAGTCAATAGAAACAGATTAAAAAAAAATATTTTGCTAGGGCAGCTGGGTAGCTCAGTGGAGTGAGAGTCAGGCCTAGAGACAGGAGGTCCTAGGTTCAAACCCGGCCTCAGCCACTTCCCAGCTGTGTGACCCTGGGTAAGTCACTTGACCCTCATTGCCTACCCTTACCACTCTTCCACCTATGAGACACCGAAGTACAAGGGTTTAAAAAAATATATTTTGCTAATAAGGAGCTAAATCAATTGTACAAAAAAATCAAGCCATTCCCCAATTGATAAATAGTCAAGGGACATGAAAAAGCAGTTTTCAGATAAAGAAATCAAAACTATCAATAAGCACATGAAAAAGTGTCCTAAATCTCTCATAATTAGAGAAATGAAAATCAAAACAATTCTGAGGGATTACCTTACACCTGCAGATTGGCCAATATGACAGCAAAGGAAAGTAATAAATGTTGGAGGGGATGTGGCAAAATTGGGACACTAATGCATTGCTGGTGAAGTTGTGAAATGATCCAACCATTCTGGAAGGCAATTTGGAATTATGCCTAAAGGGCTTTAAAAGACTGCCTGCCCTTTGACTCAGCCATACCACTGTTGGGTTTGTACCCCAAAGAGATAATAAGGTAAAAGAATTGTACAAAAATATGTATAGCTACACTCTTTGTGGTTGCAAAAAATTGGAAAATAAGGGGGTGTCCATCAATTAGGGAATGGCTGAACAAATTGTGGTATCTGATGGTGATAGAATACTATTGTGCTGAAAGGAATGATGAACTGGAGGAATTCCATGTGAAATGGAATGACCTCTAGGAATTGATGCAGAGTGAAAGCAGCAGAACCAGGAGAACATCATACACAGAAACTGATACACTTGTACAATTGAACGTAATGGACTTCTCTACTAGCAGCAATGCAATGATCCAGGACAATTCTGCAGGACTTATGAGAAAGAAAACTATTCAATCCAGAGAAAGAACTGTGGGAGTAAAAACACAGAAGAAAAACAACTCCTTGATCACATGGTTTGATGAGGATATGATTGGGGATGTAGATTCTAAGCAATCTCCCCAATGCAAATATTAATAATATGGAAATAGGTCTTGATCAATGACCCATGTAAAACCCAGTGGAATTGCTCGTTGGCTACAGGAGGGGAGTGGGAGGAGGGGAGGAAACTAACATGAATCATATAATCACGGAAAAATAATATGAATTAATTAAACAAAAATTTCAAAGAAAAGGGTTCATATATTTTAATAATTTTTTTAGTGTAATTTCACATTGCTTTCTAGAATAATAGGACCAGTTCATAAGTGGGTGGATTTTATAATATATAAATGTTAAAGTCAATTCTTTTTCCCCAGGAACAATGTATACTCTTAAGACTGATACTAATTATTAAAAAACAATAACAATCATAGGCTGTTGCCAGGATTGCATTCCAAATCTTTCAGGGATGGTGAATCATGTAACCATGGAAAAATATTGTAAATTAATTAATTAAATTAATTAAAAATATATATTTAGCTAAAATAACTGAAGGAATAATGTACTATGTTTCTAGGAGAATAGGAAAAAACATAACTTGAAAAATCTTTAATATTAGAAGCAAATGGTGTAAGATTAGAATTAATATCCAATAACTCCAAATATTATATTTTATAAGATTTATTAATAATCACTTGAAGTAAAAGAAATAAAAGAACAAAAGTAAAACCCTGAGTAAGGAAAAGTTTTCCCAGCTGCGTTCGTGTAAAAAGAAAGAAAGGCAGGGTCACATACAAACTTTATCTCCAAAACAGAAGGACGTAATGTGAGAAGGAAAATGTGATGTATCTTACAAAACTTTACAAATCTTGCTTTTAATAAACATATTTATAAGACAAAGATAAAATAAAAACTGAAAAGATAGAAAAAACTATCTATCATCTGAATAAAATAATCAGTAGTTGAAATTATGCTATGTGACAGTAAAAACAAACTTTCAAAAACTAAAAGGGATAAACAGGTAAATTAAGTTAAGTTGATGAAACTGGAGTTGAAACCTTATGGTACCTTTTAAAATGGGACTACAAAAGAATATGCATATTTCTCAGTGATACATGGAAATTTTACAAAAATTAACCATGTATTAAGGTACAAAGATACTGCAAACAACTGTAAAAAAGCAGACATAGCTACTACATTCTTTACAGACTATATACAATTAAGAGTCATTGATCTAGGGATCACAGACAAAAGGCAGACTTAAATGGATATTTCGCAATGAAATCCTAAATAATGAGTGGGTCAAAGATAAATAATAAAAACAATAATCACATGGAAAATTATAATAATGAAATGACATAACAAAATTTCTGGAATGCAGCTAATGAAATACTCCTCAAGGGAGAAATCATATCCTTATAAATACATCCACAGAATAGAAAAAGGTAGAAATAATGAACTGAATATGCAGTTTAAAAATTAGAAAGCTAAAAAATAAATCTAAAATAAGAACAAAAGAGGAGATATTAAAGATTAGAGGAAAAAATAGAAACAAAAGTATGGAAATGATAAAACTTAAATCTAGTTAGTTGAAAGAACTAATAAATTTAATAAAGCTTTAGCTAATATGATTAAATGGAAGAGAAAAAAAGTCTAATCAATACAGTAGCAAATGAGCAAGGCATTTAAATAACAACAAAACTTGGACAAATTAAAAGATTAACTAGAATGTATGAAAAGGGGAGAGGGTATTGAAGGGGATTGCAGTTGGGACCTTCTGGTCATTTCTAGCTGGCACACCCATTATATTTCCCCTTCAAGAACATTCTATGAACAATTAGTTTTATGCTAAAATGAGTTAAACCCCCAAAGAAACAAAATGGAAAACTTCAACTATAAAATAAAATAACCAAACTGTCTAAAGACCAGAGAAATCATATATAACTCAATCTGGAAAAGCAAATTCAATTACTTGTAAAGGAACTAAAAGTGATAGAGTCAAGATGGCAGAGTAGAGGCAGCAAACCAACCTAACTCTCCCAATATTTTCCTCCAAAAAACTTTAAAAGACTGTTGAATCGAATTCTGGAGTAGCACACCCTAGAAAAGATCAAGGTGAGGCATTTTTTCAGGACAACTTAGAAGGTTGATAGAAGTCTGTGACATCAAGATGAGGCAGGTAAGGTGGGAAGTCTAGCTCAGAGTTCAAGGCAGCAGCATCACCTATGGGTCTTAGCAATTGTGACAGAGGCAACAGCAGCATCCAGAAACCTAAGGCCAGAGATGATAAAGGAGTTAGACAACTAATCTGAAAGAGGTTATAAGGGAACTTTTGCTGGCACCAGGCACAGGAATTGACATTTTTTGGCAATGTCTTTGCCCATATATAGTTCTGGGTCACAGTTTTAGGGGAGAAGAGTGCTTGTGGTTGTTCACAAGGGAGGAGGGCCAAAGTTGCAGTTCCAGGACACTGAGATGCTCTAGAGTTTATGGGTGCAAGGGAATAGTATCCCTTCCTGGGTAAAGACTAGGGAGTAGACCTCATCTCTCCCCAGATAAAAATCTTTTAAACCTAGTTACTGTGATGCAAGGCTGCAACAGAGGCTTTTGCTCTGGCAAGAGTCAACTGTAAGCACCCCTGGTAGTTAAGCCTTGGAATTTTCAGAGAAAGTCAGTTGGAACCTGAGGCTTGAAGAGAGCGGAAAGTCCAACTGGGGCTCTGCTTTTGCCTCTTGGCTTTGCTTTGGCCTGTGCTTTTTGTCTCTGGCAATTTGAACCTAGCTGATTTCTCTGGACCTTTCCTTGACCTTCTCCATATTATACACCTATTATCTTACCTGATTTTCCCTTTGGGCTCTGGGAGGAAGGGTGGGTTTGGTTTTGGTGATTAGACTTTGTGGATTTAGTTTTCTGTAGGCAAGTAGGACATCTTTAAATCAACCTATCCCTTATTTTATTGATCTAGTATATACTTTACTTTAAGGCAGCCAAATCTTCGGACTGGGAGAGCAGGTTCTCACTCAGTCTAACCCTCTCCTGATGTTTCCCCCAGCTTCAGTTTTTCCCTAGCAGCTAATACAAAACCCTAAACCCCTCTCTCCTTTCTGATCGACCCTAATATTAATAACCCCCCTTTGTTACCTACTCAAACCCTCTGGTGAATCATTGTGTCAAAAATTTAAGCAAGGGTTGAAGAGGGAAGGAATTATTTTCTCTTTTATTTCTTGAGGGAACTGCGGGCATCTATCTTGGCAGGAAGTCCTTACCCAAGACTTCTTCCTGCTGCCATCAGTTTCACTGGCAGGGAGGAGCCTTTCAACTCTTCCCTCAAGGGACTTGAGAAACTAACAAGAGAAAGCCCTCAAGGCAAATTTAAACACTTCTGACTGGCCCAACTCCTTTGTGTCCATAGGGATATCTTTCCTGCCTTGAAGGTTTCAGCTTATATCTCCTCAGTATCCTCTGTCTCTAGCCTCCTGTGTCTAGCCTGTTTTAGGCTGCCTCTCCTGAATACCCCACCTATTCCCTCACCATCCAATATACCACCTCATTCATTCCTTCCCTACATTCAGTCATCCCTTTCATTCCTCCTTCCTATCACCTCATCACCTTTACCCCTCCCTTTAACCAAAGATTAAGATTTTACCTTATTTCCTTATAACATTACCCTAAAGGGTTAGTAGAGGGGAAAGGGGAATGAAAGAGGGAGCCAAATAAACAAAAAGGAGGAGTTTAGAGAGAGATGGTGTTAGGAAACAAAGAAAGGAGAGAGAGAGAGAGAGAGAGAGAGAGAGAGAGAGAGAGAGAGAAAGAGAGAAAGAGAGAGAGAATGGTAAATGGGAACAATAAGATGGAGGGAAACACATAATTAGTAATCATAATTATGAATGTGAATGGGATGAACTCACCCAAAAAAGGAAAAGTATAGCAGAATGAATTAAAAACCAATGTTCTACAATATGCTATCTACCAGAAACACATTTAAAGCAGAGAGAGAAGCATAGCATAAAAGAAAGAAGCTGGAGCATAATCTACTATGTCTCAGCTAAAGTGAAAAAAAAAAGCAGAGATAGCAATCATGATTTCAGAAAAAGCAAAAGTGAAAACTAATCTAATCAAAAGTGATAAGAAAGTAAATTACATCTTAATGAAAGGCATCATAGACAATTAAACAATATCAATACTAAGTATATATTCACCAAATGACATAGCATCCAAATTCTTAAGAAGTTACACAAGTTATGAGAGGAAATAGAAAGTAAAATATTACTATATGTATAGCATGAATCCACTAGTATAATCTATAGCATGCTATTTAGCATCTAGTGGTGGTGTGGAGAAGGGAAGGAGAGAATCTGAATTGTCAGAAAACAATTGTCAAAAATTGTTTCTATATATGATTGAAAAAAATTAAATAGTTAAAAATAAGAAAATACTACTTACAGAAATAAAGATAGATCTAAGAAGGAAAACATTAATTTCTCATAGGTGGTCCAAGATAATGTCATAAAAGTGACTGCCACCTAAATGACTTATTCAATGCCATGCTAAATTTCCAAAGGAAATTTTATGGAATTTGAAAAACTATTTATCTAGAGGAACAAAACATCAAGAATTTTAAAGAAATAATGACAAAAAAGTAAGAAAGAATAGAGCTTGCAGTAACAGACATCACAGTATAAAACAGTAATTATCAAAATGATTTGGTACTATGGATTAAAAAAAATGGGGAGGTTGATCAGTGGTATAGACTAGGTACATCACAAAGAGAAGCAAACAGTATAACAGCATAGCATATGATAAGTTCAAGGACCTAATAAATGGTGCAAAGACTTTCTATATGATAAAAAACAAAACAAAACTTCAAAAAACCTGACAGCTGTCTTGCAAAAATTAGGCTTAAAGCAACACTATACCAGGGGTCGGCAACGTATGGCTCTCGAGCCATATCTGGCTCCACCTCCCGACCGTCCAGTCTGGGCAGAGCCCCAGGATGTGCTACAGGGGGCCCTTCAGCCCCCACCCCATATTCCAGCACCTTCCGTCTCCATCCTCCTCCTTCCTCATGCGTTTATGGCTCTCACGGCCAAAAAGGTTGCTGACTTTATACCATATGTCAAGACAAACTCCAAATGAACAAACAATTTGTACTGAAAAGGTCTATAAAAATTATTTTTATATAATATATATATATAATATAAATAATAGAAAGAGGAATAGAAAGAAATTACCTTTCAGTTCTACAGCTAGGGAAAGAGTTCATGACTAAAGAGGAGACTGAGAGGATACAAGAAGACAAAACAAGCAATACTAATTATGTTAAAGCTAAAAGTTATGTTTAAAGTTAGATAAACTCTTAAAAGTTTTTGAACAAACAAAACCAAAGCAGTTAAGATTATGGGGGAGGGGCCTTTGCAGCGAGTTTCATTGATAAAGTCTCATTGCCAAGATATAAAAGGAACTAAATCAAATATATATGAAATATGTGTATGTAAATGGGCAACAGCAATGAACAAGCAGTTTTTTTTGTCTTTTTTTTAAACTCTTACCTTCCGTCTTGGAGTCAATACCATGTATTGGCTCCAAGGCAGAAGAGTGGCAAGGGTAGGCAATGGGGGTCAAGTGACTTGCCCAGGGTCACACACCTGGGAAGTGTTTGAGGTCAAATTTGAACCTAGGACCTCCCATCTCTAGGCCTGGCTCTCAATTCACTGAGCTACCCAGCTGCCCCTAAACAAGCAGTTTTTAAAAGAATAAATCCAAGTTAACAACCATCAAAATGTTTGAAGTTAGTACTAACTAGAAAAATTCAAGTTAAAACAACTCTGAGAACCCCCTCAAACCTATCACACATCAAAGCTGACCATAAAAAGGGAAAATGACAAATTGTGAAGGGACCTAGGGTAAAACAAAACATCAGTGGCCAAAGTTGTGATTTGGCACAATAATCCTGAAATGCCATCTTTAACTCTAACGGAAATGTTTGATTTTCATTTTGATTTGATTAATTTTCGTAATTCTGGGTTCTTGGCCATTTCTTCTACAATTTTTGGTTAACTGAAGCCCGGTCTTCTGTTAATAATAACCTCATCTAACCAAAACTTGTGTCATGGAATGTGAAAATTTACTTCAGAATATAAAACATTCCTCAGATAAGAAGCTGGAGGAAGAATTTCAACTTTGCCTTACACTTTGGTGAAATGAAAATCTTCCTCTTTTTAATTAAGCTATTTGTGAACTCCCTAAAGGTAGTTTAATCTGTAACCTGACTGAGTTTACCTATAGAGTCTTTTATTAGATTTGTTTACTCATGAGATTATGACTTTAAATTTGTTCAACATTTACGACAATGAAGGAAGCATGAGCTTATGAATCTGTCTTTAAATTTTATGGTCTAAGAAGAAATGTACAAAATTGCAATATGTAAACAAATATTTCTCTGTCTCTCTGATATAATTTTGTTTATTAGAGGCCTTATTAGAATCCTGATGATTATTTGGTGTATTGTTTTCTCAGAGGCCTTAGTCTATGCTTGAGTATTCTAATAAAAATCTAGGTAGTTACCTTTATAATTTCTGTATTGTGATAAATATATTTTGGCACCTGAATTCAGAGAGGTGATATTTTCCCTTAACAGAACTAAGTCCAAAAAGCAACTAAATTCTGCATATGCTTTGACCCACTGATAAAATGACTAGGTTTATACCCAGAAGAAGTCAAAGGAAGGAAAAAAATATCCAGACCCCAAAACATTTCTATCACCTCTTTTTGTAGTTTTGAAGAAACAAAATCAGAATCAGAGGGTGCCCATCTTTTGGGGGATGGTTGAGGAAATGATGGCATGTGAATATAACAGAATAGTATTGTGCTCTAAGAAATGGTGTTAGAGGTTTCAGAAAAAGCTGGGAAGACTTGAATGAATTCATGCAAAAGGAAGTGAGAAGAACTAGAATAATGTACAAACAAACCATTTTGACATCAGTAAGAACTCTCATTCAATTGTGATCAGCCAGGATTCCAGAACACTGCCATCACCTGCTATAACATACTAAATTTTGGCTATTTGGCCAATAGTACTCCACCGGTGTATGCCTACTTATTACAAGATTTTTTTTTTAAATTGGGGTGGAATGGGAGAGGAAAGCTAGATTCTTGATATATTTTTAAAAACTAAATGAAAAACAACCATCTGTTTTTGAGCTATTGATGTTGCTTTTGGGGTGAGGAAGGAAAAAAGATGCATTTGCTGCCTCTCTAGCTCATTTCTTTCAGGAGTGATGTGCCTGGGAGGAAAGGGGCAGAGGCAAAGTGTAGAGGAGGGACAGGGCGGGGAAGGGGGCAGGAGAAGGGGAAGGGCGGGGCAATACTCGCTCACTTCTCACAGACTGCAGTCAGCAATGCAAAGCCACAGGACCTTCCCAGGCTGCTGGAGTATGGGCGAGCGGCTCTTGTGGCCCAGGTTTCACCTCCAGCCTTTCAGTTCCAGGAAAGCTTCTGAACTACTTACTTCAGTTGCCTGGAGACTGGCGGGTCCAAGAGCACCACGTGGTAAGAGCCAGGGAGGCACGTGCTGGACTCCCCCTCCCCCTCCAACGATCTCTTATCAGTATCACATGATCCCAGGGGCAACCCTTTCCTCCACTTCCTTGGTGACTCCCGCCCTTCTGTGTACTTGTCCCTGTGGCTGATACCAAGGTCGTCTCTAGGACTCCTCTTCCAGGGACTTCTTACCCAGAGGGTGTTCAGGAGGAAAAAAATGGAGGATTCAGGAGAGTAAGAGGCTCCAACCTCCTTCTCTGTCACCCCTCTGCTGGGAGAGTGCCTTGGGAGTGGCCCATCAGCCATCTCTGCACCTCAGAGGTCAGAGCAGGACCTGGCCTTTATTTGATGGGGTGGAGGCGATTCTTGCTAAGCATTTGGTCTGGGGTTGGGGAAGGAATGATGCCTTGCCTTGTGGCCCAAGAGGAGAGATATCACCAACACCTGTAAACTAACATATTTGAAATGTTGGCAGTTAAGGAGGGCAAACTTCACAGGTATCTGATTAAAACTTGAAGCAACTGGTCTGCAGATGGATTATTGTTGATTTTCTATTTGTCCCCAAGTTAAAGTGAGGCAGATTTTGGTTTGGTTAAAGGAGAAATTTCTTAACAATTAGAGCAATCCAAAAGTACCATGAACTGAAGCAGGTGGTGGGGTATGTCCATAACAGGCTGAATGTCAGGGAAGTTGTGGAAGTATGTTCTTGTCTAAGGGAGAGTTTGGAGTAAAGTGTCCACTCTAGCTCAAAAATGCTTTGGGATAATGGAGAGAGTAAGATAGAATAATAGCAATCCCTGGCTATGAGGCTAGTGAAGAGACTTGATATAGAAAATAATTTACAAAAGAAAATGTTATCATGGTGGTTTCTTCTCAGTAATTTCTCCAGTGAGATTAAGGGACTCCCAATAGACGTAGTGGAATGATTCTCAGATGTTTAATTCCTACTGTGTTCAGTAAAAATAAATTTAAAAAAAGTAAAGAAGATATTACTTTGTGATAATACCAAGGGAGAAAAACACTACAAAGCACAGAAACTGTTTTTGTTTTAAAGGAAAATTAATTTTAGTCGACAGTTCTGATTTTTAAAAAACAAATATAACTAAGTCCTTCATTAATGAAGTGGCATTACATAATGGTTAGGCCAGTGGTCTTGGAATCAGAAAGATCTGAATTCAAATCAAAGTTCAGATATTTACTAGTTTCATGTCTAATGATAAGTCCCTTAACCTCTATGGGTCTTAATGTACACCTATTTCAAAGAACATGGTCCCATTGTTTGGAGTAATCTCTCCTAACTTGCTGAATTCCTACCATTCTTTCAATTGTCTATTTTTTCCAAATTGTTTTATTATTTTTAACATTACTTTCTTTTAAAATTTTGAGTTCCAGATTCTCCCTTTTCCATCCACCAAGAAGGCAAACAATATGATATAAATTATACTTGTGAAATCATGCAAAACATTTCCTTATTTGTCATATTACAAAAAGGGGGAGGGGGAAGAATGCAAGAAAGTTACACTTCTCTTTCCACTTGGAGTTCATTGATTTTCACTTTGGGATTATCTTGGATCACTACTTTTGATCAGAATAGTCAAATCTTTCACAGTTGATCATCATTAAAACATTATTATTGTGCACAATGATGTCTCAGTTCTTCTCATTTCATTTTACATCAATTCATATAGGTCTTGCAATGTTTGCTTTTTTTTTAAGATTACCCGCTTTGTTATTTCCTATCTAGCACATAAGTAATCCATCAATCGTATTCCTCAGCATGTTCAGCTATGCCCCAATTGATGAGTATCCCCTTATTTTCCAATTCTTTCCCACTACAAAAAGAACTGATATATATATATATATATATATACATATATATATATGTATTTTTACGTATCAGTTTTTTCCTTCATCTTTGATCTCTTTGAAGTACAAATCTAGTAGTGATATTGCTAGTTCAAAGGATATGCATAGTTTTATACACCTTTGGACATAGTATCATATTGTTCTTCAGAATGGTTGGACCAATTCACTACTCTACTAACAGTTCATTAATATACCTATTTTCTATCACCCCCTCCTGCATTTGTCATTTATGATAGGTGTGAGATAGTACCTCAGAGTTGTTTTAATTTGCATTTCTCTAGTCAATAGTTATGTAGAGCCTATTTTCATATGACTATAGGTAGCTTTGGTTTCTTCTGAAAGCTACCTATTCATATCCTTTGACCATTTCCCAACTGGAAAACGACTCTTATTTTTATAAATTTTACTCCATTCCCTACATTTTTAAGAAATGAAGCCTTTATCAGAAAAATTTTCTCTAAAATTTTCTGAGATTACTTCATTGTTTATGGTAACTTTTTTGCAAAATAGTTTCCCTGATTCTTTCAAGTAGGCTTGTCATCTCTGCTGTCATTTCAGCTGAACCATAACTGATTCTGATCCAGCCCTTCATTTCAACTCTGTGTGTGGCATTCTGTCCCAAGTGTGTCTCTTATACACACATATTCTTGGACTCGTTTCCAATCCATTCTACTATCCACTTACCTTCTGTGGGTTAGCTCATCCCATTGACATTAATATTTATGATCACAATTCATTTTGCTCATCTCATTTTCCTCTGGTTATATTTCTTTTTCTCCTCTCCCTCCTCAAGTCTGCCCTGCTTCCAACCACTTCCTCTCCTACTCCATCCATCCCCTTATTATGACCCTCATATCTCTTATCTTCTTCCCCTTCTATCTTCTTATTGGATAAGATAGATATATGTATCCAGTTATGTATCTGAATAATTTCTGACGAGAGTGAAGTTCAAGCATTGTCCCATCCCCATTTTCCTTCTATATACTATATATATATATATTATGATACATTATATATATATATATATTATGTGAGAAAGTTGCTCCATTCTAACTTTCCCATCTTCCAGTGCATCCTTCTTTCTCATCTCTATATTTTAAAAATATAATCCTGTTGGGAGCAAAGCCTGAAGCCCTATCGAGCAAAGCTCTGGGGACATGGAAGGCACCCTCAATTTACTTATAGTTTCCTTTTTCATATTCAAGTCATTCACCCATTCTGAATTTATCTTGGTGTAGGGTGTGAGATGTTGCTGGGGTCAAACAGGAAGGAGGAATGGCACTTCCTGGACCCAATAGCTTAATGGAGTTGGTAGCTGTAGCCTTGGAATGTTCAGACAGTTGCTCTTACTTGGTCTATGTTGAAGGTAAGGCAATAACTTCAAGTTCTTAGGCTTAAAGGTTTAAGGGATTTATTTGGTGATAAATGTATTAGGTAAAATGGGATTGGAAAGAGGGTAAGGTAGTCTAAGATCTCAAGTCAGCTAACTAGTCTTGAAATGCTGAAAGGTCTTCTTATGGAGCAGAGGATAAGAATGCCTTGTGGGCAGACTTAACTCTCATAATGCTTGGCTGCTGACCCAGGACTGACAAGCCCTGAGCTAGATGGTGATGTTTAGTTGGTTGAAATATATTCTTGTTCCCTAAGAGATTGTTGGGTTTGTCAATGAGTTGTTACTGTTGGCCAGCAATGATAGTTAAGCCTACCTGCCTAGGAAATCTAAACCCACGTTCCTCCTCCTTCCTACCAGAGTCCAACCCCCAAAGAAATAAAAGGAGAAGTGAACTGAACTCAGGGTATGGGACCTTTCTTATATACCCACACTTCAACTGTCAAGCCTGGCACCAGACCCTGTCTCATGCCAGGTTCTGTGTTCTAAATGGACAACTGCTAGCTTGCACCCATGAAAAACATGGCTGCAAGATTTACACACTACAGACTTTGAAACTTTGCCGGCACATTGGGAGGAGTGATGGTGGCCTTAGACCTCTCATGACCAATATAGAAGCTGGCTGAAGCCTCTCCTCAAGAAGCTAAGGCACTGACCACAGAGAGAAAATATATCTGGAGAGAAAATACGTTTTGAGAGATACTGAGATACATTATATGAAGTAAGGGTGGGGTATAAAAAGAGGAGAAACTCACATTTAATAATTTTTAGGTGTGGGGAAGCCTAATGACCCAGCTTTGCTGAAAGACACCAGTCTCTCTCAATAAACCTGTGAATGGCTTGGAGTCTGCCTCTGTGTTTTCTTTCAGACTGGCTGAAAAATATTTACCATACCAGTCCAGGACATGGAGGAATCAGTTACTTCTCTTACCCTGTTAAGTGCTGTCCTTCCTCATTTCCTGGGATTTGTTCTGGGAGGAAAAATGTAGTGGCTTCGTTGAAAAAGATTTGACCATTTCTGATTTCTCTTTTCATGCTTGGTTTACATTTGTAAGAAGCTCCTTTTATCCCCAGACACTCACCTCAGTCCTCAAAGTGGAAAAATGAACTCTTTATTATATTTGTACATCAAGAAACAGATATAGAATTATTTTCCATCTACACATTAGATATCGGTAGTAGCAGTGGATGTGGTTAGGGCCATTGGTACAAATTTTCACTTTCTTTTTTCATTAACTTGGTCCTCTGGACTGGCAAAACCTAGGAATATTTGCTCCAGTGTGGTCTGACTGATGGAATAGTCTTCCAAATTGTAATTCACTTTGACTTTCTCCAAGATACCAAATACCTTTGTGATAATAAAAAGTCAATTAAGGCTCCGAAAAAACCATGTGAAAGACACCTAGTGTGCTCTTAAGTGTGCTCATGGGGAATAATTGTGTATTAGCGGTTTTTCCCCTTTTTGGGGCTTGTATCTGTGATTTTATTGGTATGGAAAACTCTCAGTAAGGAAACTTCCTTGACCAAAACAGAGTAGCAACTGTTTTGGCAATGAAAAAGTCTTGGAGAGTTTCCTGAGATAACTAAGAACAAGAAATCCTAAAAAATGTAGTCATGCTGAATATCAGAGGAAAATTTCTAACAGGAAGGAAAAGATGAGAAAAACACAATGGGAAAAACAAATTCTATAAAGTGTCTCTGATAGACTTTAATTTATTGCCTTTTCAGATGTTTGAATCTCAGTGTCTCCTGATACCCATTACACTGTGAGATTACTACTTGCTCTTTCTTCTATAGCATTCTAGTTAACTCTATACTCACCTTTGCCCAGCTGAGATTCTCACTAGGAATGCAGTATCGGAGCATTCCATGGTACTGCTGTAGTAGATTGCTGCCTGAGAAAAAGCAAGAGGTTCTTTGTGATGGAGAGGGTTGGAGCATTTCCAGGCAGAATAATTTTTAAGCCCAAATTAATTATTATTGTTATTCATACAGAGTATAAGTACAAATAATCTAAATGTTTTTCCCCTTTGGAATTAATCTTATGATTTTTTTTTGTGGCAGTAGCATATTTATTCTTCCTATATATATATATATATATATATATATATACACACACACACATGCATATGAAGAGAATAAAATATAACTCGTTGCCCACCTTTTGGTTTTTTTTTCTTAGAAGTTGTTTCATTCTGTCTCTTTATTGGTTCTTTTACTCCTGTATTCATTTTGTGGTGATATTTTAATCTTGGTTGGAGAGGATTCTCATGGTAGCACAGAGCTGCTGAGGATTACTCCTCAAGGTTTTTAAGAATAGGTCAGGAAAACTAAAAGTTTTATGGGATGGGGGAGCAGTTTTAGTCTAAAGAACAGTAATAGTAAAGGGTCTTGAAAATTGGGGTTACAAGCCAAATACTACTCTGAGAATTACACACTGAATCTCATCCCACATACTTTTCAATGCAATTTTTTGTATTAAAATTAAGTATTTTAAAAGGATAAATATAAATTGATAAACATTTTTAAAAGAATTCAGAGATATTTAACAAGTAAAAATACCTTGGTACATTTGTTACCATCTTTACTAAATTTTGTTATCAAACTCTTCTTCTATGTGGTTAAGTAAAAGAAGTCACTTTGCAAGCCAAAAGGATTCTGGAATATACTACCGTGAGCCCTCCTATGTAAGTGGCTCCGAGAAAAAAAGAAGGAAAGAAAGAAGAGAGAAGGAGGAAGGGGAAAGAGAAAGGAAGGAAGAGAGGGAAGAGTAAATGAATAAATAACTTCCCTTACATAAACAGCTTTCTCATATCTATAATTATATTATCTGTCTATTGTGTATTTAACATTCCCATTCTCTGGCATAAAGGGATACATTTGCTTTCCTAGTTTCCTTATCATCTCTTCTCCCTGGGACAAACTTAAGAAGAGAAAGAATCTATGCCACAGGTCCTTCATCCCTGCATCAGGGAGTTATGGGAAGGTGCATCCCATTTTCTTTAAGTTTGTGTGAATGAAGGTCAGAGAAAAGCAGCAGATTAAAAAAGCAGTACAGTACTTGTGTATGTATGTGACTTTAAGAAAAAAAGGAAGAGAGAGAGAGAGAGAGGGATAGGTCAGTGAATTTCTAATTGGGAAGTTTGAAATGAAAGTGGAATGGTAAAGCTAGGTGGATTGAGGGAATAAAGTTGTGCTTCCAAAGGGGAAAATGGTTCATGCCAGGTAGGAATATTCAGGAAGTATGATTAGGTAATCTGAGCTGGAGATCTTGCCAGAGGTCTGTGTATGATAATGCTCAAGGGCAGTTTTCAGGGTGGGAAACAGAAGTAGTCCCTAGTTTCCTGCAAAGATAAATGACAGCTTAAAGCTGCACCTGAGATGGTTAGTGAGATTGTGATCCAGAAAGGAGGACTGATTTGAGCTGAGTTAGGAGTGGGCAGAGATCAATAATTGCTGGATCTGAATTAATCAGCAAGGTAAAGGAGAAGCAGAGGTAAAGCTTTGTATAAACATAGGGCCTCTTCATCCTGAGGCACTTGAGAAGAAGTCCTAAGCAAGTAGAGTTAGAGAGCTGGACAACTGAAAAATAAAACACCTTTTTATTTTTGAAGACAAGGGGTGAGGAAAAATGGCAAAGAGATAGAGCCATTCTGGGCACTAGGTCAAATAGAGCTGTGGCAAAGATTAGAAATTCATGTTAGAGAGCAATCTGTGAAAGTATGGAAGTTTTAGTTTAATAGTTTAATAGAAATCCTAAATTTTGTAGACAAGTATGTTACAATTAAATTTAGGTTTTGACTCAATATAAGAGTTATAAAATTGGTCGCCATTTATAAAATATTAGCCCCTAAGACAAAATGACTGTTAGCTTTTATTTACAACAAGGTGATATAGATAGTGAAAGTGGGAAATATAGGAAGGAGACAAAGCTTGGTCTAGCCTACAGCCCTAAGTGCTGCTCTTGTGAAGTCTGGCTCAGCCCATAGCAGGAGCTTCCCCAAGTCCAGAATTCCATGTGGATTTCCCAGTAGTCCTCAGCCAGAAGACCTGATGGTATCTTCAGCCAGAGTTCCACCAATGCAGAATGACTCCAAGGAAAAGCGTTTCTCTTTAGCTCTACTCACCAACATGGAATCCAAGAGAAGACTCTCTCCAAGGAACCAGCCTCTCCAAAACCAAGGAAGCAAAGAGTCCAGACCATGTTGGTCTTTTCTTTTATACTACTTTTTTCCACTTCATTTCCTGTCTCTCCCCTTCTTCATAGAAACTAATTGCAATCTTTCAATTTGCCTAGCATTGTGGCCTTTGGGGGTGTAAACTATTAAGAGACTTGTGAACTCTCTTACCTAATGGTAAGCTAGCTATTAAGTAGGGGTACTTTAAGTTCTTGATTTGATTAACTAAAGATAGACAAAGGGAGAGTTGATTCTATCTTAACAATTGGAAATTAAACTATGGCTAGAGAGCAAAGACCAAAATATTAGGGAGAAAACTAAGGAAGGATGAAGAGGGTAGCACCACTAAGATGGAGAATTGAATTCACTAATAAGCCCCTGAAGTGACTCTGAGGGAGAAATGGAAAGTCTCTCAGAAGCACAGAGAGAGGATGAGCAGGAATGCTCCCCTCAAGAACAGAACACTCCAATCCCTCAAGAGAATATTGTTTAGGGCATGAGAACAGATTTGCTCCAGAATGAGAACTTCAATGAGTTTTATGAAATCAAACAGGAGAAGAATAATCCATGAAAGGAGCTCATCCAGAAAACTCAGACTAAGAATGGACAAACTCCTAGGAAAGAAGGATAGAATAATCAATTTGGAAGGCATCCAGAGACTATATGTTATCGCTATGGAAAAATAGACCAGAAAGAGAGTTGTTTCAAACAAGAGAGTGTGCAGGAGATTCTCACCCTCATAGAGATGGAAGACTCAATAGTGTTGAAGTATGAGGTCATATCATTAGAAAAAAATGGCTTAGTTCTGATATCAGATTATAATGTGAACCCTGCAAACATTTTGTGGGGAACTGGGAAAGAAAATCATAAAAAGCAAAAGGAAACAGATGAAATTGTTAAGATAGGATTGACTCTCCCCTTATCTACTTTTAAATTTAATCAACCAAAATCTTAGACATCCCTACTTAACACTAAGTAGGGGGGAAGTTCACAAGCAACTTGTGTTATAGGCATGGGCCTATTAGAGATATGGCCCAAGGTCTTCAGATGGTTTAAAGACCTAAGCTGAGTAGGGATGGGAAGCCTAAGTAAATACCAAGGTTGAGACAGCAAACACCAGGTCTCACAACTGTTTGCAGCTTAGCCAAGCACCAATTCCCACCTACAGTGCCCAGAACTAATCCAAGGAGAAGCTGTGAATTGAATCACACAGCTTCTCTGGCTGCTTGTCCTGGGTTAAGTTGATAGATAGATGTTAGGGTTGATTGGATAAATGTTGATGATAAATGGATAATGTGGTTGACTGGGAATTAGCTAAAGTATTCTCTTTCCCCCTAGATACAAGAATGTTAAACTTTAGGGTAAACCCAGCCTTGACTTAAATGAGCTTTAAGAATTTAATTATAATAAACTCAGGGGAAGGATCACGGTTGGGGAATGAGGTGTTGGAAATCTATGCTAGATGATAGATGATAAAGTTGGATGATCTATTGATAATCAGGTTGTGTCAGTTAGCTGGAGAGGTTCCTCTCCCTCTCTGGCCCTGGTCAGGTCGGGCACCTTGGCCTTGACCAGATGGACTGAGGGTTGATGATGTTCTTCTTGATAACCAGGTAATTGGTATATATCTCACAGCTCTATTCAGTAGTTGATAATGTGGTAATCAATGAAGCAGGATACAGGTAACTTGAGCAGGTTTCTTGGCCTACCCACCCACCACCTGGGGTCCCTTTCTCAAGAATGAGAGAGCGTTTTTTTCAGCTCATTCCTTTTTATAGTATTGGCAGCAACTGTCTTTTGCCCCTGGCTCATGGCTGGGTAAGATTCCAAATTCCAAACTGTTGGTTGTCATTCAACTTGCTCTCCATTTTCTTGCCAGAAAATGATATACACTTGCTAAAGTGGGTGGCAACTCAGAAATGACTAACTACCCTCTGGGCAGTGCTAAGCAAATTTTAAGACTGCAGTTGGTCCCTGTAAAGTGGAGGAAAGGGACAGGAAGTGATGTAAAAAAAGGACTATAAAAGATGATTAACTTCCCGTGAAAGAGGGCTTTGTCCTGAATTTTCAGGTTGGAGGATCATGGACTGGGACTGTGGCTTGGAGCTATGACTTGGACCTGGAACTCAGGATCTTGGACTGCTCCTGGTAAGACTGCTCCTGGATCTTCTCCTTTGGAGCTTTGACCAGGGTGAGTGAGAAGCTGACCTACTTTTCCTGGCTTCTGGAGAGATTAATTCCAGAGAGGCCTCCCCTTCTTGGAGGAGGCCATGTGGGTGGAACTATTGTTTAATTCACCACCAACCCACTATTGTTGGGGTTAACAAGCCCTGCTGGAGTTGAATAGGCACCTGAGCAAATATTTAGTGTGGTAGGATAGACATCTCCTCTATCCTCTTTTTCATTCTCTTTCACTCTCTCTACCTTTTTTGTAAATAAAAGCTGCTATTGATGTGCAAAATCCATCCTTCAAGTTCTATGAGTCTGGTGTTTATTTTGAACCACAGTGCAACAGTTCACAACTGGATCATGGTGTGTGGATTGTGGGACTATGGTTCAGAAGGAACGGGTGGAAAGAAATATTGGATTGCCAAGAACAGCTGGGGTGAGGAGTGGGGTGACAAAGGGTACATTTTAATGACCAAGGAAGAGAATAACCACTGTGGAATAGCAACAGAAGCTGGCTACCCCGAAGTGTGATTTGATTGAAGGAGAACCGCTTCAGAAAGATTTGAAAACAGGATCTGACCTATATCATTCTAGATAAAACACTTGAATGTAGCCCAGGATCCAAGTTATAATTTGAGTTCTTTGTGGCATTTTTACATTTGTAAAATGTAAACACCACTTTGTTACACAAATAGCTTGTAATATTGCTTAATTCAAAGACATAAATTTTCATTTTAAAATTGTATATATAAAGCTTTACCTTTTAAAATAAACCTTAATTCATTGTATATGCACTTTGGGAGAGTTGATTGAGAAGAGAATTGGGTTTCTAGTTTTTTTGTCCTAGAATGGGGAATCAGTTAGTGGCTCCAAATAGTTTTTGGGATTGAATCCAATATTTTGTACTCTACCTCATTACAACATTAAAGCCAGATCAATGACTCCAATGGGCTTTGGCATTACTCCAGTCCCTTGAAAAGCAAAACACAGGAAGTTACATGTCCAGTTTTCAAGAGCAGTCCAAGATCCAGAGTCCCAGGTCCAAGTGGTAGCTCCAAGCTGCAGTCCCAGTCCAAGATCCTCCAACCCAAAAATTCAGGATGAAGCCCTCTTGCATGGGAAGTTCATCATCTTTTATAGTCCTTTTTTACATCACTTTCTGTCCCTTCCTCCACTTTACAGGGACCAATTGCAGTCTTAAAATTTGCTTGGCACTGCCCAGAGGATGGTCAGTCATTTCTGAGTTGTCATCCACTTTAGCAAGTTGCTTGTGAACCTCCCCTATTTAGTGTTAAAGGGTGTGGAAGCTTTTGGGTGATTAAATTTAAAAGTAGGCAGGGGGAGAGTCAATCTCATCTTCACAAAAGTGATAGACCAGACTAAAGTGAGGAAGAATTTGCAAGAGTCTCTGCTTACCTGGGGAAGTGAATTTATTTATAGATGGATCCACAAGAATCTTAGATGGAAAAGGAAAGAATTAATATTCTGTAACGAGAAAAGCAGAGAGGTTCTAATGGATAGAGGTTGCCCTCCAGAGGCCTGGTCAGCCCAAACCTATGAATTATATGCATTCAACCAAGCTTTGAAGATGCTAGAAGACAGAGGCCTGATTTCTAGCAAAGGGAAATAATTTGTTTATGTGGAGTTACTAAATCAAATGCTAAAGAACTTGCTGAGGCCAGAACAACTAGAAGGAGTCAGCCAAGTCATTACTCAGATGGTGACCAGAATTTTACTTGAGTACCTTGTGCCAAGATATGGATTCATCAAGAATACTGATTCTGAGAATGAGGGTCATTTTATATCCAAAATGTTGCTAGGATTAGCAAAAGCATTAGATATTGACTGGGATTTGCATATCTCATGGTATCCTCCTTCCTTGAGGAAGGTGGGGAAAATGAATGAAGAGTTTAGAAAACAGTTTACCAAGCTGATAGTGGAAACTCGGTTACCAGGGACCAAATATTTTCTTTTGGCCTTACTGAAGATAAGGACAAGCCTTGAGAGACAATAGACCATCCTCCTATGCTGCTGAAGCCTGAAGACACAACTGTGAGAGAACTGCCTAATGAGAATGTAAAGCCTCCTATTCCCAAGATCACTGATGAAGTTTGCTTCAAAGTTTATGTTAATTGTTTGTTATCTGTTTTTGTTGTTTGTGACCTTATGTTGTCATGTGTATACACAAACAAAAAGGAAGGTTGGGAAAAGAAATCTTTAAGTGATTTTGAGGTAAATTGGTTTCTTTCTGACCCCTCCCCCATTATTCTAGAAAGTGGGAGAGCAGACAAACCAGAGAATGTATTTGAGAGATTCAAAAAGAAACGTGAATTTTTGGACTGCTTAAACTTTAAGACTTTTTAACTAATTGCAAAAGGAACTTCACCCTCTATGTTTAATAGAGAACAAAAGCAAAAAGATCTGTTCAATATTTTTCCTTTTCCCTTTCTCGGCTGGCCATTGAGGTGGGGTAAAAGGGGAGATTAGAACAAGAGAAGGGAGATATTGATCCCACAATTTGATTAGATTTTTACTTAGGATTAATTTTAAGATTGATGTATGTGATTTTGGAAAATCACAAATGATTCTGAAATGTACCTGTGGAATTGTGTGACTGACTGTAAAGTGATTCGGTGTTGAAAATTATTTATCAGTTGTATAAGATTCCAGATAAGATTGATTCTGAACTTAATGATGAGAGAGCTGTTAGTTCTCACTAAGATTTGCTTTTTTCCCCCTTTTTATTTTTTTAATTTAAAAAATTTTTATTTTGAATATTTTCCCCTAGTTACATATTTCATGTTCTTTCCCTCTTCCCCAAACCCCGCTTTGCCGATGCACAATTCCACTGGGTTTTACATATATCATTGATCAAGACCTAATTCCATATTATTGATAATTGGACTAGAGTTATCATTTAGTGTCTATATCCCCACTAATATCCCCATCAGCCCATGTGTTCAAGTAGTTGTTTTTCTTCTGTGTTTCTCCTCCCACAGTTCTTCCTCTGAATGTGGCTAGTTTTCTTTCTCATAAGTCTCTCAGCCTTGCTCTGGATCCTTACATTGCTGCTACTAGAGAAGTCCATTATGTTCAATTGTACCACAGTGTATCAGTTTCTGTGTACAATGTTCTCCTGGATCTGCTCCTTTCACTCTGCAATTCCTGGAGGTCATTCCACTTCACATGGAATTCCTCTAGTTCTTTATTCCTTTGAGCACAATGGTATTCCATCACCAACAGATACCACAATTTGTTCAGCCATTCCCCAATCAAAGGACATTCTCTCATTTTCCAATTTTTTGCCACCACAAAGAGCGCGGCTAATAAATATTTTTGTATAAGTCTTTTTCCTTATTATCTCCTTAGGGTATAAACCAAGCAGTTATATGGCTGGATCAAAAGTCTTTTAAAGCCCTTTGAGCATAGTTCCAAATTGCCATCCAGAATGGTTGGATCAGTTCACAACTCCACCAGCAATGCACTAATGTCCCAATTTTGCCACATCCCCTCCAACATTTATTACTCTCCCTTGTTGTCATTTTAGCCAGTCTGCTAGGTGTGAGGCGATACCTCAGAATTGTTTTGATTTGCATTTCTCTAATTATAAGAGATTTAGAGCACTTTTTCATGTGTTTGTTGATAGTTTTGATTTCTTTATCTGAAAATTGCTTATTCATGTCCCTTGCCCATTTATCAATTGGGAGATAGCTTGATTTTTTTGTACAATTGATTTAGCTCCTTGTATATTTGAGTAATTAGACCTTTATTTGAGTTTTTACCGAGATTTGAAATTAACAATGGTTAGAGATTTTAATGTTTAGACATACCAAAAATGTTTGCTATTTGAGTAAACTGAATTTGAGAATTGATTGAATGTAATTAATAGCAAATACAAATGAGAATGTGAAAATGTTATTCTAATATATGTTCTATTGAATTAAGCAACAAGTGAAAATGTAATGAACATTGGGGAAATTTGGAAATTTGCAATGAAATATGTAATAAGAGTTTGGAATATTGCAAAAGGATTTCTGAATTTGTAAACATTTGTTGTAACCAATTGGGATATATGAATTGTTATCAAAATATGTACCGTGGATAAAATGATTTTTATTACTGAATGTAAATATGGATTTAAATGCAATTTGCCTATAGAATGTAATTTTGTGTAAACACAAATGATGTATGAGCTTGTACTGTGAAGAAAATTTATATCTGAGGTGAATTGGATAAGACAATATATAAAGAAATGACATGTAAATTATGTATGTGAATGATGATGCAAAGAATGATAATTAGGGCTCTTTTGAGCCACTAATAGCAGGTGATAGAGTACCCTGATGGAAGTCAAGTTGAATGATGGCAAAAGCAAGTTGTAGAGGGGGCAGCTGGGTAGCTCAGTGGAGTGAGAGTCAGGCCTAGAGACAGGAGGTCCTAGGTTCAAACCTGGCCTCAGCCACTTCCCAGCTTGTGACCCTGGGCAAGTCACTTGACCCCCATTGCCCACCCTTACCAATCTTCCACCTATGAGACAATACACCGAAGTACAAGGGTTTAAAAAAAATTAAAAAAAAAAAGCAAGTTGTAGAAAGTGAGAGAGGTGTGGGATAAGCATATGAAAGACATAGGGTGTAGGAAACTTTAATGAAATATGGGACCTCTTTATGAGAGCCAGAAGACAGACATGTTGTATGAACTATGTAAGTAGGTATGTGAAGGCATGAGAAGGGAAAAATAGATTTTGGATTCTGCTTGAAGCAGAAGTCTGAGGGGGAAAAAGAGTGGATGTTTAGAGAGATTGAGAAAATTTATGAAAGAGTAAGAGAAAGTCTTTTGAAGAGAATGATAAGGCAAATATAAATAAGGGTATAGAATATAGAGATACAGAATTGATGTTTTCTGTATGAAGAAGTTAAAGAGAAGAACATTTATTTTAGATAAATTTCAAGTAAGATTTTTAGAAGTCATTAGAATAAGTAAGCAAGTAAGCAAGCAGGAAGCTTGTATGAAATAATGTGAAAAGAATGAAATTGGAACACTAAGAGAAAAGATTTTCTCTCAACTATAATGAATAGGATTTTTGCCAGTTAGGGCAAAAAGTTTATAGGAACCACACCTAATGTTACTGTGAGCTTGAAATTCAAGTATGGCTCTAAGTGAACCACCATTGGAAGAGAATAAGAAGATACTCAGAGAACAAGTGAAAGTCTTTATAGGAAGTGAGAGGATGATCTCAGTCTGAAATTGAGGTATGATTTGGTAAGGCACATCAGATTCTGATGGTCCCTGAGTGAAACAGTTTATGGCATGAGCCAGTCATTCTGTGTCCTTGAAGGAACTATAAGGACAGCTAAAGATCTTTTCCCTTGCCTTTTCTTTTGTGACAAATTCTTATGATAAACACAGGATGCAATTTGTGAAATATGTATTTCCATTTTCCAAACAAGCAAGTTGAATAGTAGTAAAAAGTTAGAATTGGTTAAGTGATGGCTTTAGATAAGTGAGATTTTTTTATTTATTTCATAAAATGTTAGATTTGCATAAGAATTCTTGTCAGTAGGAAGACAATCCCCAAACACCCACACACCCACACACACACCCACACACACCCACACACACACAGATGTGCAACCTGGAGGAGAGGGAGCAAGTTTCTTGAGAAAACCTATCCCTTGGCCATCAGAAGATGATTTCTGAAGATAAAGAAGAAGAGTGTCCAATTATGTTTAATCAATGTTATTAGTAATTGTTGCATATAGGGGAAACTGAGGCAGGTGAAAATTGTAAAACTCTGAAATTAAGAGGGAGGACTGTGTGGGATGAAATTCAATGTACAGTTCTCAGAGTGGTATTTGGCTTGTAATACCAATTTTCAAGACCCCTTCGTATTATTATCCTTTAGACTAAAATTATCCCCCGGGTACAATTTTTAGTTTTCCTGACATATTTTCAAAAACTTTGAGAAGAGTTTATCTGTACCCTGGGAAGAAAGCCAAGCTATAAGATAATCTGAAGGTGAGAAAGTACAGTGAGTTTCAAAGTATCATTATATTCACAGCCTGGGAATTCCATGATAGTCACGGGTTTTCTTGATCATAGGGGTCTTTAGGGGTATGTAATGTTGAAAATCATAGACTTGAGTTGAAACATCACACATCCCCTTCTGTAGGATTAGACAGAGGGGGAGGAGGAGACTCTTGCATCAGAGTTATTATAAAAGTCTGTGATTGTACCTAGAAGAAGAGAGGACATTTTTGCCCTGAGCAAGCTTCTTGTGTAGGCAGGATCTCTTTTCCTCCCCTTTACTTCCCTGTACCCCCCTTTCTCTGTTGTCCGCTGTTTTCTCCAAATGAAGCAGCTTTTCTCTGCCAGAATCTTATCAAGTCTCCCATCTTCTCATTAGAGTGATTTCTGGGGGTACGAGCCCCCTTTCCCCTCAGAATTCCACTCCACACCAAAAGCATGCCACATTCCTACCTTGTAGAGGTTGAGGCTTATTTGCCTTAAAACTGCAAGGAATTTTAGTTCTGATTTTTAGTTCAAACCTAAGCTTGGTCTCAATCTGGGAGAAGGGTTACTAAAGGAAAAATGTTCACTTACAAAGTCAGTTGAGATTCTCAAAAGATATAAATACATATCTATGGAGCCTCAAGTCATATCAAAATGACCCTCCAATATTATTCAGTTTCAAAACTCTCAGGGGATGCATAATGATCCTCTAATCTTTCACTTAAACTCCTCTCCTTTCAATAACCAAAGAGTTCATTAGGAAGTAAAACTGATGAAGGAAGCATAATTAGTTCCATTTGTTTACTGTTTATTAGAGCTAGACTATGGTAGCAACAGGATAGAGAAGCTGAGATGGTGTGTTATTTGGAAATTTGAGGCTCATACAGCTATGGAATTAATGTTTAAAGAATAACTTGCAAATGCCCATCTTCAGAGAAAGAATTGATAAGCAGAAACGTGAAAGACATAGTTTATATACACTTTTTTTTTTTTGCCAAATGATGCCATCACTATTATAGGGAGGGGAGTTATAAGTGTTAAAATTAATGCTTTGGCTAAATATATGAAAATTATAAATCTTTTATTTATAAAAGAGGTGGAAAGAGTGAAAGTAGAGAAATAAAAAAGGGTAAAGAAGACATTTTCCTATCTAACTAAATAGCATGCCAGTTCTTGGCTCAGCCAGGACTTGTTAACCTTCAATCAGAACTAAACTATCTCCAGAAGATAGGGAGGGAAAACCAGTTATCCACTCACTGAAGTTCCCTCCAAGAGGCAGGTCAAGAAAATAACTGGTGCTGAAGGTGGCTCCTAAGGCCAATTTTCTTCTTTGAGCAGCTCTTCTTCTTGAAGCTGACTTCCTTCTTGGAGTGACTCTCTCTTCTTGGAGTTCACTTTCCACTAGACTCAAATTCCAGATACTGAGTTTAGGGCTTGCTTTTATTGTGACTTCTTGTCTTCTCCCCTCTTCACAGGGGCCAATCACAGTTTCCAAACTGTCTAGCACTGCCCAGTGGGCAGTGTTTGTGGGAACTAGTTCACACCTTCTGGAGGGAGTGAATACTCATCAAAAGGGTTCACACTTTCTGAGGATGTGAACAAGTTTCTGATTATTCAATTTAGAAAAAAGGGTGAAACTCTCCAAGTATCTTACTGGCTTCTCACCTAGCACTAGGTAGGATGTGAATTCACTAAGTGGTTTGTGAGCTCTTCTCAGCTAATTCAAGCTTGTGTTGATTCAGAGTTAGTTAACCAAAGTGTTAACTCCAAAGAGGCAAAGAGAATAAAGGATTCCCTTTTACAGAGTGAAGGAGGTAAATATATGGGAATTTTATTGTAACCAACTAACAAATTAATTAATGAAAAATAAAAATCCAAAATATATAGAAGAGGGCAGAAGAAAGTTCAAAAAGGGGCATGACAAACAGGGCAGTTTTGTTACTACTGTGTTTAACCTAGAATTTTAAAAACTTCATGAATTATGATGGAATCCTACTGCCCCATAAGTAATAATGAGCAGGTAAATGTAAAGAAAACATGGAAAGACCTACATGAAATTATGTAGAATGAAATAGCAGAACCAAGAGGACATATACAGCAACAAAAATATTGTCTGAAGAATGACTTGTGTATATCCATCTCCAGAAAAAAAACTGATAAGTAGAATCAAGCAAGGCAAAGATCTTGTATATGTACATATATCTTTCTGTCAAATGCTGCTTTCTCTAGTACAAAGAGGGGCAGGCAAAAGGGAAAGAGTTGCCTTGGAATTTTAATATAACAAATAAATTAAACATTAAAAAATTATATGTAATTGAAGTTCACAGTGTCACACACAATCTTCTTTCTCCATTATTTGTGTGCTGAACTGCACATGTTTTCTGGTAGTTGTTAAGTACATAATAAAAATATATTTTTTAAAGTTTAGCCATAAAAGGCATGAGAGATAAGGGAAGGATCAAGAGAAGGCTTATTGAGAATGAATGAAATATGGGCTTTTATGCTGGAAGAAAGCAACCAGCTAATGGGGAGAGGAATTTGAATTTAGTAACTATTAGATTTGATTATATATAGACTGGAGGAGGGAGCTAGAAGGCAAAGAGACACATAGTCTAGGTAAGAGATAATGAAGACCTGAACTAAGGTGAAGACTCTATGGGTGGAGAGAAGGGGATAGAAAAGGAAGTTTGGAAAAGTGATTGATTCAAAGAGAAATATAAAGTTCTATTTGGGACACATTGAATTTGGGGTGCCAATGAGATAAATAAGGTACACACACTTATATCTAGTCAAACTCAGCTATCACTTTTTCTACCCATTCATATAATCATTCATTTAAAGGTAGATAATCTACTCCAACACCTTCATTATTATTAATGTTATTATCTTGAAAGGTCCTGCATGGTCCACAAAATGATTGTTTTTTATACCCACAAAACCATCTAATAAGATATGGTGTTGAGGGAGTTACCATCTGTGGTAGTGCAGCAGTATTACAGTAAAATCTTAGATCCTTGAGGCATTGAATTAAGATGAGTACCAGCTCCAGTACCATAAGAACTACCAGTATTTATCATGTTTTGTCTTGAAATGTCTATTCATCCCTATCCTTCGTTATCTTGCCTATAAAAATAATTGCTCTTTATTCCTATCCATGTTAAAAAGTGGACCACCCAATCTCATGTTGATAAGATTTTTTAAAATTAAAAGTCATTGGTCTGAGTTGCCTCAGTATTTAGAGAAGAGTATTTTACCTAAAATAATAAGGAATTAATCCCTAAGCTCAACAAAGAAGCAATATGATATGGTAGGAAGAGTACTGGTTTTGAAGTTAGAAATTCAAATGCAGTTTCTGCAAATTGTCTCTGATTACCTGTGTGAACCTAGACAAGTCCCTTAACCTCTCTGCACCATTTCTGTAAAATATTGGAATTAAACTAGATCATCCCTAAAGACTCCTTTAATTCTTAATCTATGATCTTCTGAATCTTTGGAATTTTTAATAGCTAGGCTCTTTGACAGATGAAGGTTCCTTAGCACTGATTCACCTTTCCTGAACACACTATGGATACAGCAGGAATTAGCAGTTGTATAGTAGATAGTAACAAGAAACTTTAAATTTAGGCTACAGCTGATGTTCATAATTAACAAAATAATCCTCAAGAATTTAACTTTAACTGTTGTTGATTTAAAAAAGGCAAGAAACACTACAAATCAGCTGTGGCTGGTTAAAAAAGCAAGATATAAGGCAAATATCCCCTCTTTTCTCAGCACAATGGGAATTATTTCGGGGAATAATGTTCACCTCAAGGGATCCCATTGGGAAAGTTTGTGCTCAAGCTATAGTACCTGGGAAGGTCTCCTTGATGAATTGCTTGAGATTTTCCACTTCAGATGTCTGATATTCACTCTTAACCTTGGCTAGTAAGGTATATCCTTTACCAAACTTCTTCTTGAGATGCTGTAGACTTCCTAGACACTGAAATCTCCCATTTACCATGATGACCACTCTAGTGCACAATGCCTCACACTCCTCCATGCTGGGGAGACAAAGAATCAAGACTGGAGATGTATCATCTTCCCCCTCAGTGAGGCCTAGATTATAGATAGAGATGAAAATTTATGTTGTCTCTGTAAAGGTCATGTAGGGTACTACAGATACGCAAAGACCAGAGCATGGATGGAGTATAAAGATGTTCTCATGATCTGTGTGTTTAGCAGTGGAAGGAAGGCATCAATTCCAATATCTTCTTTATGAAATTTTATCCAGTGTCCCTGTGTTCTAAAGCATTCAAAGCTATATAGGTCATAGCCCAGCAATCAACATCTGATTAATGTGGCATATCCCCCTTGACAAAATTAGACATTTGTCCCTCTTACCTTACAGACTTCAGGAAGGAAATCAACCCATGTTTTTGGACCCAAGTAAATATCTATTGACTCCACTTTATTACCCCACCTCCTGACCAAGAATTAGATACATACCTATGGGAGGTTATGACAATGGCCTTCCCAGAATCACGGGCCCGTATTATTGTATTCCAAAGTAGGCGTCGAGACAGAGGATCCATGCCAGTGGATGGTTCATCCAGGAAGATGATTGATGGATTTCCAACTAGGGCAATACCAGTGCTTAGCTTCCGCTTAGTGCCACCACTCCATAAAGAAAGAAGAAAAGGAGGGAGAGGGAAGGGGAGAAAAGACTGTGAATAGCAGTAATTCATAATTGTTTGTGGAATGTAGGATAGTTGAAAGCCTTCCTAGGTCCCAGGGCAATAGGAAGGCAGTTTCAAATCAAAAATCTTAACCCATCCTCAAGATCATTACCAACATCTCTAGTTTGAGGAAGGGGCAGGCTGTAGCAAAGATCTATCAATGTGGAGCAAACTCAAAATACAGGGTTCCTGATGGGATAGTGGTGGTTGAACAGGTTCCTTCATGAACCTATACAGCAGCTGCTGATCCATAGTAATTTTAATTGGTAGATACTAGTAATTTCAAAAGTAGTTACAATAATATTAAGTCAATAATAATAAGTTACAACAATAATAAGAATGAAACTGGAGTGCAGAATTGGTGATGATGGTTTGGAAGTATGTATTTTAAAAGATAAGTTGACTCTAGAAAAAAGAACTGCTGAGGCTACAATTAAAGATGCTCTAAGTAAGTCAGATGCAATGTAATGTTTGTCTGTTGTTGTTTGGTCATTTCAGTTAGATCTGACTCTGTAACCTCATTTGGAGTTGGCAAAGATACTGGAGTGGTTTGCCATTTCCTTCTTCAGTTCATAGCTAGTCATTTTTTGAGGTCAGATTTAAACTCAGGAAAATAACCTTCCTGACTCCAGGCCTGGTACTTTACCGCCTAGCTGCCACAACTTTTGCATACAATGGCTTAATTATGAATTTTATTTTTCAAAATATAAAAATAAATGATTTTTTTTTGGCATTCCACCAAAATGACAATTCATGATTAAGGCCTTCTCAAAAGAATGACCACCATGCATATGCTCACTTATCTATGGTATATACATAAAAATACAGCTAGGCCATGATTGATGCTAGTTTGAATAATGCAAAATTCAATTAACTGTGAATTATAAAATGATATCAGATTGCATTAAAGGCAAACTAAAATTCAATTAATATTATACTCAAAGCTAGTTGAGAATTTTTACATGCATAGATGTGGTATGCTGTTTTGGACCATATTACTACTAATCATGTTAATTTTTTTAAATTACCTTAACAAAATGGCAAAAAAATTCAGACATAAACACTGCCAGTGCAAAAAAAATTCCCTTAGAACAAAAATTTTTTGTAATCAAATGACATGAATATGATTATAATAACTAAATTCAGATAAGATGTCAGAATGCTTAAATCTACAGTACAGAATATCATAAAACATACAGGCAAAATAAAAGGAGAAATCAAGGTTGCATCAGCTTTTTGTAGTTTGCATATAAATATAAGGAACAGATGTGTAACAATCTTTTAGCCATAGAGATGGAAGCTTTCAGTGAAAAATATATTCCGCTTAGCAGAGCATCCATTTCAGAAAAAAAAAAAAAACAAAACTTCAATTTTGTTTAAAGCAGTGGAAAAAATATTGACTCCAAGATGGAAAGTAAGGGTTTAAAAAAATTTGAAAAAAAAATAATACTTCAAAATGGATACTGGAGTGAAAGAACCAACAATGCCACATTCTACCAGAAAAATAACTTAAAAGGTAGGGAGAGAAGGCCTGATTCACTGTAATGAGAGGGAGAGGCCCACAGCAAGGCTATGTCAAGGAATACTGGTGCAAGCCAAAAGCAAGTTACCCTACCATATCTACTGTTTCAGGTTCTAAACCTGGAACCAAGCCAATCCTGAGACTTTTAAGTCTAAGACATTAACAGTGCATGCCCCTTTAAGTTCTAAGCTCCAGTGCAAGCCTTCAGTGAAATCCTAAGCCCCATTGCAGGGCACTCTGCAGTGTGCCTGGATGGTGTAAGCCCAGAGTTAGGCTGTGAGCCTCAGCACAAGGTAGCTTACAATGCTCTGAGTCCTGCAAGCCATCAAAGTCCCTAGAAGAGACTGAATCAGCAGAGGGAAGTGATTTTTAGAGCTCCTAGCCCACAGTTCATCAAATTACCTTGGAAGAATTGAAACTTGCAGAAATCCAGAACTAGAGAGCTAAGGATAGCATAAATGAAAAACTGAAGTTTAAGAGACTTCCCCCTCTACCTTGAGAACAAAACCCATCTTTAAGATAAAAAAATCAAGAAAAAGGCTGGGAAAATGAGTAAAGAGCAAAAAACAAAACTAAACTAAACATAGAAAATTTTTATGGCAACAAATAAGGGCAAGACTGACTCAGAAGGGGACAGTGAGAACAAAGCAGCTCCACACAAAACTTCAGAGAAAAATCTGAATTGGTCTCAGGCTCTGGAAGAGCTCAAAAAGGATTTCAAAAATAAGGGAGGCAGAGGAAAAATGTGGGAGAGAAATGAAAGCAATGCAAAGCAGAATTGATCAAATGGAAAAAGGAAGTTCAAATAGTCATGGAAGAAAATAATTTCTTAAAAATTAGAATTAGGTAAGTAGAAGCTGATGACTTCAGAAGACATTAAGAAATAATCAAAACAAAACAAAAGAATGAAAAAAACATGAATTATTTCATTGAAAAAAGAAATGGCCTGGAAGAATTATCGGGCTACTTGAAAGCCATGATAAAAAAAAGCCTAGACATTACATTTCAAGAAATAGTCAAAGAATATGTCCTGATATTCATATGGTCAAATAGAAAATGAAAGAATCCACACCTCCCCTCCGGATCCCCAAATGTCAACTCCCAGGAATATTATAGCAAAATTCAAGAGCTCCCAAACCAAGAAAAAAATATTGCAAACAATGAGCAAGGAATAAGTAAAATACCATGGAGCTACAGTCAGAATTAAACAGGACTTAGCAACTTCCATTATTAAAGGATTGGAAGGCTTGGTATATGATATTCTAGAAGGCAAAAGAACTATGTTTACAACTGAGAATCATCAAAATTGAGTATATTCTTTCAGGGGAAAAAGTGATCATTTAATAAAACAAAGATTTCCAAAAAAGAAAACTTAAGGGATTCAATAAGGTCTAACTCTTTATATTACTACATGGAAAGATTATATATGTAACTCTTAAAATTTTTATCAGTATAAGAGCAGTTACAAGGAGTATACATAGGCAGAGGATGGGGGAGTAAGCAATTATGATATATGCACACACACACACACACACACACAAAAACCCCCACCAAGGAGTGAAAAAAAAGATGAGAGATAAGGGAAGGGAGAGTTGCAATTGGGTAAATTATTTCACCTAAAAAGGCATAGAAAACTATTACTATTTCAGTGGAGGGAAGGATGAGGGTGATGACTGGCAATGCTATAAAGAGCTTAATTTGTATTTATTTCAGTTAATTTCTTATTATATCATTCTTCTTAGATTATCTTATTTATTTATTTATGTATTTAACCCTTACTTTTCATCTCGGAGTCAATACTGTGTATTGGCTCCAAGGCAGAAGAGTGGTAAGAGTAGGCAATGGGGGTCAAGTGACTTGCCCAGGGTCACACAGCTGGGAAGTGTCTGAGGTCAGATTTGAACCTAGGACCTCCTGTCTCTAGGCCTGGCTCTCAATCCACTGAGCTACCCAGCTGCCCTCATAAATAATCTTTTAAATAGTATATGTAACTAGAATGTTAGAAAGGTTAGTCCCACTTGTTTATTAACTGTGTGATAAAGAGAGAGAGTTAGCTTTAGAGCTGCTGTTACAAACTTCTTTTGTTAAGTATATATCTTTGCTATCTCCTGATTCTGAATAAAAATAACAGAAACAATCACAGAGTCAGTTGTAAAAGTCGGAATAGTATTTGCTTTTTTAGGAATTTATGTCAATAACAGGGACCTCAGATTTTATGACTAAGAGAAAAGGTATATGTATCTTTAAGTTTCTTCTTGTTAGTTATTGTCTTTAATAAGATCAATAACTCTTTTTCTAAAATATTGTCAGAGGATATTAATGACAAGATTAATAAAGTACTTGGACCTTGTACTAGAACTTATTAACTATAGTTAAAATACTTTGCAACTGTCAGAATCCTATAATAATAAACTATAAATATCCATAAGAGATCTTTCATCACAACCTGAGTGTGATGGGATCATTGACTGTATTTACTCACAAATAAAGTCAATTTTCAGCTCATGATTATAGCCCAGAGATTTACACTTATTTTCTATGAAAACTTTTTAATTTAATATAGCCAAACTATTAATTTTATATCTTGTAATATTCTGTATTTATATCTTGTAATATGCTATATCTCTTGTTTTGCCATAAATTCTTCTCCTCCATTGATCTGACAGGTAAAATACTCTTCTATGTTCCTCTAACTTACTTATAGTATCACCCATTATGTCTAAATCATATACCCAAAAACAGAGAAAGAAAATTACAGACCAATTTTCTTAATGAATATTGATGCAAAAATCCTAAATAAAATACTAGAAAAGAGATTACAGCAATATATCACATGGATCATTCACTGTGACCAGATTAGATTTATAACAAGAATGAAGGGCTGATTTGATATTGGGAAAACCATCAGCATAACTGATTATATCAACAACAAAACTAACAGAATCAAAAAGCCTTCAACAAAACACAACACCTATTCCTATTAAAAATACTAGAAAGATATGTGGGGTGGAGCCAAGATGGAGGAGTAACTAGAGCAGCAGTTCTGTTTCACCACAAGAATCCTCTCCGACTAAGATTAAAATATCACCACAAAATGAATACAGGAGGGAAAGAACCAACAAGGAGACAAGAGTGAAATAATTTTCAAGAAAAGAAAAAACCCAAAAGGTAGGCAGAGACTATCTGGGGAACTAGGGTGAGAGGAAACCAGAGCCAGTAAGAAGTTGTAGCAAGTAGTGAAGAACAATCCAAGAGTAAAACATAGCCCCCAAACCCCCAACTCCTACATCTGCTGTCACAGGCTCCAAACTAAAGTCCAAGCTAACATTCAGACCCTGAGAGCCTGCCTGGGCAAATAGTGATCTAAGCCAACTCACACCCCTTAAAATTTCAAACTTGTGGAGAAGTCTGGAGTCCCAGCCCAGGGAAATCTGAGCTGAAAAGTTTTTATGACACAAATATTGTACTGATTCCAAAGCCAAAAACAGAGAAAGAAAACTAAAGACCAATCTCCTTAATGAACATTGATTAAAAAATCTTAAATAAAATACTAGCAAAAATACTATAGCTGAATCATGTAACCATGTTAAAAATGAATATTAATAAATGTTTAAAAAAATTCTATAGCAAGTTATGACAATGATTATTTACTATAACCAGGTGGGATTTATACCAGGAATGCAAATATGGTTTAATATTAGGAAAACCATCCACATAATTGGCCATATCAATAATCAAATCAACAGAAATCACATGATTATCTCAGATGCAGAAAAACCTTTGACAAAATACAATACTCATTCCTATTGAAAACAATAGAAAGTAAAGGAATAGATGGGCCTTTCCTCAAAATAAATTCCTCAAAAATATATAAACAGTATATATTTCAAACCATCAGCAAATATCATCTGCAATGGGGACAAGTTAGAAGCCTTTCCAATAAGATCAGGAGTGAAGCAAGGATGCCATTATCACCTCTATTATTTAATATTGTACTAGAAATACTAGCTATAACCATTAGAGAAGAAAAAGAAATTGAAGTGATTAAAGTAGGCAATGAGGAGACTAAATTATCACTCTTTGCAGATATGATGGTATACTTTAAGAATCCTAAAAAATCAACTAAAAGGCTAATGGAAATAATTAACAATTTTAGCAAAGTTGCAGGGTACAAGATAAACCCACACAAATCATCAACATTTCTATATATTTCCAACAAAATTCAGTAGCAGGAGTTAGAGAAATTCCATTTAAAATCACTCTAGAGGGGGCAGGTTGATGATTCAGTGGATTGAGAGCCAGTCCCAGAGATGGGAGATCCTGGGTTCAAATCTGACTTTAGACACTTTACAGCTGTGTGTCCCTGGGCAAGACATTTAACCCCATTTCCTAGCCCTTACCAGTCTTCTGCCTTAGAACCAATACCCAGTATTGATTCAAGGATGGAAGGTAAGGGTTTAAAAAAAATAAAATCACTCTAGACAATATAAAATATTTAGGAATCCATCTACCAAGACAAATACAGGAATTATATGAACACAAGTACAAAGCACTTTTCACACAATTAAAACTATATCTAAATAATTGGAAAAACATTAATTGCTCATGGGTAGTATTAGGGGTAAATTTGGATTAGGTTTGGCATCAGGATTTTATAAGTTGAGTGGTGGAAGAGAACTTTGTCAAAATGTCCCAAGCCCAGTTTGGAGTTTTGGAACCAAGGCTTCTCCTGGAATTCTGAAAATTCTTTGGAATTGGAGTTTTTGTAACTGTCACTCTCTTGGATCTGAGCTTGGTCTAAGAAGCAGTGTCTTTCTGAGCTCCCTGGTTTTTCCTCCCTGTGGAAACATTTTGGAAATAGCAGAGTGTCAGTTGGGAAAGAGAGAGGTTACTGTTTGTCAGTGGCCAAAGAGTAAAACTGACAGAGAGAAGAAAAAAAAAAGATCTTTTTCTCTGATCTCTGTGAGAAAACAGAGAGAGAGGGTAGGCTTCAGTCTACTCACATCATTCCTGCTTAAACCAGATTCAACCTTGGCCGGAACTGGCAGTACAATTTTTACTGAAACATCTTGAGACAGTATTCTTAAATTATATACAATTGTAAATAAGGATTTTGGATTTTGGGGGATAAGTTAGAATAAGAAGATAGGATAGGTTTGGGGAAATCTGAACAGAAGAGAGTTCGTGAGGACTTTGGAAGTTGGTGTGGGAGGAGTTAGAAAACCCATAGTTATTAGGGAACCCCTTATCCTTTTTGTCACAGTACCACTTCAGTTTGCTCCCCCTTGGGGTAAGCGAGACTTACCTTCTATAGAGGTCATGTTTCCAATTGTATGAGAAAATAAGCATGCAAATTAACCAAGCTCCCTATACCTACCAGCATATATATGAATATTTAAAGAAAGATGAAATAGTTCAGTCTACATTGCTAAATTATTTTAAATAATAATGACATTTTTCTAATACTGTAATTATATATATATATAGTCTTTACATTTCAATTTTTAAAAGTTATGTTCTATAACTACCTTATTACTTTATAATAAACTTCAATCAGAAATACATTTTTCTTATCCATTGTTTATTATCATTTGCTTATATAAGCAAACTATTTTTTGCTTATATCAAAATGTATTTTTAGCTTATATTTACATAAATAAATAAAAAAGTTTTGGTTGGAACCAAATGCCATAATTTACACATAATTATAACTTCAAATAGTGCAAATTTGAATAATATGATTACTTGACAGTTTTCATTATTCACTCTAATCAGGACCTACTTGTAAGTGTGAATATGTGAGTTATTCTGAATTAAACTGGATGATTGTCAGTCTCAAAAATCAAAATTTCTGCTTCTGTTGTTTTGTCTTATGATCCCTACTTCCTGATCTCCCATTTCTTAAACAGCATTTATTTTGGTAGAGAAAAGAAAGGAAGATAAGATCTTTCAATAAAGACTGACTTTTAATTGTTTCTCATACCATTAAGTCTAGAAAAAGGTCCTTTAAATTCCTACTATGTGAAGCCTGTAAATCAAGATTGTAAAAAAGCATCCTTTTCTCTACAGTTCTGATCAGAATCTACCAACTTTTTGAAATGATTGTGATATATGTACTCTAACTTTGGCTCCTTTTGACAAGATGTTCTAATGCCTTCAACCACTATGATGCATCAACTACTGGCCCTGAATGCCTTGATTTATTATTGCTTAAAATCTTGTTTAAACTTCCCTTCCATGTGTCTACTAGTGTTGGCATAGCCTAGACTCTGGCTCGATCTCAGTTTTGTCCTTTCTTTTTCAACTAACTAGTCCCAGAGTTTAACTCTTTTTCCAGGTAGGGGTCTCTATCCTCTAAATTCCCCCAGAAAATAGCTAGTAGTAATTATGGTATAGTAGAAAGAGTATCTGATCTGGAGTCGGAGAACCTAGGTTCAGCTCCTGGCTTTGTTATTTACTGGCTCTGTGGCTTTGATTAAGCCATTTAACATTTGAGGGTTTGCCCTAGGCACAAAGGACTAATTCTAAAACATGGATGAGTTATCAGCCTCTCCCACTTTTGCCAGTTATTTAACAGCAAGTGTTCTTCTCTAAATGGAGACTTATGTAAAAAAAAAATCACTGTCATACAACGAAAAGATGGAAGCAAAACTGAACATGCAACTGATATATAATCTACGAGACCATATTAGAGGATGAATGGCAAAAGGGAATATTAAAACTGTAGTGGCCTCTATAGCTGCTTCCAGATGAAGAGTATGCTTTTCTAGGTCTGTAGAATTTTGAGTTCTATGCCAAGATTTGACACCCTGATAGAAAACCAGAATCCCTGTGAAAACCAGTGGAAAATTCTTCACTAGTAGTTTAATTTTATTGTTCTTATTTATAAGATAAAAATCCTTATGCTCAATATCACTTATCAGCAAAGTCTCTTTTCATGATTAGCCTGAAGGTTGGTAGTACCAACTATATAGCAGAACTCGGGGATAATCTTTTTGGAACTAATGCTTGTTCTTTCAGTCAACTTGGTCTTGACACACCACTCAAGATCCTGAGTGGTCTCAGATGCACATAGCTGATATATAAGGCAGGAATTGGGAATGATTATAATGATCCCCTTTTCATAATTAGACTACTGAGAACAGCCCTTCAGTGATCTTGTGAAATGATTGTTTTGTCAGGATGGGAAACCTGTTCATTTCAGAGACTAATTTTTATCCTGAGAATAACCTTTGAAGAAGTACTGTTAGGACAGACTAGGGGGAAGTAAAGAAACCAGACAAAGTCCTGTTAGGTTTCTTGCAAAAGTTCCGAAGGGAAAAATGTGTTGAATTTTTTGTCTGCAAACTATGAAGTTGTCAATAGCTATATATAAAATAAAATTATTCACTCATATTGTAAGCAAAAATAATTATGACATACTAGAAAAAAATAAATTTTTAACTACTTAAAAATCTCCCAAAATAGCTAGTATTTTATGTGGTTCTTTATGGTTTGCAAAGCATGATGCATTTCTTAATTCATTTTTTCCTCAGAATAGCCTTGTGAGGTAGATGCTATTATTATCCTGATTTTGCAGATGAATAAACTGAGGATGAATGAGGTCAAGTAATTTGCCCAGGATTACATAATTGAAGCATGATGCAAATAGACTCCAAGCTTACTCAATGAACCATCTTGCTGACTCCAAAGAAAATACTTATGGTTTCAGTAAATAGTAAATGATAGATTCAAACCCATGCAAGGGCTTGCCTCATCAATTGACCACCCTTCTACAGGTGGAAATTAATACATTAGTTGCACCTCAAATTACAAGAAAGATCAGAGCAATCAAAGAAAGCCCTGACTAATGGAAAAGGCCATTGAGGACAAGCACCCTGGTTTCTTCATCTGTAAAATGAGGTGGGGAGATGATGATCTACATGCTACTTGGAATTCTAGGATTCAGTTACTTCATAATTAATTGTAAATCATCTGTCCTTGGCTCTCAGCAATGCCCCCAGTGATGACCTGGAGATATTCCTCACTATACCTCAGCTTGACTCCTCTTCTGGAGACAGTCTTCTTGGCACTGATAATTAATAGTATCCACTGTCACTACAACCCTGGGATAATCAATTTGTAGAACTTTTTTGTTTTCTAGGATGAAAAATATACACTTGTACATTTATTTAAATGGAGGACATAATGTAGACAGTTTTGATTAGAAACAATCAAAACACAGAAGGAAGAAGTGAAATCTTAGGTTGGCAGTATATCCTTTATAAAACTTTCTGAAAACATATTTTTGGGGAGTTATGGTGTTATGGTTTTGTTTTTCCATTTTTAACTTCTATTTCTTTAAATTCCGACTCTTGATTATCTCTTGAAGATGTCTGTTGTTGTTTTTACCCTGTTGTTCTTGATTGATTATATTTCATGTGTTTCTTGTTGGGGTATTTGTAATTCCAACATTCTGTTCATGCCTCTTTTTTCCATGAATGGCTTAAATCTGTGATGGCAAACCTATGGCACATATACCAAAGAGCGTGCTATTGCCTGCCAGAATTAGTTACTAGAAAGGCAGAGGGGCCTTGGGCAGAGCTGCTCCCTTCCCCCTCTCCACCTGCCTCCCTGCCCCTCTGCACAGCAGCCCAATGGAAGCATTTACTCCCTCCCCTGAGTGGAGTGATGGGACCACTCCCCTCCTTTCTCCCTCCCTGTCTAGGGTAAGGGGGTGACAGCACTCGGTCTCTGGGGGAGGGAGTGCATGGCACACGGTGTGGGGAGGGACACTGTACCAGGTCTCTGAAAGGTTTGCCATTACTGTCTTAGATGTTTCTCTTTTGTTGAACAGCCATCACATTTACTTGATGATTAGTATCAGGTTTGCATGGTATGTCATATTGAGGGATTGCTTATACTTTGCTTTTCACAATATACTATTCCATTTCCTTCTGTGGTTTCCAAAAATTATAGAATAGTCTTGTATTATTTGAATTTCCTTTCCTTTATACCTGATGGATACTTGAAGATGCTTTTCTGGGGTCAAATGTACACAAACATAGTAGAATGTTGATCTGATGAGCAAAATTACACCCTGAAGGCAGCTAGGTGGCTCAGAAGATAGAGAACTAAGCATGGAAATAGGAGGTCCTGAATTTAAATCTTACCTCAGACACCTGTTAGTTGTGTGACCTGGGCAAGTCACTTAAGCCCAGTTGCCTAGCCCATACTACCTGTCTGCCTTCGAAGTGATACTTATAGAAGGTAAGGGTTTAAAAAAAATTACACGCTGGGGGGCAGTTGGGTAGCTCAGTGGAGTGAGAGTCAGGCCTAGAGACAGGAGGTCCTAGGTTCAAACCTGGCCTCAGCCACTTCCCAGCTGTGTGACCCTGGGCAAGTCACTTGACCCCCATTGCCCACCCTTACCAATCTTCCACCTATGAGACAATACACCGAAGTACAAGGGTTTAGAAAAAATTACACCCTGAGCCAAAATATAAAAATCACTGAGACCAAAGGGACAGTGGACTAATAAACTGTTAAGAAAATTAAGGAGCATAGAAAGACATGTTGAATTAAGACTCATAACTCACCCACTCCCAAGTTAAAGTATATATAAAGGACCCAAGGAAATGGAACTTTTGAAGATATTCCAGTGAAACTTTAACTGAAGCTGTGAACTTTCTGTAATAGCTCTGATTCTTTATGATGTTGCTGAGAGCTGACCACCGTGGATATGCTTACCAACTATCAATTTTCAGTGAACATCTTCAAGTGTGAATAAAATTTTGTCATCGACCTTTTGAAAATCAGAGGCCCAAGCCCTCAGCCATACCCCCAGGTCATGTTTCCATGCCCTGGGTCTGCCTCAGTAACCACAGGGTTACTGCACTTTCCAGGGGAAGAGGCCCTTATAGGTATCGATATAACTAAAATGATCATTTGCCAAATAACAAGGAATCCCCATCTCTCCCATACCTTCTCTGCATCAAAAGGAAAATCTCATGGGAAAGAGTGCCTGGAAAACACTAAGTCTTACCTATAGGTCATTGTGATTTTATTTGAATAGTCCTCCAAGAGTAGTGACTGCAGTAGTTCCGTCACATGTTTGTTGATAGAAGGCTCAGGAATGCCCCTAAGTCGAGCATACATGATTAACATCTCCTTCGATGTCATGTAGTCCAGCAAAGCATCAAATTGTGGACAATAACTGATTCTCTGTCTCACCTGAAAGGAGAATCCAGCCCCAGAAAATAAGTAATAGTCAAAGATTTGGGCTAAATGAGAAAATTATCATACTTTGCATGCTATAAATAGAGATGAGGCTGATTATTTGTAGTCCCTACTACCAAGGTCCCTGATCAATGAGTACTAGTCCCCATAGCACCACTACCAGCCCTTTACTTTGCTACCAAATCTATGTGTTATGTTCAGTTTAAGCTTTTTGGAGTGTTTTTTAAAAATTTAACTGTGGGTCCTTCCACTGGGATTCAACACTACTCAGAAATTGTTGCTGAGCATCTTCTATGGGCCCAACACTGTAAGAAGTTAAGAATAAACAACAACAAAAAAAACCTTTGCTCCTTACTCTCAAGAAATGTGAAGTCCCTCTGGAGAGGAGAAAAAATACTGAAATTAAAGGAATTTGCTTTAGTACACGATTACAGATGAGTATAGCCAGTAAACATGAGAGGAAGAGAAATATAGACCGAAACATAAAATGGATCCCAGGAATCATAAGAAATGACTTTGATAACAAAAAAAGGAAAAGAACAAAATTGATTTGTGCCTACCATTCCTATTTTGGAAAAATTTAAGAAGTTGAAAATTTGAGAAGAGTTAAGGTTCTTGGTGTCAGGCAGTTGTGTTGTAACTGGACTCATTTCCCACCTCATTTCATTAACCTGTGAATTCCAGTTAGCTAGTTCCTGGAGCACAACATCACTCCTAACTTTAGAAATAATAGTGAAAGTAGAGTGATTCAGGGAAATGCTTTCTCATTTACTGAGCCTTAGGTCTGATGTGCCTTGACATCTCCTCCTTCCTTAACGCTATCACCTATCATTTGTTCTCCTGTACAGTCAATGCTATATATTTCAAATTTTTCTGGATCACTATACACACTGGTAGAGAATGAGGATGCAAAGGAGAAGAAAAGTCTACCTCTATTTCTGCCAAACATGGTAACCTCTGCTCCTGAGCTATTTCAAAAGAATCTTTGTAATTCTTATTTACATCTTAATTTGGGTTGAAATATGATGTATAGCCCAAGGTAGTCACTGACAAAAAAGAAGGTCTCCATACATACATCACAAAAATTTTTTGTGATGGCAAAGAACTGGAAACAAAGCAAATGCCCATTGATTGAGGAACGGATAAATACATTATTTCGGAGAAAGCTAGGTGGCATAGTGGGCAAAGAGCTGGACTAGGGATTAAGAAGTCTTGCTTTCAAATCCTATCTCAGATATTCTTGTGATTTCTGTGTGAGATTGTGAGTATGTCACTTAACCTCTCTTGGCCTCATTTTCCTCATCTGCAAAATGAAGGCAGTAATAGCATCTATCTCACTGGGTTGTTGTGAAGATCAAATAAGAAAACATATGTATAGCACTTTGTAAACCTTAAAGTGCTCTAGAAATGCCAACTATTGTCATAATCATTACTAATTGTGGTATGAGAATGAATGGAATCATAGTGCTGTAAAAATATTGAATATGATGAATACAGAAAAGCTCAGAAAGACTTAACTAATGCAAAGTGCAATAAGTAGAGTCAGGAAAATAATATATACAATGACTACAACAATGGAAAAAATCCACAAAATAAAAAATGTATGTTGATAAATGATAAAACATAAACTTAACCTCCCCAAAACAATATGATTCCCCTTCTCTTCTGCAGAGGTCTGGATACATAAGTATGGAACATTGCAATTAATATTAGACTTAACCACTGAATCAAAAACAGTAGGCCTTGGGGGAAGCTGTGGGAGTGGGAGTCAGGGCTTCAGAAATTTCATCCCAAGGAAGTTGCGGGGTGGGGCAGCTGATCAAGGAAATATTGCTGTGGGCCCCCTACTGGCACTGGACATGAGGTCCAGGAGCATTGCCGAAGCATATTGACTAGATATGGATCTGGACTGTGTTTACAGGTGAGGAAGAGGAAAAATGCTCTGGTTAGTGAAGTCATAGAGAGACAGAACATAGTCCTGTTCTTGGTTCTAGGAGGGAAAAGATTGGCTGTACTCACTTGAAGGAGAATAGAATCCTTGTTTTAGGTATCAGGAAAGAGGAATGAATTGATAGTTTCAGCCACAGGAGAACAGAGGCTGGTGATGCATTTCCAAGACTGCAGAGAGTGAGAGCATTTGCCATGGCAGTGGTGCAAGGAACCCTAGTAAGTGGCTTGTGTGTGGAGAGGAATATTTGAGGTCACTTGGAAACCAAGGTATAAGCCAGAAGAGCTGTGACCACTCCTGGCCATGGATCATAGCACATTGGAAGAACCAAAATGTCAAAGATCTCCAGATAAAATTCTGGAAACAACACAAGAAATCTGAAGCCAGAGACATTATCTCCCACATCCTAGGAGCACAGGACCCTAATAAAAAGTCAGTAGCCAAGAAATAGACCATTAAAAACATGAGTAAACAACAAAAAAGAACATATTAATAGATAGCTATTATAGTGATAGAGAAAAGTCAGGTTCAAACTCAGAAGAAGATAAAGAAGTCAAAATAGCTACTTCCAATGGTTCAAAGAAAAATATGTAAAGGTTCCAACCCCAAAAAGAATTCTTGGAAGAACTCAAGGGCTTTAAAAATTAAATAAGAGAGATAGAGGAAAAATTGAGAAATAAAATGAGTAATGCAAAAAAAAATCATGAACTATCAGAAAAAGAGGTCTAAAAACTAAGTGAAGGGTTCCGGGTTAAGATGGCGGCAGAGTAAGAAGCAGCTCTTAACCTCTCCTGACCGAAACATACAAAACTCCTCAAGGGGACATAAAAACAAGTCCAGACGAACGGAGGAACCCCACAACAGGGCACAGCGTGGAAGGTACGTGGAATCGAGA
>NC_058130.1:221573163-221649590 GCF_016433145.1 Gracilinanus agilis
GCTCAAAGGGCTATAAAAGAATGCCTGCCCTTTGATCCAGCCATACCATTGCTGGGTTTGTACCCCAAAGAGATCATAGATAAACAGACTTGTACGAAAATATTCATAGCTGCGCTTTTTGTGGTGGCAACAAATTGGAAAAGGAGGGTATGTCCTTCAATTGGGGAATGGCTGAACAAACTGTGGTATATGCGGGTGATGGAATACTATTGTGCTAAAAGGAATAATAAACTGGAGAAGTTCCAGGCGAACTGGAGAGACCTCCGGGAACTGATGCAGAGCGAAAGGAGCAGAGCCAGAAGAACTCTATACACAAAGACTGACATTCTGTGGTAAAATCGAATGTAATGGACCTCTGAACCAGCAGCAATACAATGACCCAGGACAATTCTGAGGGATTTATGGTAAAGATGCTACCCACATTCAGCGGAAGGACTGCGGGAGAGGAAACATATAAGAGAAACAACTGCTTGAACGCATGGGTCGGGGTGGACGTGATTGGGGGTGTGGACTCGAAACTATCACACCAATGTAACTACCAACAATTTGGAAATTGGTCTCGATCAAGGACACATGACAAAACTAGTGGAAATGCGCATGGGTAGGGGGGGCGCGGGGGGGGGAGTTGAAGGGGAAAGGAGGAGCATGAATCATGTAACCATGTTAAAAATGAATATTAATAAATGTAAAAAAAACTAAGTGAAGAAAATAATTTCATAAAAACTACAACTGGATAAGAAGTTAATGACTTCACAAGTCATCAAGAAATAATAATTAAAAAATAAAAAGAATGAAAAAGTAGAAGAGAATATAGAATATCTCATTGGAAAATAAACTGACCTGGAAAGGAGAGATAATATAAGAATTCTGGGGCTACCTAAAAGTTGTGATCAAAAAAAGTCTAGAGGCTAGACATTATTCTTAAGGAAATTATTAAGGAAAATTGCCCAGAAGTTTCTGAACTAAAGGATAAAATAGAAATCTAAAGAAAAAATGACTGGTTATCACCTGAAAGAGGTCCCAAAATGAAAACTCACAGGAACATTATAACTAAATTTCAAGGCTTCCAGTTCAAGAAGAAAATATTACAAGAAAGAAACACATGAAGTACTGTGGAGCTATAGTTAGAATAACATAAAATTTAGCAGCTTCTACACTAAAAGTCCAAAGGGTATGGAATATGATATTCTGAAAAGCAAAGGAGCTGGGTTTGGGAACAAGAATAACACCCAGTAAGTTCTATTGTAATTCTAAAAGGGAAAATGTTAATATTTAATAAATTAAAGTATTTTCAGATATTTTTGAGTAAAAGAACAGACCTGAACAGGAAATTTGACTTTCAAATACAAGAATCAGGAAAAGCATGAAAAGGTAAACATGAAAGAATTGTAAGGGATTTAATAGGTTTAAACAACTTACTGTCTTATATGGAGAAATGCCTTTTTAAAAAAATAAACCCTTACCTTCCATCTTGGAGTCAATACTGTGTATTGGCTCCAAGGCAGAACAGTGGTAAGAGCTAGGCAATGGGGGTTAAGTGACTTGCCTAGGGTCACATAACTAGGAAGTGTCTGAGGCCAGATTTGAACCCAGGACTCTAGGTCTGGCTTTCAATCCACTGAGCCACCCAGCTGCCCCCAACTATTTGTAACTCTTAAGAATGTTATCATTATTAGAGTAGTTAGAAAACAGTATACATAGATATGTCTTCCATTTGAAGTGATTATTATGAAATGATCTCAAAAAATAAAACTGAGTAGATAGAAGTAGAAGGGAGCAAATTATCTCATATAAAAGAGATATGAATGAAAGAACTTCCCCAGTGGAGGGGAAGATGTTGTGTAGGGCAGGCAATGCAGGAACCTTATTCTCATCTGAATTAGGTTAATAAGGGAATCAAATATACATCTAGTTTGGAATAAAAGAATTCTTCTTCTTCTTCTTTTTTTTTTTTTAGCCCTTATCTTCTGTCTTAGAATCAATACTAAAAGCATTGGTTCCAAGGCAGAAAAGTGGTAAGGACTACACAATGGAGGTTAAGTGACTTGCCCAGGGTCACACAGTTAGAAAGTGTCCAAGGCCAGATTGGAACCTAGAACCTTCTGTCTCTAGGCCTGGCTCTCAATCCACTGAGCCACCTACCTGCCCCAAAAAGTATTCTTAACTTGCAGAGAAATAGGAGGACATAAGGATAGGACAAAGGAAGAACTCTTAGAAAGATATTCAATGTTCAGAAGTAAATTAGATTTCTGAGGAGGGATTAGGGCAAAAGGGAGGAGATAAACAGAGAGAGGGCAATAGGAGAGAGGGAAATAAACAACTAATGATTATAACTTTGAATGGAAATGGGATGAGCTTACCTGTAAAATGGAAATGGATAGAAGAATGTTTCAAAAGCCAGAAACTATGTTGTTTTCAAGAAACATTTAAAAACAAAGGGCTTGGGGGCAGCTGGGTAGCTCAGTGGATTGAGAGCCAGGCCTAGAGACAGGAGGTCCTAGGTTCAAATCTGGCCTCAGACACTTACATAGAAGTTAAGGGTTTAAAATAAAAAAAAAATTAAAAAAAAAACAAAAACAAAAACAAAGGGCTGCTACTTCAGCTTTATTCTTCAGCTCATAAAAAAAAAGCAAGAGGAGTGAATGTGATCTCAGGCAAAGTTAAAGCTAAAGCAAATTTAATATTTAATTAAAAGAGATAAGTATGAAAACTATATTATGTTAAAAGGCAACATAGATAATGAATATCAATATCAAATAGATATGCACCCCAAATGCTATAACATCCAAATTTATAAAGGAAAAGGTAAATATGCTAGTAGATAGCAAAACCATAACAGTGAGGGACTTGAATCTTTCCCTTTTAGTATTAGATAAATATAACTAAAAATATAGAAAAGCAGTTAAGGAGATGAATAGAATCTTAGGTAAGTTAGATAGGATAGATATCTGGAGAGAACTGAAAAGGAATAGAAAAGAATATACCTTTTTCTCAGTAGTTCATGGCAACTTTATAAAAACTGATCATATATTAGGGCATAAAAGCCTTAGAGTCAAATGTAGAAAAGCAGAAATATTAAATGTATCTTTTTCATTCCAAGGCAATAAAAATACATTTACTAAGAGGACCATGGAAATAGATTATTAATTATAAATGAAATGATCTAATCTTATAGAATGAATGGGTCAAAGAACAAATCACAGAAACAATAATTTTATTTAAGATGATGAGATATGGCAAACTTATGTGATGTAGCAAAAGTAGTAATTAGAGGAAAATGTATATTTCCTTAAATGCTTACATCAATAAAATAGAGGAGAGGAGTAATGAATTGGGTATGCAACTTTTAAAAACTAGAAAAAGAACAAATTAAAAATCTCCAATTAAACACCAAATTGGAAATCTTGAAATTAAAGGTGAGGTTAATAAAATTTAATGTAAGAAAAGTATTGAATTAATAAATATAAATAGGACAGGGTTTTATTATATATGTATATGTGTGTATACATAGCAATTATTAGGAGTTATTTTCCCCAATTATATGCCAATATACTTAACATCCTAAATGAAACGGAAAAACTTACAAAAATATAAACTGCCTAGACCCGTGTTGGCAAACCTATGGCACACATGCCAAACAAGGCTGCTCCCTTCCACCCCTCCACCACACCTGAGGACATTTTTTCACACCACCTGTCCCTTTGCCCAGTAGCCCAATGGGAGCACTTCCTCCCTCTCCTGTCTGGGGTCACATGTGGCATTAGGGTGCAGTTTGGGCACTTGGCCTCTAAAAGTTTCACCATCACTGGTCTAGACTATCAGAAAAGGAAATAGAATGTCTCAATAATCCTATTTTAGAATGAAAAAATTGAACAGGCCATGAATGAACTGCCTAAGAAAAAAGTATCAGGACTAATGGATTTACAAATGAATTCTACCAAACATTTAAAGATCAACTAATTCCAATATTAAGTAAATTATTTTAAATAATAGTTAATGTGGGAATCCTAACAAATTCCTTTTATGAAACAACTATGGTGCTGATACCTAAACCAAGAACAGCAAAAACAGAGAAACAAAATTATAGACTAATTTGATTAATGAATATAGATGCAAAAATCCTAAATAAAATACTAGCTCAGAGACTATAACAATATATCACAAAAATTATACATTGTGACCAAACAGGACTTATTCCAGGAATGCAGGGATGGCTTAATAGAAGGAAAACTATCAACATAGCTGATTATATCTATAATAAAAGTTTTAAAAAATCATGATTATAAAGAATAGATACAGGAAAAGCATTTGACGAAATATAAGATCCATTCCTATAAAAACACTAGAGAGCACAGAAATAAATGGAGCTTTCCTTAAAATGATAAGTAGAATTTATATACAACCATCAGTAAGCATTATCTGTAATAGAGATAAGTTAGAAGCCTTTCCAGTAACATCAGGGGTAAAGCAAGGATGCCCATTATCACCACTATTATTCAGTATTGTACTAGAATTACCAGTTTCAGTAATGAGAAGAAAAAGAAATTGAAGGAACTAGAATAAACAATGAAGAAACAAAACTATTAATCTTTGCAGATGACATGATGATATACTTAGAGAATCCTAGAGAATCAACTAAAAAACTAACTAAAATAATTAAAAAACTTTAGCAAAATTTCAGGATTATAAAATAAACTCACATAAATCATCAGCAATTTTCTATATTACCACAAAGTCTAGTTAGACTTTGAGATAGAAGGAAAAATTCCACTTAAAATAAGTATGTAATAGAACATAACTGGAAGTCTATCTGCCAAGACAAACTCAGGAAAGCATATGAACAATTACAAAACACTTCTCACACAAATAAGTTAGATCTAAACAATCAGAAAAACATTAATTGCTAATGGGTAGGGCAAGCCGATATAAGAAAGATGATAATTTTACCCAAAGTAATCTATTTATTCAGTGCCATAACAAACTACCAAAAATTATTTCATAGAAGTTAGGAAAAGTAATCATAAAATTCATTTGGAAATACAAAAATTCAAGAATATCAAAGGAATAAACTGGGAAAAATGTCAAGAATGCCTAGAAAGGGAGTAGTGATCAATGGCAATGGTATAGATTAGATACATAATACATGGAAGAAAATGACCACAGTAATCTAGTGTTTGAGAAAAACTGCTAGAAAAAATGGAAATAGTATGACATAAACTATGTATAGATTAATATTCCATACTATATACCAAGATAAGATAAAAATTGATAATTTAGACATAAGTGGTGCTACCATAAGCAAATTAAGGGAACATGCTATAGTTTAACTCTGATCTATTCTTCTAAGGGAAGAATTTGTGACCAAAGAAGAGACTGAAAGCATTACAGGTTGTAAAATAGATTATTTTGATGACATTAAATTAAAAATGTTTTGGAAAAACAAAACCAATGCAACCAAGATTAGAAAAAACAGAAAACTGCAGGGTGAAATTTTATAGTATCTCTGACAAAGGCCTTATTTCTCAAATATATGGAAAACTGAGTCAAATATTATTCCCCTACTGATAAATGGTCAAAGGATATGAAAAGGCAGTGGCAGTTTTCAGATAAAGAAATCAAAATTATCTATTGCCATATGAAAAACTGCTCCAAATCACTAATGACAAGAAAATTGCAAATTAAAATAACTCTGAGGCATAACCTCACACCTATCAGTTTGGTTTATATGACAGAAAAGGAAAATGACAAATGTTGCAGAGGATTTGGGAAACTTTGGACACTAATGCACCACTGGTGGAGTTGTGAGTTGATCTAGCCATTCTGGAGAGCAATTTGGAACTATGTCCCAAAGGCTATAAAATTGTGTATACTCTTTGATCCAGCAATACCACTACTAGTGGCATCTGTGTTCTAAAGAGATTTTTAAAAAAGGAGAGAAAGGAATATTTATAGCAGCTCTTTTTGTCATTGCAGAAAATTGGAGATTGGGGAAATGCCTGTCAATTGTGGAATACCTGAACAAGTTAGACTATATGAACAAGTAATAGAATACTATTGTAACATAAGAAATAATAAAATGGGCAATTTCAGAAAACCCTGGAAAGACTTATATGAACTGATGCAAAGTGAAGTGAGTAGAATCAGGAGAATATTGTATACAGTAACAGCAATTAAGTTTATAACTGAGTGGAATAAGAGTTCTATAGAATTATAAAAGGCTTCAGATGAGCTGTTGATATTCTTTCACAGTGAGTACTGACTCTTACTTTCTAACTGTTGTTTATCCTTTGTTTCTAAGAGGACCAATCCTCTTTGGTTGTCAGCAGCCTTACTCTATCTTCCAGTCATCTAAGTCCAGTGGCAACACAAAAGTCAAGATGACTAGTGATGGCCCAGGATGCATTGGATGACCTCAGCATCTTTGATGTCTGACCAAGCTCTAAGTGCTCCACAACACCTGTTTCAGCTCCCTTCATGGTTATTGGAAGAAAATGTTCTCATCTGCCTATTCCACTGGGTGAAGTCTTCACATACTTGGAGTAGACATCTTCCTAACTCACCAGTGGATATGAAGCCTGTTAGTTACCCTCAAATTGGTTTAGCTAGCCTGCTGAAATGGTTTTATTGGGGTGTGGCCACTATGCATCCTATAGCTTCTTAGAGCCACAGGTAAAAGTTGGATGAAAGGTTTAATGAACAACCCTAAATTGGTTCCAGCAACCCCTTACACTAGAGGTGCTAGTCCTCACTGAATACCCCACATAACCCACTTTCATGATATAAGAAATTATACAAGGACTTGCCCCTTCTAGAGGTTCTTGAATGTTAAACTACTTTTAATCTCCCCTGGTTTTTGCTATCTTTTGAGGGGAAATTTCCTTATCAATGCTCTTTTACTCCATTAATTTTATACCTACCTACTGGGTCCTCATCCTTGAGGACAGTGTGTCTGCTATCAATCCTGGTCTTTAGCAATACCTTACCTTTCCAATGTCTTTGAGGATGCTGTAGTTTTCAAAGAAGGCATCTCCAGAAGTGATGGTTTCATCTCCAGTCAACATTTTAAAGGTGCTGGTTTTTCCTGCTCCATTGAAGCCAAGGAGCCCAAAGCACTCCCCTTTTTGGATTGCAAAAGAGAGTCTATCCACAGCGAGGACAGGTATCCACTTAAAATACACCTGAGAAAATGCAAAACATAATAACAGAATTGATCCCATCTTTTCCAAGAAATATTTCAAGGACAGCTTCACAAAAATTGTTCTCCCTTCTTCTCTTCCCTGATTGCAGACAGAATGAACTAAACTTGTGGCATCTCTGACATGCCTTTGACGGAACAATATTGATCACTGTTTAACTTTACCTTCACAAGATCCTTAACAACTAATGGGCTGTTCAAAGCTGACAGCATATGTGAAGGGCATTCTTGGATTTTCTTCTTCTCATTTGCTACATCTTCATCTTCAGGCTTCTGTTGTACTTCAACCTATATTTCCAAGACAAAGATTAATGATGTGGATAACTTGCCCAGTCTGATCTAGAGTGAAGAACTGATAGAGGAGGGTAAAAGAAAAACTCTTAGTAAGGTTACAGAAGTTCTGTGAAAGGCTTTAAAGGAAGTTTCACACATCACCAAAAATTAATATCCTTCCAATTCAGTACCTTATTCTGGTTTAACTGTTGAACTGTAGGTCTTCGTTGCCACATTGGGTAACCCCAGTAAAGTAAATGAGTGCAACAGTTTCTTAGTTTCCAGAAGTATTTTTCAATTAAACAAAGCAAGAGGAGATAAAAGAAGCCTGTGGCAACCATGGCAGTCAGAAATTTTAAATTCCCATCATCTTTCCATTCAAAGAAATCATTCACAATATCTGGGAAGGAGAAAAGAGAGAGTGCTCTACTTTTTTATTATTTTTAGAAAGGTTTCCCAACCTATGGTCTGATAACAGGACTGTTACATAAGGAACACATTATGAAAGCAGAGTGCATATAAATATTCAATATTGTAAAATATAATTTTTGTAAAATAATATAAAATAATGCTTGCATTTTATGATTATTAGACATATTCCCATATTTTAAGCATGGATCTCAAATTCTCCCTTCAAGATTTTTAATAGGATGCAGAACTCAAGAGGTCTATAGCTCTGTAACAGATCTCAATGAAACAAGATCTGTAGCACAGATTTCAGTCAAAGCAAGGAGTTAATTGCTCACTTTTTGGCAGGAGTGCAAAATTACTAATAGTACCCAGTTATTGCTCAACAATATTTATTGGCCTAAAAGTCCTAGTTAATTAATCAATAAACATTTTAAAGCACCTACTATATGTCATGGAATGTGCTAAGAGCTAAAGATACAAAAAGATAGTCCCTGGCCTCAAGGAACTTACAATCTAACGGGAGAGACAACATGCAAATAAACATATATAAAGTGAGTTGTATATAGGATAAATAAGAACTCACTAACAGAGAGAGATCAATGGAATTATATGAAGCTAGGAGAACCTTCTTATAGAAGGTGGTATTTATATAGGTTTAAAGGAAGTCAGGGAGGTCAATGGTTGGAGTAGGTGAGGGAGAGTATTTCAGGCTGGGGACAACCAAAGGGAATCACCATAACTAAGAGATAGAGTGTCTTGTTTATGGAATAGTCAGGAATCTAGTGTCATTGGGTCAAAGAATATGTTTTAGGAAGCAAGATATAAAAGGACTGGAAAGGCTACAGGGAAGTAGGTTATAAAGCATTTTGAATGCCAAACAGTATTTTATATTTGCTTTTGGAGGCAAAAGGAAATCATTGGAGATTGCTGAATGGGGAGGGTGAGTAACCTGATCAAACCTGTGTTCCAGGAAAATCACTTTAGTAATTGAATGGAACCCTGAATAGGGGAGAGACTTAGGAAGGCAGACCCATTAGCAGGTTAATGCAATAAAGTGATGAGAGCCTGCACCAGAGTGGTATCACTATCAAAGAGAAGGAAGTAAATTCAAGAAATGTTTTAAAAATGAAATTGACAGGCTTTGGGAACATATTGGCTATGAGAGGAGTGTGTGTGAGACATAGTGAGGAGTTCAGGATAACTAAGATTACAAACCTGAGAGTCTGAGAGGATGATATTGCCCTCCTAGAAAAAATATAAGCCAGAGTGAGGGAGGGTTTAGGGAAAAGAAAAATGAGTTCATTATTGGATATATTGAATGTAAGGTGTCTACTCAACATCCAGTTTGAGATGTCATGATAGTTGGAGATGCAAGATGAGGTCAGTAGAGAGATTGGGGCAGGAAAGGTAGATTTAAGAATTATCAGCATAGAGATGGTAATTAAATCTATGGGAGCTGTTGAAATCACCAAGTAAAGAAAAGAGTCCCAGAACCTAACTCCAAGGGACACCTATGGTTTGAGGGTATGATCTGGAAGAAATTTCAGCAAAGAAGATAAAGGAAAATAATCTGAGAGACAGTAAGAAAACCAGGAAAAAGTGGTGCCCCAAAAACCTAGAGAAAAGAGTGTCAAGGAGATGGTGATCTGCAGTGTCAAATAGCATGCAGAGAGATCAAGGAGAATGGAATAGGAAAAAGGCCATTGGATTTGGCAACTAGGAGGCCATTGGTAACTTTAGAGTTGGCAGTTTCAATGGAATAAAAAGGTTGGAAGCTATATAGGAAGCAGGTAAGAAGAGAATGAAAAGTAAGTAGAGGCACCTATTATATATTTTGACTTTTTAAGAAGTTGAACCACAAAGGGCAGAAGACATATAGGATGATAGTGGCAATGGAACTTCTAGCAATCTCTCCCTGCCCTCAATCAGCCTCTTTTCTTTCTTCTTAAAAAAGGCAGAAAAAAACACCCCCAAAAGGAAAAAACTCAACCCTGTTGTATGTGCTATGACCTTATGGTGGGAAAGTTAGTCTAGATATGAAATATCCTGGTATCTGTTGTAGCCAACTAAAGACCTAATAAATTATATATATATATATATATATATATATATATATATATATATATATATAGTCACTTCATCGTGTGAAACACAGGTGAAGGAGGAGAAAGTGGTAGAAGGCATTTGAGTGGTAGGCAATAGGAAGAGGGGAGAAGAGGTAATTCATGGTGAATAACTTCAATTATTTTAGTAGAACATGAGGTAAGGTACTCAGCTAAGAGAAGAGGAGGCAGGAAAGCCATGGAAGATTTGAAGACGGATGAAAAGTTTTGGAAGAGCTATGATGGCAAGTGGAGTAGTGAGTTGATAAAAGAGGTATAAAAGGATTGAGCAGCAGTAGTAAGGGTCCAGATGTAGTTATGTAACATAAATTTGTAATGTATTCAGTTAGAACCATTCATTCATTCATCCATTAATTCATTCAGCCTTATGTGCATAGAAGCAAAGGTAATGAATGACCAGTGATCCAAAGTTGAAGCTTGCTTGAACATAACTGGTGATATGATATAGGTGCTAGGAATTCAAGACAAGAGAAAGTGTAGAGTTGAACTGGTTCAGCAAGGGGTCAAGATATGAAGAGGAGAAGAGGGTGGCTAGTGCAGGAGAAAAGGCCTAGAAGAGAATTGAAGAGTCAAGGAACTAGAAGTTATGGTGTGGGTGAAGAGTTAAGGTTATGTAAGGGAAGGCAGAGGGAGAGGTAAAAAGTCAATAGATTCAAATGAAGGTTTTTAAAGAAAGGGGAGATATGGGCATGTTTATAGGCAGTAGGAAACGAGTCAGCAGTCAGGGAATGATTGAAAACATGGATAGGGGGAATTTAGAATTCTTGAACATGGAGGTGGTATGTTTGTGGGTGGGGCAAGATCAATGGTATAACCATCTTTGTGTGTGGCCAAGGTGGAGTTGTGGTAAGTTGGTTGAGGAACTGAGAGATATAAGTATTTGAGGGAAAATCAGTATGTATGTTGAATGCCCTGGAGGAGTGAAAAATTATAAGCAGATATCCAACTCATTGAAGAAGGAAAGGCAAATAACCTTGAGATCTGTAGACAAAAATTACTGGAATTTTGATTAGGTGGTAGATATGAATAGAATGAACTTCAAAAGAATAGTGGTTACTGAATGATAGAGGAAAGGGAAGCAAGATGTATTCTAACTCCTGCCTTGACCAGTGAGCCAAGGAGAATGAGTGGATATAGCCAATACTGGAAAAGGTAGCCAGGGAGACTATCTCATCAGGAGAAATCCAGGTTTTAGTATGAGTTATGAAATGGAAAGAAAGAGGAAAAAATTTAAGATGAAGGGAAGTTAATTGTCTATGGAACAGGCATTCCAGAGGGCACAATAAAAAGACTAGGTATTTAGAATGAAATTTTGGGGTGAAAGATTTGAGAGGAACAATAATGAAGAACAGGGTGGTAAGGAGGGTGGATTGGGATATGGATAATTATGTACAGGAGTTCATAGTCACTAACAAATGAAGGATATGACAAGGTATACAAATGTTCAGCATTGAGTGAAAAACATCACTTTTCTACCCTCAAAGGATAGATACAGCAGGAGATGAGAGACCTGAAGTCAAAGGATGGCTTAATTTCTTTCTACTAGAGGTTCTCTACATCCCATTTGGGAGACTAATTTGGCAGGAGGAGGTAGAAGATGCTTAATGTACTTCAAATTCTTAAGAAAAACCTGTATCTCATTCCCCATGACTTTATGATCATCTTGAATTTGCCTCATATCTTCTGAAACCTCAAAGTACTTCATATTCCTTCAGATAGGGAAATACTTTCTGTATTGAGATATGCCCTAATGATACTCCAGCCTTTCTCCACTGCATCCTTTTGTCTTTGGGTTTTTATAACACTGCTCTGTCTTTGTTCTTTTCCTACATGTCTGAATAATCATTCCCATTCTCCTTTACTGGATCATCATCCATGTTCCTAGACACATATGGATGGGGACATTTCAAGACCCTCTCACCTCATCTCTATACTTTTTTTTGATCTTGCCAAATCCCACGAATTCAACTATTGTCTATATGCAGATGGCTCTCAGATATGAATTTTTCTCCTAAGCTCCAACTCCTTATCTTCACCAGAATATACCATGTTGAACTAAACTTGTTTTTCTACCTAAACCCACCCTCTTCTCCTAACTTTCCTATTTTTTCCAGGGCACTGCTATTCTTCTAGTCACCCAGGTTTACAAGCTAGAAGTCATCCTTGAACTCTTTGTTCCTATCTTCTATTTGCAAATTATTTGCTAAATCTTGTTAATTCTACCATATCTATCCCTTTCTCCCCGCAAACACCAAAATGACCTGATTCAGACATCCATTATCTTCTGGACTATTGTAATTGCCTCCGAATTGTCACCAGAGTATCCATCATTTCTCCAATTCATTCTCAACACAGATGCTAAATTGGTATTCATATAGAACAGGTCTGATAAAATAATTTCCCAGATGCTTACCAAATAATATTTGTAAAGCACTGAGTACAGTGCCTGACACATAGTAAGCACATCATGAGTGCTGGTTCCCTTCCTTTTCTTTTCCCCCAACTCAAAAAATTCCAGTACCTCCCCTTTTGCCTCTAGAATAAAATACAAAATTCTCTGTTTGATATTTAGAGCCCTTTACATTATAGCTCAAGCATATCTTTCCAGGTTGGTTACACATGACTTAGCTTCAAATACATTCTATTTCAGTAGAATTGGTTTCCTTGCTGTTTACCTTACATAACATTCTGTCTGCCACTTCTGTATCCTTGCTCTCAGACTGTCCTTTACAACTACAATAATTTCCCTCGTCACTAGCACCACTTGGAAATCCTAGTTCTCTTTAAGATTCAGCTCAAAGACTATCTCATTCAAGAAGCCTTCCATGCATTTCAAAATTTAGTAGCCTCCCTTACTAATATCACTTTTTCTTAATTTTGTATAAATGCTCTTTGTGCACATTTGTGAATATGTTGTATCCTCCAAGCAGAATGTAAGATCTAAAAAGGGAGAAGTTAACTAATTTTATATTTCTGTCCTTAACCTGGCACAGTTCCTGGAACACAATGCATATTTAATAAATGCTTCTTCACTGACTCCATCCACTCTCTAATTTCTGCTCTAAAATAGGGACAGATAGAGGTAGGGGAAGTTTGAGGTGGAGTACTTTAAAACCTGGGCCTGAAGGAACAAAGGGTACTTACATTCATCTGCGCAATGAGTGCCTCCAAAAAGGTCACACATTTTGTTGTTCTTGGATTTGTCAAAAAGTCTTCGAATGGATACCCCCAAAGTATGACCAGGAAGCAGCAGGAATGAATCAGTCAGAATGTAAGAGTAGTTTCCCATCTCTATCACTGTGATGGAAAGGTGGTTGATTAGCTTTCACTGTAGAACATATAATTCTGCAGGGCAACCAAATAAAGCCATTGAAGTTCCCAGTGGCAACATATATATGGTTTTCCTTAAACAGTAATCAGAGTTCTTCAAGAGGTTTTTTTAAAAACATTTAATAATTCTTATTTTTTAGAAAAGTTAACATAGTTACATGATTCATGCTCTTACTTTCCCCTTCATCCCCCAACATCCCCTCCCATAGCTGATGCGCATTTCCACTGGCTTTAACATGTGTCATTGATCAAGACCTATTTCCAAATTGTTGATAGTTGCATTGGTGTGGTCATTTCGAGTCTACATCCCCAATCATGTCCTCCTCAACCCATGTGTTCAAGCAGTTGCTTTTCTGCTGTGTTTCCTCTCCTGAAGTTCTTCCTCTGAATGTGGTAGCTTTCTTTTCCATAAGTCCCTCAGAATTGTCCTGAGTCATTGCATTGCTGCTAGTACAGAAGTCCATTATATTCGGTTTTACCACAGTGTATCATTCTCTGTGTACAATGTTCTTCTGGCTCTGCTCCTTTCACTCTGCATCAATTCCTGGAGGTCTTTCCAGTTCACATGGAATTCCTCTAGTTTATTATTCCTTTGAGCACAATAGTATTCCATCACCAGCATATACCACAATTTGTTCAGCCATTCCCCAATTGAAGGGCATGCCCTCATTTTCCAGTTTTTTGCTACCACAAAAAGTGCAGCTATAAATATTTTTGTACAAGTCTGTTTATCTATGATCTCTTTGGGGTACAGACCCAACAATGGTATGGCTGGATCAAAGGGCAGACATTCTTTTATAGCCCTTTGAGCATAGTTCCAAATTGCCATCCAGAATGGTTGGATCAGTTCACAACTCCACCAGCAATGCATTAATGTCCCAATTTTGCCACATCCCCTCCAATATTCATTACTCTCTCCTGCTATAATTTTAGCCAATCTGCTAGGTTTAAGGTGATACCTCAGAGTTGTTTTGATTTGCATTTCTCTAATTATTAGAGATTTAGAACACTTTCTCATGTGCTTATTGATACTTTTGATTTCTTTATCTGAAAATTGCCTATTCATGTCCCTTGCCCATTTATTGATTGGGGAATGGCTTGATTTTTATACAATTGATTTAACTCCTTGTATATTTGAGTAATTAGACCCCTGCCAGAGTTTTTTGTTATAAAGATTTTTTCCCAAATTATTGTTTCCCTTCTGATTTTGCTTGCATTGTTTTTGTTTGTACAAAAGCTTTTTACTTTAATATAATCAAAATAATTTATTTTACATTTTGTAGTTTTCTCTAACTCTTGCTTGGTTTTAAAATCTTTCCTTTCCCAGGGATCTGACAGGTATGCTATTCTGTATTCACTTAATTTATTTATAGTTTCCCTCTTTATATTCAAGTCATTCACCCATTCTGAATTTATCTTGGTGTAGGGTGTGAGATGTTGATCTAAACCTAATCTCTCCCATATTGTTTTCCAAATTTCCCAGCAGTTTTTGTCAAATAGTGGATTTTTGTCCCAAAAGTTGGGCTCTTTGGGTTTATCATACACTGTCTTGCTGACATCACTTACACCATGTCTATTCCACTGCTCCTCCCTTCTGTCTCTTAGCCAGTACCATATCTTTTTGATGGTCTCTGCTTTATAATATAGTTTAATATCTGGTACTGCTAGGCCACCTTCCTTCACTTTTTTTTCATTATTTCCCTTGATATTCTTGATCTGTTGTTCTTCCAAATGAACTTTGTTATAATTTTTTCTAATTCAGTAAAAAAGTTTTTTGGTAGTTTGATAGGTATGGCACTAAATAGGTAAATTAATTTGGGTAGAATGGTCATTTTTATTATGTTAACTCATCCTACCCATGAGCAATCAATGTTTTTCCAATTGTTTAGATCTAGTTTTATTTGTTTGGAAAGTGTTTTGTAGTTGTTTTTGTATAATTCCTGTGTTTGTTTTGGTTGATAGATTCCTAAGTATTTTATATTGTCTAGGGTGATTTTAAATGGTCTTTCTCTTTCTACCTCTTGCTGCTGTGATGTGTTGGAGACATATAGAAATGCTGATGATTTATGTGCATTTATTTTGTATCCTGCAACTTTGCTAAAGTTATTGATTATTTCTACAAGCATCTTAGTTGATTCTCTAGGATTTTTAAAATAGACCATCATCTGTAAAGAGTGATAGCTTAGTCTCCTCATTGCCTATTTTGATACCTTCAATTTTTTTTCTTCTCTAATTGCTACTGCTAGTGTTTCTAGCACAATGTTGAATAATAGAGGTGATAATGGGCATCCTTATTTCACTCCTGATCTTATTGGGAAGGCTTCTAATTTATCCCCATTGCATAAGATGCTTGTTGATGGTTTTAGGTATATACTGTTTATTATTTTTAGGAAAGGACCTTCTATTCCTAAACTTTCTAGTGTTTTCAGTAGGAATAGGTGTTGTATTTTGTCAAAAGTTTTTTCAGCATCTATTGAGATAATCACGTGGTTTTTGTTGGTTTGCTTGTTGATATGGTCAATAATGTGGATGGTTTTCCTAATGTTGAACCCTCCTTGCATTCCTGGTATAAATCCCACCTGATCATGGTGGATAATCCTCTTGATCACTTTCTAGAGTCTTTTTGCTAGTATTCTATTTAAGATTTTTGCATCTATGTTCATTAGGGAAATTAGTTGGTAGTTTTCTTTCTCTGTTTTTGATCTACCTGGCTTTGGAATCAGTACCATATTTGTGTCATAAAAGGAATTTGGTAGGACTCCTTCTTTGCTTATCATATCAAATAATTTGTATAATATTGGGATTAGTTGTTCTTTGAATGTTTAATAGAATTCACTTGTGAATCCATCAGGCCCTGGCGATTTTTTCTTAGGGAGTTCTTTGATGGCTTGTTCAATTTCTTTTTCTGATATGGGATTATTTAGGTATTCTATTTCTTCTGCTGTTAATCTTCTGCAATTTATATTTTTGTAAATATTCATCCATATCACCTAGATTGCTATATTTATTGCATATAATTGGGCAAAATAGTTTTTAATGATTGCCTTAATTTCCTCTTCATTAGAGGTGAGGTCTCCCTTTTCATCTTTGATACAGTCAATTTGGTTTTCTTCTTTCTCTTTTTTTTATTAGATTGACTAGTACTTTGTCTATTTTATCTCTTTTTTCAAAATACCAGCTTTTAGTCTTATTTATTAATTCAATAGTTCTTTTACTTTTGATTTTATTAATTTCTCCCTTGATTTTTAGTATTTCTAATTTAGTTTTCATCTGGGGATTTTTAATTTGTTCACTTTCTAGTTTTTTAATTTGCATGCCCAATTCACTGACCTCTTCCCTCTCTGATTTGTTGATATATGCACTCAAGGATATAAATTTCCCCCTGAGTACTGCCTTAGCTGCATCCCACAGAGTTTGGTAAGATGTCTCATCATTGTCATTCTCTTCAATGAAATTGTTGGTTGTTTCTATGATTTCTTCTTTGACTAACTGGTTTTGGAGAATCATATTATTTAATTTCCAATTAGTTTTTGATTTACCTGTCCAGGTGCCCTTACTAATTATTATTTTTATTGAATTATGATCTGAGAAGTGTACATTTATTATTTCTTCTCTTTTGCATTTATTTGCAATGTTTCTATGCCCTATTACATGGTCAATCTTTGTGAATGTACCATGTAAAGCTGAAAAGAAGGTGTATTCCTTTTTGTCCGTATTTTTCTCCACATATCTATTAACTCTAATTTTTTTAGGATTTCATTCATCTCTCATCTCTTTCTTATTTATTTTTTGGTTTGATTTATCTAGATCTGAAAGAGGAATATTTAGATCTCCCACTAGTATGTTTTTACTATCTATTTCCTTCTTGAGCTCTGCCAGTTTTTCCTTTAAGAATTTGGATGCTATGCCATTTGGTGCATACATATTGAACACTGTTATTTCTTCATTGTCTATACTGCCTTTTATTACCTTCCCTGTCTTTTTAAATCATATCTATTTTTCCTTTGGTTTTGTCAGAAATCATGATCGCCACTCCTGCCTTCTTTTTCTTATTTGAAGCCCAAAAGATTTTGCTCAAGCCGTTTAACTTAAACCCGTGTATGTCCACCCCCCTCATATATGTTTCTTGAAGACAACATGTGGTAGGATTTTGTTTTCTAATCCACTCTGCTATTTACTTCCATTTTATGGGTGAGTTGATCCTATTCACATTCAGAGTTATAATTATCAGTTTTGTATTTGCCAACATTTTGGTATGTTCTCCTAGTTCTACCCCTTCTTCTTACACTATTTCCTTTTAAACCAGTGGTTTGCTTTAACCCAGTAACCTTTGTTCTCTCCCTTGATTTACTTCCCTTTCTACCCCCTCCCTTATTATTCCCCCTTTTTTATTTTTAAGGCCCAATGAATTACCTCCCTCCCTCCTCTTCTCCCCTCCATTTTTGACCTCCCCACTTCCCTGCTCCCCTTGGTTTATCCCTTCTGACTTTCTCAGTAGGGTTAGATAGAGTTCCATATCTCAATGGATATAGCTACTCTTCCCTCTCCGGGTTAATTACACTGAGGGTAATGTTTAAATATTACCTCTTAATGCTCTCTTCCTCTCCTTCTTATAATAGTATTCATCCCCTCCCCTTCCCATGCCCTCTTTGTGTGTAATAGAATATCCTATTTTTCTTATTCATTCAAGTTTTTCTTGGTGTCCTCTACTATTCACATCCCTCTTTCCCTCCCACCCCCTTATCATCTTAGACCATTTAGTACTCCAACCTCTCCCTGTGAATAATTGTTCTAATTACTATAATAGTGAATAGAGTTCACTACACAGAATTACACATAACATTTCTCCACATAGGAATACAAATAATTAGATCATATTGAAGCCCTTAAAGAAGCAAATTTAAAAAATAAGAGTTTTCCTTCTTTCCCCTCTGTTTCTTATTTAACTTTTCATGTTTCTCTTGGTTTTTGTGGTTGGATATATAACTGTCCATTTAGTCCTGGTCTTTTCTGTGCAAATACTTGGAAATCTTCAATCTTGTTGAATGCCCATACTTTCCCCTGGAAGTATATAGTCAGTTTTGATGGGTAGGTGATCCTTGGTTGTACACTGAGTTGTCTTGCCTTTCTCAATATCATATTCCAAGCTTTGCAGGCTTTTAGCTTGGAGGCTGCCATATCCTATGTGATCCTGATTGATGTTCCTTATTATCTGAATTGTCTCTTTCTGGCTTCTTGTAAAATTTTTTTTAAATTTAACTTGGAAGCTCTTGAATTTGGCTATTACATTCCTGGGCGTTGTCTTTTCAGGGTCTAGTGTAGAGGGTGATCTATGGATCCTTTCAATATCTATATTGCCCTCTTCTTGTAGAACTTCAGGGCTGTTTTGCTGAATAATTTCTTTCAGTATGAGTCCAAATTTCTATTAATTTCTGCTTTTTCCAGGAGACCAATGATTCTCAAATTGTCTCTTCTAGACCTGTTTTCTTGATCTTTCAATTTCTCATTGAGATATTTCATGTTTCCTTCTATTTTATCAGTTTTTTGACTGCTTTATTTGTTCTTGCTGTCTTAAGAGTTCATTAGCTTCTAATTGCTCAATTCTAGCCTTTAGAGACTGTTTTTCCTTTTCATTCTGGTCATTTCTGGTCTTCAATTTACTTGCCTCACTTTCCAATTGCAAAATTCTGCCTTTTAAACTGTTATTTTCTTGCCTGATTTTTGTTTCCAATTTGCTTACCATTTCATTTGATTTTTGGTTGGGCAACTTTCTCCAATTGGGAGTTCCTGTCTTCTAACCTGTTAATTGCATTTTGAACTATTTCCCACTTTTCTCGCCACATCTCTTCCATCTTTCTCATCATCTCAGATTTGAACTCTTCAAGAGCTTGTGAGTAGTTTTCATTATTTTGGGAAGGTCTGGATATGATTATTTGTTTGTTCTCTTCTGCTGTTTGCTCTGTTGTCTGGATTTTCTCTGTGTGAAAGTTGTCGAGTGTTAAAGATTTCTTCATGTTGATCTTTCTCTTTTGGGATTCTTGTCTCTGGCTTGCTGTTGTGAGCCACGTGCCCTCTCAGGTTTATCGTCACACCCAGGTTCTGTCTGCACTCTTTAGGCTCCTGAGGTCTCAGGTCTAGTTGTTCTCAGGGTCAAGCCTCCTGGTGGTCCCCTTGTTTGTTCCTCTGCCCGAAGATCTTTTAACAGTGTCAGGGTGCTGCTTCCACAGCCATGCACCCCTCTGCACTGGATACCCAGCCAAGTTCCGCACCTGTGCTCAGGACCCATGTTCGGACCTGCGCTCAAGCTCTGTGTTCAAAATCCACGTGTTCTTTAGCCTCTTGGGGTCTTAATCTTGCTGCTCTCAGGAGAGGGTCCTGATGGTCCCAGGTAGCTACCAAGGACTTAATGGATGCCCCAAACTTGCTCTAGCTCTTGTGTGCTGTCTTTGACCCTGTAGGTGGTGTGTGTTTGGGGGGACGGAGGGGGTTGCTCAGCTCAGGTTTTAGTGAGAGCTATTTCACCCCCTTATAGAATGGAAATGCCCCAATCCCACCTACCTTCAATGCTGTGCCCTATTGTGGGGTCCCTTCGTTTGTCTGGATTTGTTTTTATGTCCTCTTGAGAAGTCTTATATGTTTGGGTTAGGAGAGATTAGGCAGCTGTCTGTCGCCATCTTAACCTGGAAGCCCTTCAAGAGGTTTTTGATTTTATCAATTTCTATACAATATAACCCATGTCCCTGCTATATAAGATATCCAAGAGAATCATTTGGACCAGTTCTTCAATTCATAATCCAAAGAGAGGTTCAGAACAGGAAAATTATATTGTTACAGGGTTTGAAATTTGAGAAATTTTGAATAAGTAAGAATGTTAGTTTTATTTTTCCTTTTTTTATTTTTCAATTACATGTAACAACAATTTTCAATATATTCATTCTGAAATTATAAGAACCATATTGTCTCCCTCCCTTTGTTCCCTACCCTCTCCTGAAAGTGGTAAGCAGCAATTTGATCTAGATTGTATATGCATGATCATGCAAAATATATTTCCATATTGGTCTCTGCTGTAGAGAAAATAGTATAAAACTAAAACCCCAAAATAAAATCACAAATAAAATAAATTTTAAAATAGTATACTTAGTCAGCATTCAGACTCCAATAGTTATCTCTCTCGAGGTGGATGGCATTTTTTTGTCATAAGTTCTACAGAACTGTCCTGGATCATTGTATTACTAAGAATGGCTAATCCTTACATATTGATCTTCCTTATAATATTACTGTTACTGTGTACAATGTTTTCCTGGTTCTGCTTACTTCACTCTACATCAGTTCATATAGGTCTTTCCACATTTTTCTGAAATTATCCTGCTCATCATTTTTTAATAGTATAATAGTATTCCATTACCATCATGTGTCACTATTTGTTCAGCAATTCCCTTTTTTTTTTCAGATGGCTATTGACACCTTTAGTTTCTTCATCTGGAAACTGTCATATCCTTTGAACATTTGTCAATTGGGGAATGACATATTCTTGTAAATTTCTCTCAGTTCTTTATATATTTGAGTAATAAGGCTTTTATTAGAGAAATTTGCTATAATTTCCCCCGAGTTTCATTATTTCCCTTCTAATCCTTATTATGTTGAGATTTTTTTGTTTTTGTAAAATCTTTTCAGTTTAATGCAATCAAAATAATACATTTTACATCTCCTAATGTTCTTTAATGTCTTGTTTCCTCATAAATTCTTCCCTTATCCATAGATTTGAAAGGTTAAACTATTTCATTTTCCCCTTATTTGCTTTTTGGCAGTGATGGTGAACCTATGGCTTGGGTGTCAAAGATGACATGCAGAGTATTCTCTGGGTAGGCAGCCACCTTCCCCTGTGAAGGTCATTACTAGAAAGGCAGAGGCCCCAGATGAGCTGCTCCCCTCTCCCTCTCCACTCAGGCTGAGGGGATAAGGTGGAAAGCTCCCTGGTGGCAAAATTAAAGGGAGCATAGCACTGAGGTCACTCCTCTCCCCATCTCTATACATATTGAGGGCATTACTCACTTCACCTGTCCCTCTGCCCAGCAGCCCAATGGGAGGGCTTCCTCCCTTCCCTGTGTGTGGTAAAAAGGGTGGGAGTGGGCTAAAAAGGCTTTGGGTGAAGTTGAAGAAGCAGCCAAGGCTTCCAGTACTCTCAGACACAGAGATGGTAAGGGTGGAGGTTGTTGGAAAACTGCTCAAAAGGAGGTTATAGGGGTCTCTTTGCTGGCTCTGGGTGCAAAACTCTTTGTTGCATCACCCATATGTAGAACCAAGTCACAATCAGAGAATGAAGTTGCAGGGTGAGGAGCACTAGCATACAGTAGTGCTTGTGGTCACAAGGGAGAGGGGGACTCTGGTCACAGTTTCAAGGGATAAAAGAGGATTTGGAGTTACTAACAGATCAGAGCACAGGCAAGGAGAGTATTAAACACACCTCTCCTTACATCATACCACCTTGGAAAAACTAAAAGCAGATAGATCCCTAGTTGCCAACTCTGAAGACAGCTGTGCAAAGAACCTGAAGCTTGGAACAGTACTCCCTTCACTACAGTTACAAAGACAAACTTAAACAATTTTTTAAAGTAAAAAAGAGAAAAAGATAAAAAAATGAGCAATCAACAACAAAAAAAGAAACTGAACATAGGAAGTTATTTTGGTGATGGAGTGAACTCAAACTCAGAAAAAGTCAACAAAGTCAATACTGTTGCAACAAAGAAAAATATGAATTGCTCTCATGCCCAAAAAGAATTAATGGAGAAACTCAAAAAATGTTTTTAAAAATCAAATAAGAGAGGCAGAAGAAAAATTGGGGAAAGAAATGAGATTAAGACAGGAAAATTAAGGAGGAAAAAGATTCAACTGCTTGGTAAATGAGGCACAAAAATATTGATAAAACCAATATCTTAAGAAACAGAATAGGCCAACTGGTAAAAGAGATACAAAAATCCACTAAAAAGAAGAACTATTTAAAAAGCAGAATTGGCCAAATAGAAAAAGATACAAAAAATGCATGGAAGGAAAGAACTTCTAAAAAGACCGAATTGATGCTTTGGGAAAAGAAGAACAAAAATTCACTGAGGAAAAGAATTCTTTCCAAAGTAGAATTGGCAAATAGAAATTTAGGCAAGTGGGAGCTAAACTCCATAAAACATCAAGAAACAATTAAACAAAGTCAAACAAAAATAAAATGTGAACTATCTCATGGGAAAAACAATCTACCTGAATAATAAATCTAGCAGAGATAATTTAAGAATTAGTGGACTACTTGAAAGGGATGATCAATAAAAGAGTTTAGACATCATCTTTCAAGAAACTATCAAGGAAAACTGCCCTGATATTCTATAACTAAAGGACAAAACAGACATTGAAAGAATCTACTGATCATTTTGTGAAAGAGATATCAAAAGGATAACTCTCAGGAATGTTATAGCCAAATTCCAGAACTCCAAGGTCAAGGAGAAAATATTGCAAGCAGGCAAAAAGAAACAATTCAAATATTATGGAGTCACAGTCAGAATAACACAAGATTTAACAGCTTCTACATTAAAGGATGGAGGGCCTAGTACGGTGATGGCAAACCTATGACATGTGTCAGTACTGACATGCATAGCCATTTTCGACGACAGGGGGTCATATGCCAAGGATGAAACATTTGCTTTAGTGCAGTGTAGACACTCTGTACACTATAGATGACAATCATAACTATATTAATTTACCTATTTTGTTTTATTAAATACAGTTATATATTACAATTATACATTTTTGTTATTTAAACTATCACAAAATTATGTTTTTTTTCTCAAAGTGACACACAACCAGAGTTATGCTTGTTTTTTTTTTTTTTGTGAATTTTGACACACCAAGCTCAAAAGGTTGCCCATCACTGCCCTAGTATATGATATTCCAGGGGACAAAGGAGCTAGTACTTCAATCAGAATCACTTACCCAGCAAAACTCAACATAATCTCTTAGTGGAGGAAATGGGTAATCAATGAAATAAGAATTCTCAAACATTCCTGATGAAAAACCAGAGCTGAATTGAAAACTTCACTCTTAAATACAAGACTCAAGAGAATTGTAAAAAGGTAATTAGGAAAGGGCAGCTGGGTAGCTCAGTGGAGTGAGAGTCAGGCCTAGAGACGGGAGGTCCTAGGTTCAAACCCGGCCTCAGCCACTTCCCAGCTGTGTGACCCTGGGCAAGTCACTTGACTCCCATTGCCCACCCTTACCAATCTTCCACCTATGAGACAATACACCGAAGTACAAGGGTTTAAAAAAAAAAAGACCCCCCCCCCCAAAAAAAAAGGTAATTAGGAAAGAGAAATCAAAAAAACATTCAATAAGGTTAAACTGCATACATCCTTATATGGGGAGATAATTCTGTAATGCCAAAGAACTTTGTCATTATTAGGGCACTTAGAAAGAATATACATAGACAGAGGGTGAGGGGGTGAATTAAATATGATGGAATGATGTAAAAATAAAATAGAATTAAGGCATGAGAAAGAGGAATGCATTGAGAAATGGGGGAAAGGAAAAACAGAATTGGCTAAATTACTGTACATAAAAGAGACATTAAAAACATTTATAATGGAGGAGAAGATGGGGGAGTTGGAGAGGAGAGCATGTGAATCTTACTCCTATCATAATTGGCTCAATGAGGGAAGAACAAACACAATCAAATGGGTATAGAAAGCTATCTTGTCCTATAGATAACCAAGAGGAAAAGGGGACAAAAGAAGGGAGGTGGGGTTGATAGAAAAGAGGGCAAGTTGTGGGAAGTGGAGGTCAGAAACTAAACAATGGCAAATAAGATGGAAAATAATACACAGTAATCATAATGGTGCAAAATTTTTTTATGTCTCTCTAATAAAGGCTTCATTTCTCAAATACATAGATATATGAGTTGAACATATAAGAATACAAGTCTTTCCCCAATTGATAAATGGTCAAAGGCTATGTAAGATCAATTCTCAAACAAAGTAATTAAAGCTTTCTATAGACATGAAAGCAGGAGGAGCCTAGAGAAATCGAAAAAGACTTTAAATGAACTTAAGCAGAGTGAAGTAAGCAGAACTAGGATAACATTGTACTGACAGAAATATTTTACAGAGAATAACCGTTATTTTCAGCAATACAATAATCCAAAACTATCCCAAAAGACTCATGATAAAAAAATGCCATCTATTTCCAGAGAAAAAGAACTGAGTCTGAATCCAGACCAAAGCAAACATTTTTCACTTTCTTATTTTTTTCTATTTGAGTTTCCTTCCACAAAAAAATTAATATGGAAAAAATGTTTTATATAATTGCATATGTCAAATCTATATGAAATTGCTTACCACCTCAAGGGACTTGGTGGCTGAAGGGAAGGAAAGGAGAAAAGAGGGAAATAATTTGAGATTCAATATTCTTTGAAAAATTTGGGAACTGTTCATACATGTAATAATGGAACATTTTAGAAAGAAAAATAGTATTGAGGAGAGACAATAGTGAAGGTTGAAATTTTATAGACATAACAGATGAGGTGAATGGGGGTACTACGGACAGAATGGACAGAATTTGGTTATATCCTAACTACAAATGAATCAGTGTTTTGGGAGGATTTGTGTGTAGGGAAGATAGAACCCTACCCCCTTATACTTGATTGGATTTTAGTGACAGTGATAGGTTTAAGATAATCAATATTGTGATTCTGATGTGATTAGTATAATTTCATTATAATCTTAATTACAATTAGTAGAATGAACGATTTTTATAAGGATTTCTAACTAGAGCATAAAAACTGTTTCTAAGGGTACTTTCAACCCCTCCCTAAGTCATACTTCCCTTCTATCATGAGATGCTGACCATCTGATTTTCATGTCCCAATATGGTGCAAGTATACACATCCTTCCCTATGTGGAAATAATCATCCTCTCCCCAGATCAGATGAGTCTAAGATAATGGTCATCAATATTCTCTAAATAAGGGTATTGTCTTGTGATTTGACCTTTAGACTAATATGGATTTTCCTAAATGAACTAACCAATCAGCTATGTAGTTGGGTAACCGTTTCTAAAAAAAGGTCTACATGATACTGTATCTTATGATATAAGTCATAAACCTTGTTCGGAAATATTCACTTTGTTACTGTCCTAGTATATAAACCAGGTCTCTGTTGCTGGGCATTTGTCATTTGCTGGTTTCTAACTATGCAATTAAGCACAGCAACTGGGTTTATGTGGGAGACTTGGCCCTCTTCCAATAAACTCTAAAATTCTACCTTGATTTGGAGAAATTTGGCTTTTTGACTTTATTTACCTAAATTGTCTATATCAGGGAGGTGGGTAAATTTCTGCAACGTGTGTGTGTGTGTGTGTGCGCGCGCGCGCGTGTGTGTGTGTGTGTGTGTGTGTGTCTGTGTGTGTGTGTCTGTGTGTGATTATAGTTAAACATGGGAAGTTTCATGAAAAGGAGAAAGCTGATGGATAGAGAGAAGTGTGTGATGTGCTGGAGTCAAATCAAGAGCCAGCAATGAGGGAAGCCCAAGAAGGGGGTGGGTGAAGAAGATGAGACAAAGTTTAAAAAGGTAAGGAAAGAAAGGAGACACTAATTAGAGACCATGACAGAGGCAGCAGCACTGTCTAAAGCTCTCAGTTTAGAGGCCAAAGGGGATCAGAGAGCTGGTTAGAAAAAGATTAAAAGGGATCCTTTGCAAGCGCTTGCATAGGTTCTGGCACTAAATGGCAACTTCATTGCCCATATTTAGTTCTGGGTCATAGTTCCAGGCTTGAAAGGAGTGGTTGTGGTCAGTCACAAGGGAGCTTGGACCCTGGTAACTGTTTGAGGGCTGAGAGAAACACTAGAGTGTATGGCTGAAGGGGAACAGAGAGCCTGGTCACAGTTCCAGTGCTGAAAGAAGTGCTTGTAGTTACTCACAAAGGAACAAAGGTCTTGTTTACAGGATAACATGACAAAAGAATGCAGGTAGGGATGTGGAAAAATGGGTACATGAATATATTGCTGGTGGAACTGTGAACTGTGAACTGGTCCAGTCATTCTGAAAAGCAACTTTATTGCCCCCAAAGGGCAATAAAACTGGAGAGTGAGGGGGCAGCTGGGTAGCTCAGTGGAGTGAGAGTCAGGCCTAGAGACGGGAGGTCCTGGGTTCAAACCCGGCCTCAGCCACTTCCCAGCTGTGTGACCCTGGGCAAGTCACTTGACCCCCATTGCCCACCCTTACCAATCTTCCACCTATGAGACAATACACCGAAGTACAAGGGTTTAAAAACAAAACAAAACAAAACAAAACAAAACAAAACAAAACAAAAAAAAACTGGAGAGTGACAGTATGCCCATTAATTGGGGAATGGCTAAATAAGTCGTGATATATGAAAATAGAAATGCAAATCAAAGTAATCATAGTATTTTACTTCATACCCACTAAATTGACAAAGATGAAAAACAATTGGAAATAGTAAATAATAGAAAGATAGATACACATTACTATACTATTGGTATAGCTATGAATTGATCCAACCATTCCAGAAAATAATTTGCAATTCTTCTGAGAAAGTGATTAAAATATCAGAAACTTTATGATTTAGAAATTCTACTGCTCAGCCTATATTGCAGTCAATCAATCAGTTAGTCAGTCAACAATTATTTATTATGCACACACTTGGGACCAGGCTCTATGCTAAATGGTGGCAAAAAAAAAATAGTCACTACCTTCAAGAAGCTCACATTCTACTGGGAAGATAATATGCAAATAAATATCCATACACTGGATTAAAAGACCAAAATTCTTAGTGCAATTTTAAACTTTAATATCTTAATAGGTTAGTAAGCTTAAATATTATACTAAGACTTTAACACCCTGTATAAAGTATACACTGTAGTGTAAATTATTGGCTCCATTTTCCACCTGGCTGGACTCCTCTGGACTTCTCTATCATGCCCTCAGGATCCTCATCATCCTATAAGATTCTCTCAGTCTTGGTACTCACACTTCAACAGTACCTTTCTGTGCCTGAGATCTCTGATTAGAGGGTAAATCACAAAGCTCGGGGCAGGGAGAGGGGGTGGGAGGAAAAGGAAAGATTTCCTGGAAAGGATATGATTTAAACTGAGTCTTAAAAGGAAGCTAAGGAAGTTAGGAGGTGAAGGTAAAGAAAGAGAGCATTCCAGATTTGGGCAATGAGTTTGAAGATGTACTGTATAAGGAAGTAGGCCAATATTGCTGCATGGTAGAGTCCAAGGAGGTGAACAAAATGTAAGAAGCCTGGAAAGAGGGGAAGAGGTCAGGTTATAAGGAGATTTAAATGCCAAAAAAAGAGATTGTGTATTTGATTTTGAGTCTTCTCTAAGTTAAACATCCATATTTACTTCTCCCAGTCCAAAAGCAGGCACTTTGTCATCCTGGTTGCTCTTCTGTGGATACCCTCTAGCTTTATCTTAAACAACGGCACCCAAGAATGAACATAAAATTCAAGATGGAATCTTATCAGAGCACAGTATAACAATAATATTTTCTTTCATTGTGTTTCAAGATATTGTGAGCTTTTATTTGGTGGTGGTGGAGCTGCCATATTATATTGCTGATTTATATTGACTTTGCAGTCCAATGAACTCCTTATTTTTCAGATACATTGATATATAGCTATGCCTCCCCCCTGTATATGTATATTTGATTTTTTTCAACCCAAGTATATTTTATATTTATCCCTATTGATTGACATCTTCCCAGATTCAGCCTAGTCTTCTAGCCTGCCAAGATTTTTGGATCATGATATTGTAAGAATGTATCTCCCATATCTCCTTGTTTTGTATTGCCTGGAAATTTTGATAAGCATGCCTTCTGTGCTTCATTTTTCCTGATCTTGAAGGGAGAGAGAGGGAGCTGTTGTTAAGCAGGTGATGTGCCTCATCAACTCAGCACTAGGTCAGATGTATTTTGGAGGTAAAAGACTACAAAGAATCTGAAGGGACAGGGAAAATCCTGATCTATAATATATTGATCTTGGAGAGTGAAAGAATATGACAGAGGAGAAAGGGAAGATATAAGAAATGGATATCAGGCTCTTTTAAAAGAGGAAGAAGCTAGCCTCTCTGAGGAGTAAACTGGTACTAATGTGCTAAGGAATAATGCTATGGCATCATAATTAACATCAGAAAAGAAAAATTTCATAAGGATGATTTGGAGACAGGTAGTATGAATGGCAGTTGTTGATGACTCTCTACTGAGATGCAATGGAGTAATTTGTCAAACTCATTACTGACCAACTGCCTTCCCATGGAAATGCATCTAAAATATGCTTGAAAACCTACTTAGTAAGGAGAAAGGCTACCTCTTAATGTGAGACCGGGAAAAATGAAGAGATAGTACTAAAGTTATCTAATGAATAAGGGCTAGAATAAACGTGTATAATGGACAAAAGGGAAGAGGCAGAACTAGTTAATTATTATGTTACTTCTATTTTAAGATAAATTATCTTTTTGACCAAAAAAGAATAGAATAAAATGATACGGGAACTGAAGTAATATAAATCAGGAATTAAGAAAAATCATAGCTGACCTTAATGATTTTAATTTGCAAAACCCAGAGAAACTGCGGTGCAGATAGTTAAAAGAACTGATTAATGTGGTTGGTTGCTGAATCATTCTTGCTGATTTTTATATAATCATGGAGAGAAGGAGAATTCTGTAGTCCTGAAGAAAAGCAAATGTCTCAATAAAAAAAAAGAGTGGGTCAAGACGGTGGCTTAGTAGGAGCAAAAGCCTGAAACTGCTCTGAATATCCTTCCAAACAGATCTTTAAAAGATGTCTCAAAAGGAGTCAAAGCAGGATAACTGAGTGAGCTCTCCTACTAAACACAATGTGAAAGGTAGGCAGAGAGAGTGGATTTCCATGATATAAGGGGAAACCAGAAGCAAAACTTCAAACAAGTACAGGCCAACCACCCCCCACCTACCAGGCCAGACTCAGAAACAGGGTGTAGGCAACTTTAGGATCCCAGGTCATGGGCTACACTAGCAAAAGAGTACTACAGACCCACCCCCTTGAAGTCCAAGGACTTGGCAGTGAGGACCAGGGTTCCATAGTGCTGGGTGCTCTCAAGCCTCCATGTCAGCAGAAAAGACAGCCTGAGGGCAAAACCCTGTGAACAAGGGCATAGATAACTTCAAGACCCTATGTCATAGGCTATACCAACTAAAGAACACCTCAAACTTTGAAGTCCCATGCCCTGGTAATAAGTTCCAGAGGTTCATTGCACTGTATGTGCTCTCAAGCCTCAGCAGCTACAATGAAGACAGCGCTAGAGCAAAATCCTATGAGTCAGAAGCTAAGACAGAAATGGCCAGTGACTTGCAGATTTCAAGGTCCACTGGTGGGAAAATGAACAAATAGCAGCAAAGAACAACACTTGACCCTAAAAAATTTCTATGAAGAAAAAGAGCAAAGAACAGAACCAACAGGAGATGAGATACAAACAAGCATATGCAAAATCCTCCATCCCCTAAGTGGGAATTGTTTGCAATCTCTTGAAGAACTCAAAAAGGAATTAAAAAAAAACACAACTAAGACAGGTGGAAAAATGAGAATAAATATGGGAAAAAGAAATGAAAATAATGCAAAAAGAAAATAATTTTAAAAAGCAAAAATGGTTAACTAGAAGAAGAGGCAAAAAATCAAATGAAGACAAGAATACCATGAAAAGTAGAATGGACCAAAAGGAAAAGGAGGATCAGAATCTAGTCATAGAAGAAATTCAGTCTTTAAAAATTTGATTTGGGCAAATAGAACCTAATGATTTCACAAGGCATCAAGAAACAATAAAACAAAATTAAAAGACTGAAAAAATAGAATATAAAATATCTTATTGAAAAAACAACTGACCTGGAAATTATATCTAGTAAAGAAAATTTAAGAATTATTAAACTAGGTGGACTTCCGGGTTAAGATGGCTGCAGAGTAGAAGCAGTGAGCTTTATTCTCCTTACTGAACCCATAAAGTATACCTCCAAGGGACAAAAAAACAAAATTCAGATAAAAGAAGGGACCCCACAATAGAGCACAGCAATCAAAGGTACGTGGGATTTGAGCGCTTCCACACTATAAGGGGGGGAAACAGCTCCCATCAAAACGCAAGCTGATCAACCCACCACCACCCCACCAACAGTACCAGACAGAGGCTGTACACCAGAGTTAGAGCGAGTGGGGGCTCAAAATCTAGCTCCTTGGCAGCTAATTGGCACCACTAGGAGCTTGTCCCTAAGAGCAGCAAGACTTGAGACCCCAAAAGGCTGGAGAGCACAGAACTTGGACATAGGAGTGGGGCTGAGAAAGGCAGTGGCCAATGGAAGCAGCTCAGCATGCTGAGGCTCAGAGGAAAACCTCAGGTGGAGGAGTAAGTGTGGGCCAATTTCCAGGCTCTGGGCAACCAACTAGGAACACGGGTGCATGACCCTGAAAATAGCTAGATCAGAGACCCCAGGAGGCTAGGGAGCTCAGACCTTGGGTGCAGGAGTGAGGCTGAGAGGGGCTGTGGACAGCAGAGGCCTAGGAGACAATGGAAGCCAGGAGATTCACAAAGTAGCCTCAGGCAAAAACTGCTCCTTAGCTCTATACACAGAGAGTCTTCCTGCTTCACTCAGACTTGAGAAAGCATAATGATGACAAGCAAGGTCCAAGAAATAAACACCAGAAAGACCAAGAAAAAAGCTCTAACACTTGATAACTTCTGTACTGAAAAAACCCAGAAAGCAGAGGAGAACAAACTATTAAAGACATCCAAACCTTCCCCCCAAAATGAAAATTGATCACATGCCCTTGAAGAATTCAAATCTGAGATCATGAGAAAGAAGAGATCTGGCAAGAAAAGTGGGAAATAGTTCAAAAAGAAAATAACAGTTTAAAAGGCAGAATTTCACAATTGGAAATTGAGTTCAGAAATCAAATGAAATGAAAAGCAAATTGAAGATGATAAATGACCAGCTGGAAGCCATGAAGAGGCAGATAGATCAGATTGAAAAGGAAAACCAAAAGATTATAGCTGAAAACCAGTCTTTAAAAGCTAGAATCGGGCAAGAAGAAGCCAAGGATCTCACAAGAAAGCAAGAATTAATAAAGCAAAGTCAAAAGACTGACAAAATAGAAGGAAACATGAAATATCACAAAGAGAATATGACAGATCAAGAAAATAGGTCTAGAAGAGACAACTTTAGAATTACTGGTCTTCTGGAAAAATCAGAGACAAATAAAAATCTAGATATCATACTACAAGAAATTATCCAAGACAACTGCCCTGATGTTTTTGAACAAGAGGGCAAAACAGACATTGAAAGAGCCAATAGAACACCCACTACACTAAATCCTCAGAAGATAACCTCCAGGAATGTAATAGCCAAATTCAAAAGCTTCCAAATTAAGGAGAAAATATTACAAGAAGCCAGAAAGAGACAATTCAGATATCAAGGAACACCAATCAGGATTACACAGGATCTGGCAGCCTCCACACTACAAGACCTGAAGGCTTGGAACATAATATTCAGAAAGGCAAGATACCCGAGTATACAACGTACCCATCAAAATTGACTATATAGAGCTGCTTAACCTCTCCTAACCCATGCATATAGGACTCCTCAAGGGGACATAAAAACAAATCCAGATGAATGAAGGGACCCCACAACAGGGAGCAGCATTGAAGGTACGTGGGATTGGGGCATTTCCATGCTATAAGGGGGTGAAATAGCTCTACTAAAATGTGAGCTGAGCATCCCCCTTACCCTCCTACCACCTACAGGACCAAAGCCAGCACACAAGAATTAGAGTAAGTTTGGGGCACCCATTAAGCCATTGACAGCTAACTGGGGTCACCAGGACCATTTCTTGAGAGCAGCAAGACTTAAGACCCCAAGAGGCTAAAGAACACGTGGGCTTTGAACACAGACCCTGAGTATAGGGCAGACGGGGATTCTGAGCCCAGGTGCGGACCGTGGGTGGGGCCCCAGTGCAGAGGGGTGTATGACTGTGGAAGCAGCACCCTGAGACTGTTAAAGGAGCTTTGGGCAGAGGAACAAGCAAGGAGACCACCAGGAGGCTTGACCCTGACAACAACTAGCCTTGAGACCTCAGGAGCCTGAAGAGTGCAGACAGACCCTGGGCATGAGGATAAAGCTGGGAGGGCACATGGCTCACAATGGCAAGCCAGAGACAAGAACTTCAGAAGAGAAAGATCAAGAAAAATCTTTAACACTTGACAGCTTTTACACTGAAAAAATCCAGACAACAGAGCAAACAGCAGAGGAGAACAAACAAATAATCATATCCAGACCTTCCCAAAAAAAGGAAAACTGGTCACAAGCTCTTGAAGAGTTCAAATCTGAGATGATGAGAAAGATGGAAGGGATCTGGCAAGAAAATAACAGTTTAAAAGACAGAATTTGGCGTTTAGAAAGTGAGGCTCAGAAATCAAATGAATTGATAAGCAAATTGAAGACCAGAAATGACCAGCTGGAAGCCTTGAAGAACCAAACAGACCAGATTCAAAAGGAAAACCAAAAGATTATAGTTGAAAACCAATCTCCAAAGGCTAGAATTGGGCAATTAGAAAAAGATGCCCCCAAATCAAAAGAATTGATAAGCAAATTGGACACCAAAATCAAACAGCTGGAAAACAGGATAGACCAAATCGATAAGGAAAATCAAAAGAATATAGCGAAAACCAGTCTCTAAAGACAAAAATTGGGCAAGTAGAAGCCAATGATCTCTCAAGACAAGAAGAACAAATGAAACAAAGTCAAAAGACTGATAAAATAGAAGGAAACATGAAATATCACACTGAGAATTTGACAGATCAAGAAAACAGGGCTAGAAGAGATAATTTGAGAATATTTGGTTTTCCTGAAAAAGCAGAAATTAATAGAAATTTGGGCTCCATACTAAAGGAAATTATTCAGCAAAATTGCCCCGAAGTTCTACAAGAGAGCAATATAGACTTTGAAGGGATCCATAGATCCCTTCAAACCTGAAAACCTGAAAAGACAACCCCCAGGAATATAATAGCTAAATTCAAGAGCTTCTAAGTAAAAGAAAAAATTTTACAAGAAGCCAGAAAGAGACAATTCAGATAATAAGGAATATCAATCAGGATCACACAGGATGTGGCAGCCTCCAAGCTAAAAGCCCGCAAGGCTTGGAATATGATATTCAGAAAGGCAAGACAACTTGGTGTACAACCAAGGATCACCTACCCATCAAAACTGACTACATACTTCCAGGGGAAAGTATGTGCATTCAACAAGATAGAAGATTTCCAAGTATTTGCACAGAAAAGACCAGGACTAAATGGAAAGTTTGATATCCAACCACAAAAATCAAGAGAAACAGGAAAAGGTGAATAAGAAACAGAGGGGGAAAGAAAGAAAACTTGTAATTTTTAAATTTGCCTCTTTAAGGGCTTCAATAATATCTAATTATTTGTATTCCTATATGGAGAAATGTTATGTGTAATTCTGTGTAGTGAACTCTATTCACTATTATAGTATCCACTATTATAGTAATTAGAACAATTATTCATAGGGAGAGGTTAGAGTACTAAATGGTCTAAGAGGATAAGGGGGTGGGAGGGAAAGAGGGGGCTGAATAGTGGAGAATGCCAAGAGAAACCTGAATGAATAAGAAAAATAGGATATTCTATTACACACAAAGAGGGCATGGGAAGGGGAGGGGATGAATACTATTATAAGAAGGAGAGGAAGAGAGCATTAAGAGGTAATATGTAAACCTTACAATCAGTGGAATTAACCCTGAAAGGGAAGAGTAGCTATATCCATTGAGATATAGAACTCTATCTAACCCTACTGAGAAAGTCAGAAGGGATAAACCAAGGGGAGCAGGGCAGTGGGGAGGTCAAAAAAGGGAGGGGAGAAGAAGGGTGAAGGAATTCATTAGGCCTTTAAAAATAAAAAGAGGGGAATAATAAGGGAGAGGGTAGAAAGGGAAGTTAATCAAGGGAGGGGATAAGGGATACTGGCTTAAAGCAAACTACTGGTTTAAAAAGAAATAGTGTAAGAAGAAGAGGTAGGACTAGGGGAGGATACAAAAATGTCACCAATGCACAACTGATAATTATAACTCTGAATGTGAATGGGATGAACTCTCTCATAAAATGGAAGCAAATAGCAGAGTGGATTAGAAACCAAAATCCTAACATATGTTGTCTACAAGAAACACATATGAGGTGGGTGGGCATGCACAAGTTTAAGGGTAAGGGCTTGAGCAAAATCTTTTGGGCATCAAATGAGAAAAAGAAGGCAGGAGTGGCTATTATGATTTCTGACAAAGCCAAAGTAAAAAAAGATGTGATTAAAAAAGACAGGGAAGGTCATTACATCCTGAATAAAGGCAGTATAAACAATGAGGAAATAACACTGCTCAATATGTACACACCAAGTGGCATAGCATCCAAATTCATAAAGGAGAAACTGGCAGAGCTCAAGAAGGAAATAGATAGTAAAACCATAATAGTGGGAGATCTAAATATTCCTCTTTCAGATCTAGATAAATCAAACCAAAAAATAAATAAGAAAGAGGTAAGAGAGGTGAATGAAGTCCTAGAAAAATTAGGTTTAATTGATATGTGGAGAAAAATAAATAGGGACAAAAAGGAATATGCCTTCTTTTCAGCTGCACATGGTACATTCACAAAGATTGACCATGTAATAGGGCATAGAACCATTGCAAACAAATGCAATGCAGAAAAAGAGCAGAAATAATAAATATAACCTTCTCAGACCATAATGCAATAAAAATCACAATCTGTAAGGGCACCTGGACAGGCAAATAAAAAACCAATTGGAAATTAAACAATATGATTCTCCAAAACCAATTAGTCAAAGAAGAAATCATAGAAACAATCAACAATTTCATTTAAGAGAATGACAATGATGAGACATCCTATCAAACTCTGTGGGATGCAGCCAAGGCAGTACTCAGGGGGAAATTTATATCCTTGAGTGCATATGTTAACAAATTAGGAAGGGCAGAGATTAATGAATTGGGCATGCAACTCAAAAAACTAGAAAGTGAACAAATTAAAAATCCCCAGATGAAAACTAAATTAGAAATACTAAAAATCAAGGGAGAAATTAATAAAATCAAAAGTAAAAGAACTATTGAATTAATAAATAAGACTAGGAGCTGGTATTTTGAAAAAACAGATAAAATAGACAAAATACTGGTCAATCTAATAAAAAAAGGAAAGAAGAAAACCAAATTGACAGTATTAAAGATGAAAAGGGAGACCTCACCTCTAATGAAGGGGAAATTAAGGCAATCATTAAAAATTATTTTGCCCAATTATATGGCAATAAATATAACAATTTAGGAGATATGGATGAATATTTACAAAAATATAAATTGCCTAGATTAACAGCGGAAGAAATAGAATACCTAAATAATCCCATATCAGAAAAAGAAATTGAAGAAGCCATCAAAGAACTCCGTAAGAAAAAATCACCAGGGCCTGATGGATTCACAAGTAAATTCTATCAGACATTCAAAGAGCAACTAATCCCAATACTATACAAATTATTTGATATGATAAGCAAAGAAGGAGTCCTACCAAATTCCTTTTATGACACAAATATGATACTGATTCCAAAGCCAGGTAGATCAAAAACAGAGAAAGAAAACTACAGACCAATCTCCCTAATGAACATAGATGCAAAAATGTTAAATAGAATACTAGTAAAGAGACTCCAGCAAGTAATTAAGAAGATCATCCACTATGACCAGGTGGGATTTATACCAGGAATGCAAGGATGGTTCAACATTAGGAAAACTATCCATATAATTGACCATATCAACAGTCTAACAAACAAAAATCACATGATTATCTCAATAGATGCTGAAAAAGCCTTTGACAAAATACAGCATCCATTCCTATTGAAAATACTGAAAAGTATAGGAATAGAAGGACCTTTCCTAAAAATAATAAACAGTAGATATCTAAAACCATCAAAAAGCATCATATGCAATGGGGATAAATTAGAAGCCTTCCCAAAAAGATCAGGAGTGAAACAAGGATGCCCATTATCACCTCTATTATTCAACGTAGTACTAGAAACACTAGCAGTAGCAATTAGACAAGAAAAAGAAATTGAAGGTATTAAAATAGACAATGAGGAGAGCAAGCTATCCCTTTTTGCAGATGATATGATGGTCTACTTAAAAAATCCTAGAGAATCAACTAAAAAGTTAATGGAAATAATCAACAACTTTAGCACAGTTGCAGGATACAAAATAAATGCAAATAAATCATCAGCTTTTCTGTATATTTCCAACACATTGCAGCAGGAAGAGTTAGAAAGAGAAATTCCATTTAAAATCACCCTAGACAATATAAAATACTTTGGAATCTATTTACCATGACAAACACAGGAATCATATAAACACAACCATGAAACCCTTTCCACACAATTAAAACTAGATTTAAGCAAATGGAAAAACATTGATTGCTCATGGTTAGGATGAGCTAACATAAGAAAAATGACCATTCTACCCAAATTAATTTACCTATTTAGTGCTATACCTATCAAACTACCAAAAAGCTTTTTTACTGAATTAGAAAAAGCTATAACAAAGTTCATTTGGAAAAACAAAAGACTTAGAATATCAAGGGAAATAATGAAAAAAATATGAAGGAAGGTGGCCTAGCAGTACCAGATATTAAACTGTACTATAAAGCAGTAGTCATCAAAACAATATGGTACTGGCGAAGAGACAGAAGGGAGGATCAGTGGAATAGAGTAGGGGTAAGGGACCTCAGCAAGACAGTTTTTGATAAACCAAAGAACCTAGCTCTCGGGACAAAAATCCACTATTTGACAAAAACTGCTGGGAAAATTGGAAAACAATATGGTAGAGATTGGGCCTAGATCAACATCTCACACCCAAGATAAACTCAGAATGGTTGAATTACTTGCATATAAAGAAGGAGACTATAAGTAAATTAGGTGAACACAGAATAGTATACTTGTCAGATCTCTGGGAAAGGAAAGATTTTAAAACCAAGCAAGAGTTAGAAAAAATTACAAAATGTAAAATAAATAATTTTGACTACATTAAACTAAAAAGTTTTTGTACAGACAAAATGAATGTTACCAAAATTAGAAGGGAAGCAACAAATTTAGAAAAAATCTTTATAACAAAAAACTCAGACAAAGGTCTAATTACTCAAATATACAAGGAGCTGAATCAGTTGTACAAAAAAATCAAGCCACCTCCCAATCGATAATTGAGCAAGGGACATGAATAGGTAATTTTCGGATAAAGAAATCAAAACTATCAATAAGTACATGAGAAAGTGTTCTAAATCTCTAATAATTAGAGAAATGCAAATCAAAACAACTCTGAGGTATCACCTCACAGCTAGCAGATTAGCTAATATGACAGCAAAGAAAAGTGGGGAATGTTAGAGGGGATGTGGCAAAATTGGGACATTAATGCATTGCTGGTGGAGTTGTGAATTGATCCAACCATTCTGCATGGCAATTTGGAACTATGCTCAAAGAGCTTTAAAAGACTATTTGCCTTTTGATCCTGCCATAGCACTGCTTGGTTTATACCCCAAAGAGAAAATAAGGAAAAAGACTCGGACAGAAATATGTATAATCGCCCTCTTTGTGGTGGCAAAAAATTGGAAAATGAGAGAATGTCCTTCGATTGGGGAATGGCTGAACAAATTGTGGTATCTGTTGGTGTTGGAATACTATTGTGCTCAAAGGAATAAAGAACTGGAGGAATTCCATGTGAACTGGAATGACCTCCAGGAATTGATGCAGAATGAAAGGAGCAGAATCAGGAGAACATTGTACACAGAGACTGATACACTGTGGTACAATTGAACATAATGGACTTCTCTATTATCAGCAATGCAAGAATCCAGAGCAAGGCTGAGGGACTTATAAGAAAGAAAACTAGCCACACTCAGAGGAAGAACTGTGGGAGGAGAAACACAGACAAAAAACAACAGTTTGAACACGTGGGCTGATGGGGATATTATTGGGGACTAAACGATAACTCTAGTCCAACTACCAATAATATGGAATTAGATCTTAAACAATGATACATGTAAAATCCAGTGGAATTGTGCATCGACTAAGAGGGGTTAGGAGGGCTTGGGGTAGAGGGGAAAGAACATTAAGCATGTAACTACAGGAAAAAATTCAAAATAAAAATTAAAAAAAGAACAAAAAATCTTAGGGGAAGTGTTTAGACTGAGCTTAAAAAGCTAGTATGTGAAGTAGGCTCACTCTGTCCACCATTTTTTGGCCTTGGGAAAGGAGTTCTCTTGCTAATGAGTCAGCACTTATCTATGTAAGCCATCTCTGGCAAGTGTTACAGCATGTGGTGAGCATAGTGGGGTGGGAATTAGGGAACTCAGTTTCTTTTGCTCTCGTGCCTGCCTGAACTCAAACATACTCCTTGGCTGGCATTAATTTGTCTGGCCTGACTATGTAGGTGGCTTGACCCGCAGGCCCTGGCTTACAAAATGATCCAGGGTCAATGCAGAATCTAGAACCTAATGTAGCAGAAGTAAGTTGACTGGAAAATTTGGGAAGTTAGGCTGGTAATATTACCTTATTTCTCTCTTTCTCTTTACTAATAAACATTTATAAATTTAGTATGAAGTCTCCAAGATTAATTTTTATTCATTAACAATTTAACAAGGGGGTGTCACAGATTCGTGATTTAGGAATATCATTTTGACAGCTGAATAGAGGATGATCTAGACTAGAGAGAGGCAGAGATCCCAAATAGCAAACTGAAACATAGAATCTGGTTTTCCTAACCTACTACAGGTTGGTTAATATGAATGGGACATTTTTGATTAGGGGATTCCTACTAGTATGGGCTTTCACAGATTTGTGGGTCCTTGTTCTATGGAGATAATGGCTTCTATTCTATTCCTAACCCTAAGTCTGATTCTTTTTACTTTTTGAATTACTGCCTCCTGAGAAAGGGCAAAGTTTAAAGGAAGTAGGTTTTGATAATCTTACCTTCGTTTTTTATCATACTTAAAAGGGATATGCTGATCAATACAGAAAATACATTGAATAGGAAAAGGTACAATTCTGCAGATGCAGGTCGTGAGAAGAAGAAGCTCATCAAGTAAATGAAGGGTGTGGCAGACCATCCATGTAATGCAAATATCAGGAAGCCATACAAAAGGTGCAAGTCTTCGAAAAATATTTCCAAAGCAAAGGCTTGTAACAATGCCTAAAACACAGAGACAAAGTAAAAATGTTGAGCTGAAGGAAAGAACATGGTAGACAAAAAAATTTAACTCAGAATACCAATGAAATAAACTACCAGTTCCACCTTTGAGAAAAGAGTAATCAATATATCTATTTGTTGTGGAAGCATATTAAAAACTTTCTTTTTTAGTTCCCAATAAATATCTTCTTCTAAAGACCTTTACAGATTCTTGGAAAACATTCCTTTGAAAAATAGATAACATTATTTTTCTTAGGGGACAGGTGGAGAAAGGTTTTATGGCGAGATTCTTTTTTGTTTCTTCATTCATTCTTGCTGACTTTGGATTTTGTGTCAGCTCTAGGCTCTGTGAACTTGAGTCATGTGGGATGAAAATGCCAGTGAAAATGTCTAGACTTGGGAGATGGAGTATTTGTGAGAAGAACAGCAGCACACAGCAAAGGAAGCCAGTGCCACTAGATGATAAAATATGTGGAAGAGAGTAAGATTTAAGGAGACAACAAAGGTAAGAGGATAGGAAGGGACTTTAGGTTATAAAGTGTAATGACCAAGTCTCAGAGATCATCTAATCAAGTTTTCATTATATATATAGATAAGAAATCTAAGATCCAGAGAGGTTTGTTCAATATTACAAAAGAATTAAGTGCCAGAGATAACATTATAAGTTTTCTAACTCCAAATCCAGTGCTTTTCCCATTATACTACTCTAGCACCTATGAATTTTCAAGTTCCATTCTTAGCTCTACCACCAACTAGCCCCTGGGAGACAGTGTACCATTAATTAAAATATGGAGAGCAATGAAGCTGTTCAATTAGCATGTTGCCTAGGTAAGATCTAGTACAAAGCAAGCTACATAGAATATGAAATAATTAAAGGAGAGAAAACACAGGGATTAGGAGGCATTAGGGAAGGTCCTAAACAAGGTGGAATTTTATTTGGCACTTAAAGAAATCCAGGGAGGTCAGCAGATGGGGGAACAAGGGAGAGCATTCTAGCCCTGGAAGATAGCCAGTGACACTAAATCAAAAAGTATGTTCTGAGGAGTAAGATGTAAGAAAACTGGAAAAGGTAGGAGGGGGACAGGTTATGAAGGGCTCCATTGGATTTTACTGAGACGGGAAGTACCATGATCAAAACTGCATTTTGGGAAAAATTACTTTAGTACTTGAATGGAGGATGGATTGTATGAGGTGAGGCTTCAGGAAGGCAGACCCACGAGAGTCTTCTGCATTATTAATGTATGAGGTGATAAGGGCCTGCACTAGAAGGATGGCGGTTACAGGAGAGACAGAGGTATATATATTTGAGAGATGTTGCAAAGGTGAAATCCTTAGACTTTGACAACAACTTGATATGTGGGGGTGAGAGTGTGAGGAATCCAGCATGAATCCTAGGTTGGAAGCTGGGAACTGGGAGGATGGTGTTATCTCCACAACATTAGGAAAGGAGGAGGGTGGGAGGGCTTAGAAGGAAAGACAATGGGATTCTATTACATACAAAACATGAGGCAGTGGCTCAGGCACAGAAGTTGCCACCCTCCTTTCAGATGCTGCCTCTTCCTTGAACTTTTCCCAATTCCTTCTAGACCCACATAGAGAGACTCAGATGAAGGGATGTCTGTGGGGAAAGTCCCCAAGTCACATACCACTGCAATGAACTCTTACCAGGCTGTGGCAATATTTGGACCATTGTGGACAGTCTGTGTTTACTTTGTGGCACCCAGCCTTCCGCGTAAGCCTAACCATAGAGGCCTCAAAGGGAAGATGGCAAGCTAACAAATTGCAGCAAAGTGACCACAAAGTATCATTTGGAAACTAAGAACCATGATCCAATTCTGATGTCCCTAGATATTAGGATAGTATTCAAATGACATATCCTTTCATTGTCTTTGAAATGACAAAGCCACACACTGACATACACACACTCAAACACACACACACACACACACACACATAATGGGAAGGCCTATCTACCAGGCAAGCCATCATAAGAAGTCCCCAGAAGGCTCTAGCTTCTTTAAGAAAGCCTTCCAATGAACTTAGAGATTAATCAATTAATTAATCAATAAACTAATAAGCACTTCACTAAGTACTTCTTACTAAGGGTCTGGCATGCTACTAAGCTCTGAAGTTCAAATAAAAGATCCCTCTCAAAGGGCTTACATTCCATCAGGGGAGACAACATGCACATATAGGATAATATGATGATAGTTAACAATTACATTGTATTTTAAGGTAACAAATCTCTTATAATAGGTTGATCATCTTATCCTCAAAACAATCCTATGAAGCAGGTGCTCATATCACTCCCATTTTAGAGATGAGGAAACAGGACAATCAGAAGATCATAGACTCATATGGAATCTGAGAGGCTATGGAGCCCAATCCTCTCATTTTACATATAAGAAAATGAGATTAAGAAAGGTTTTAACATTTGCCCAGGGTCATATATCTAATGTTTGAGGCAGGACTCAACCTCAGAGATCTCTGGCTCTAAGTCTAGGACTTTAGATATCATGTATATAAGATAAATACAAGGAAGTTAACTATAGGGTAGTTAGATATTGAGGCAGGGATATATTGATAAATGTTTTAACAACCAGCTCTCTGGGGGAGAAAAAAGACACAAATTTAATCTTCATTTAAACATTTTCTCCATCACTTTCTTAATTCTAGATAATCAACAAAACAATAAATCATGACTATTTGAATAGCTATTGCCAATTTCTGAGGTACAATTAAAAATTTAACAATTAGTTTGAGTTGGCTCTAGCACAGTCCTGGAGGAAAAGAGCCAGCAATTGGAGGGATCAGGAAAGTCTTCCTATTAGAAGGTGGTGTTTGAGCTGCATCTTAAATGAAGAAGAGATGGAGTTAAGGAAGGGGGACATTCTATGCATGCCAGGGCAAAAGCACAGAGATGAGAGATAGAGTGCCTTGTGTATGGAATAGAAAGAAGGACAGCTTGGCTAACCAGTGGTATGGGCAGGGGTGTAAAATATAGTGAGACTGGAAAAATAGAATGGGGCCAGGTTGTAAAGGGCTTTAGGAGTCAGAGGAAAACCTAGAAGCAATGGTTAGAGCCACTGGAGTTTGAGTAGGAGACTGCATGTTAGGAAATGTATTATTAACTGTACATTACTAACTGCATGTAGTAGGCTGGATCTGCATGGTAGAAAAGTCACTTTAGCTTCCATATGGGAGATGAGTAGGAATGGAGAATGGTTTGAGTTAAGGAGACAAATTAAGAGGCCTGATAATTTAGGAAGGAAGTGATAAGGGACCAAATTAAGGTGTTAGTACAGAGAGTTAAATGTGAGAAATGCTAAAGAGGAAGAAGAGCAAGATTAGGCAACTGACTAGATATACAGAATGAGGGAGGATAAGTCAAAGATAATTCTGAGGTTAAAGATCTGGGGGACTAAAAGTAGGATAGTCTTTTTTAAAATAAGTTTTTATTGATACTTTGTTCTTATATCACAATAGTATTCCTTCTGTCCCTCTCTCTTCCCCTGACCATTCTCCTCCTAGAAAGTCAACCAATATGACAAATAGTATGATAGTATTTTTTGAGAGGAAAAAGAGGGAAAAAATAAGCATAACTGATCAATACAATGAAAAATATGAAAATGTTTGTAGTGTGTAACTAATACCTATTGACCTCTCACCTCCTCTAAGAGTTAGGCTTGGAGTCTTCTCGTATCTCTTTGTGAAGTCCCATTATAATTTTGTTACATTTACTTTTGATTTTGGGGTAAGTCGTTCTTTCCATTTTAATTACTGTAGTTTGTGTATGCTGTTTTCTTGGCTCTGCTTACTTCAATCTGCATCGGTTCATATAGATCTTTCCATGCTACTATGTATTCATCACACACACACATTTCTTATACTATAATAATATTCTATTCCATTCAAATATCACAATTTGTTTAGCCATTCTCCAGTTTATGGGTATTTACTTTGTTTCCAATCTTTAGATATCAAAAAATGCTGCTATAAATATTTTGGAGGATATAGGGAATTTTTTCCTTACCAAAATGGAATTTCTGAATCAAAAGGTATTTTAGTAACTTTATTAGTATACCTATCCATCATTCACAATCCTTCTAACATTGCTTGTTGACATTTTCTATACTCTTTGCAAATTTGAAGAATATGAGTAAAACCTCCAAATTGTTTTGATTTGTATTTTTCTTATTATTAGTGATTTGGATTTTAAATGTGATGTGATTTTAAATCTTCTTTTGAGAACTATTTATGTCCATTGACCATTTGTCTATTAGAGAATGTGTGTGTGTGTATCCATATAATGATTTAGATAACAAACCCTTATCAGAGAAATTTGATACAAAGATTTCTCCTCATTTGACTACTTCCCTACACATCCTAGAGGCATTAATGTTGTCTGTGCAGAAGCTTTTCAGTTTAAAGTTCTCTCACTTGTTGTAAACACAGTATTGTGTTCCTACAGTTGGTTTTATCTTTTTATCAAATGTCTCTCTTCCCCCTGGTTCTTTTTCCTTTATTCTTGTTTGGTATTTCCTCCTTTCTCTCCTTCCCTCTTCAGCTAGTTCTTTTCCTTAGTTTTTAAATTTCATGTTTGAGCCTCTATCAGAAAAAAAGGATTCTGTCACTCTTCATTATCTACCTTCTCCTATTTATTCTAGACTCTCATTCTCTTATCTTTGACTCCCATAATTACCTTTCTCTCTTTTCTCTGATTTCATTTTAATCTGCATTAAATCTGAAACTTCCAAGGTAAACAACCTGTAGTCTCCCCTTTTGGTACTTCCTGTCACTGCCACATAGGGCTCATCCCATGAATTCCCATTTTTCATTGTTCACAGAACAATGACAATTAACAACAATAATATTAGCAGAGAACATACATATCTCTATAACAACCCTTTATGGTCAGTTCTATTTTTATCCCTATTTTACAGATAAGGAAACTGAGGAAAACAAATAAGTGAATTGCCTATAATAACATGGCTAGTGTCTGAGGCCAAATTTGATCTCAGATCTTCTTGATTCTAAGTCCATCACTCTATCCATTGCACCATTTAGCACAATTCCATTGTAGGGACCCTCTTCCTTTAGTTTTTGCATCCCACTACTAATATATACCTTTTCATGTTGACCTTTTTTTCTTCATTTGCCTAGAAATTTCCCATGTCTATGCTGTTCTACTCTTCAAGCACCAGATGCCCAAGACCTCACCTAGTGGAAGGTCCTCATCAACCATCTCTTCACTCATAGAAACATTCATCAATGGAATGCCTTCCTACCTCCAAAATAAGGTCACCTTGCTTTCTTCCCTCTTTTCAGTCTTTCCCCTCTCTTCTTCATCCATTCCCCTGTAGATTTTTCTCTAAGACCACAGAAGTGGACTTCCCCATATTGTTAACCCTTGATTTGACCCAAGGCATCATTTGCTCTTCTCCATTCCCCTATTCCTTTTGATATCTTTTACTTACTTTCCTAGGTTACAGTGTGGTCCCACAAAAGAAGCATTTACCTGTAGACAGGGTGTTGCCAAGTTCTGTCCATAATGCTGCAATTCATCTGACTCTTTGCTATTACATCAACCAGATTTTCACCCCTACTCCTTGTATACATTTAGAAAAAAATCTCTTATCTATTGTTACTCTATTGCTATTACAGTCCTTATCTGGTACCTTTATTCACCGCTCTTGAATTTCTGCTATTTGGGGTGTTCATGGAACAAAGAATTCTCTTCAGTTCTGGTTTTATTTTTAAAGTTTTATTAAAATGTATTGTTTTATACATCACCATAGTATCACATGTATCCCTCCACTTTTCCCTCTGAGTCATCTTACATGAAATATAGTATTTCTAGAGAAGAAAAAAAAGTCAGCATAATTGATCAATAAACTGAAAAAGTTCAAAAACATTTGTAGTAGATAAGATGTGTAGACCTTTAACTCAAAAGGGTAAGTTAGTAGTATCTTCTCTATCTCTTCATTTGATGTATTTTTCCCCTAAAATATTTCAAACTCTTCTATATTATTGAATATTCATCTTTTGCACTGATTTATTAACTGAAATTTATGGGATAGGTCACTTTGACTACATACTGAGCTCCATTGCTCTTCAGAACACATTATTCCATTCTCTCTTCTTTTATCTAGTGGGTACTCAAGTCTTGCATTATTGCTGAGAGTCACTTTCCTTTATATTTGAAGTTTTTCTCCTGATAGCTTGCAGAACTTGTTTCTGAACTGGGTTGTTAAATTTAACCACTATATATCTTGGAGTTTTTAGGTGTGGGCTTTCTTTCTGGAGGTGACCATTTGTGAATTCTTTCTATTTTATTTTTGTTTTCTATGTTTAGAAGTTTTAGGTAGTTCTCTTCTATTGTTTCCTTCATTACGTTATTAAGGTTTTTTGTCCTGGAGTGTTCTTTTGGGAGACTTTATGATCTTTAGATTTTCTCTGTGCATGCTATCTTTGACTTTAGTATATTTTGCTTGCATGGTAAGCATGTTTTTGTGGTAAGTACATACCACAACAAATTATTGTGGTATGTATATACCTAAACTATTATTTCTTTCGTGAGGCTTGCCATTGCAGATTCAAGTTTTTCTATTCTGATCATTATTTTTATTGTGTAGGTCACAAATCCTACACTCAAAATTCTCATTTCTTTTTAAAAACACTCAGGGGCACTTTTTGTGTTTCCATGTTCTCCTCAAATTCCATAAGGTCCTCCGACTCATCACATATTGGATTGTTTTTCATTATTTTCCAGTTTTATTCATAGATATTTGAACGAGATCTGGAGGCCATATTTCTTTCTGTTGATACTTTTTTTCTCATTGATTTGTCTGTTTTGTTCAGGGTCTTTACTTTTCTTCCTTGAAAAAAAATTTTAGTCCTCTCTGTACCCCCACATACACTTATTATTTTCCTTATCACTTCCTTCCTGAATCCCTCCCCTCTGTGGTTTCCTTGGGGAAGGGATCTCAAACTTCTCAGCTTCTTCCTATTATACTTCATGGTTCACTGCCTAGTTCTCTGCCCCAAGTGACTTTTGGGTGGCCAGGACTGTATTCTCAGCACTTTAGGGTTTATATAGTGCTGCACAGTTCCCCACATATATCATGTCCTGTCCTGGTGACCTGCCCTTCTCTCTATCTGTGTTCCACATTCTCTGATCTGGTGCTTCTGGGATGAAACCCTTAGAAAACTTGCTCCTGAAATAACTGAGTTGTCTGGCAAGACCTGAGCAAATTTCTACTGCCTAGAGATGGACTCTCTACAATCCTGGAAAAGAGGAGAGAATACTGTGCAAAGCTGGGTTTTGATGTAAGCCTCTATCATGTCCTTATTCTGCTACTATATATCCTTATTTCTAATAATGTAGGAGATGGGAGAGTGGACTGAGTGACCTCAGGGTCAGTCAGTGAGCAACAGTTCTTATTTTTTTAAACTTCCTTATGGGTGCCCAAACTGTGGATACAGTCAAAGTTACTTTAGTAATACAGTTTCTGCTTTGGAAAAGTTTGAGAGGTTGTGGGGATCAGAAACAAAAAAATCTTAGGAGTGGTTATAGCAAATCAAAGCTGTTATTGATCAGCGAAAGCTGTTATAGATAAGCTAAATCTGTCAGGGGTGAAACTATTTTGTAAGTAGTGGATGGGAGCCTGGAAGCAGTTGGATACAACCCTTATTTATTTTGTTCTTTGGAATAGGTAGGGAGAGGAAATAGGAGGTAGAAACTAGGAGTTAGGAATAGGATAGGAAATCTCTTAACCTTATACTAAAATCTCTAAATAAATCCCCCCAAAACTAACTGCTTTCTTTGCAGCTTCTTCTTGCCCACAGAGTAGGCCTCCTTAAACTATTCTCACTAAATTAAGATTTAATTCTATCTTACTAGACTATGCTAAATGATGAACCTTAAATTTATAATGAACTCCTTAAATTAATTCTTATATTAACTGTGAATTGAAATCAGCTTGTCACACACAGACACAGACAGTTCTGCAGCTCCCTTCAAAGTGCTATGGAGAAGAGGCCTCAGAGTCAGACCTATCTCTCTCAGAGTACTGAGAAGGATAACCCCTCAGTAACTAGACTCTTAACTAAAAGTATTAAGTCTTTTCTTCTTCAACCTCCTTAAATTTGTTCTTCTCAAACTCCAACTGCCACCAGCCAAACTATCAGAATCTCTTGGCAGAGAGACTCAGACACAGACCCGCCTTCCAAGTCATAAAGACTGGATAGAGCACCTCCCCACCTTCAGGAGAAAAGCTCTCAGTGAAACACACTCTTCCTCAGCTTTATATGTGTTAATTAAACTTCTCAAAAGGTAACTGTCTTAAATAACTAACAGATCTTCTTGTCTAAGAGAATGATCCAGTGACCGGGCCCAGAACTCACAGAATTCTCTCTTTTATGATAGGTCTCTTGAAGAGCCAGCAGCAAGATTTGTCTGCTCTTTTTCTTAAAGGAGACAGTGTGTTATTAATAAAACTTCTGCTCTTAATGAGACAGATTGAACATTTAATGAATTCTTTTTCACAGGAGGATTGTGTCATGAAAAGAAATAGGGTAGTTTAAAAGATAGGTAAGTTGTTGGAATATTTGTATGAATAAATCCTGAAGGTGAGAGGTAAATTGAGAAAGAAGTCCTTTCCCATTGCCCAGGCAATAAGTCTTATATTCTAAAAACTGAAAACCTAATTCAGTGTTGTTGTGAGGAAGATTATTTATTATTAGTTATATATAGTTTCTATGGACATGGCAGGAAGGGCTGGAGAATTCCAAGAAGGAATGAAGAAGCAGGAAGTGGGGCTTGGACTCGGGGGGGGGGGGGGGGGAAGAGACTCCATAGTGCTTGGGGACATAACTGTTGCTAACCCTGGGAGAACTCAGAGTTAGGGAAAAACTGCATCTAGATTCCCTGGGATCCTGAGAGGTGGAGGCTTTCAGCAGTGGACAACAGACCTGCAGAGCAGCACCAAGTGGGGAAGTGGTTTGTGATCTGGTGGACAGCGTTGCAAACTCACTCTCCCTACCTGGGTACCTTGGCTCACCTGTCCTGGTGGAGTTGGCTCCTGGCATCCTGAGACCATCCTTGGATTTACCGTGAGATCCCAATTGAAAGCCATCCTCAGGCCTTTTAGCTGAGCTGACAATAGCTGGCTGGAACCAGGTTTGGAGGAGCTTTTCCCCTGTGACTTCAATACTACTTCCTTTGGGCCCTGCCTGGCTTAGGTCAATAGAATAGTATAGTTAAGTCCCTCCCTTGACCTTGTAGTTTGTCCTTAGTTGTTGTTAAAAGTACCTAATACCCATCCTTGTTTATTTGTTTATTCAATTAAAACTGTTACAACTTTTACCTGTTGCCTGCTGGTTACATAGGCTCTAGCCTAGGTGAGCTAAGTGACTGTTGGCCAAACTGCCATTCTTGGGACAGTTAACAGCTTGGCAGTAAACCCTGGTCTCCCTATCCTGTTTGGTCCAGACCATCAGACATTCCTGTCTCTCCTTCAACCCAGTGTGAACCCACAAAACCATTTAGATTATTAATAATCCTCCATTACAGTGTGAATTCATTTTGCTTTTCAATTCTCCCTTTTACATTAAGCACTCATAGATCCAGGCTCAGACATCAGATGCTCACCTCTTCTTGCATTATTTTTGCCCTTCTCTAGGATTGGAAAATCAAAAATAATTCAGCAGATACAATTAAGATATTCAAAACTAAATTGAGTCTAACAAGAGTGCTCTTTAAAGCTTCCTCATTTCTGGAATATAATGCATTGGGGCACTGGAACAGCATGAGTTTTTAAACTAAACTAATAGGAACTCTCCAAAAGACTACCTTTCCTCACCACACAATATGACGACAAGGAAAAAAATTCAAAATCCAATACCATGAGTAGCACAACTGCATTACTATCCCCAACTTCTACTGATATCTCTCTTGTGTGCTCAAACTCTACTGACTTTCACCCAAAACATTCTTTCTCATTGCTACATTCGTTCATATCCAATAAAAGTCAGTTTTCACATATTTCTATCCAATATAAACCAGCCTCCTTCCTGGTACCTGTAAATAGCCTGGTAGAAATGCCAATACAATCAATATTCCCTACAGCAGAAGAAATATTCTAGGGAAACTTGGTCCTACACAAAGACCCATTAATACCCCTTCACACATATATACACACAACAATAAAGTTATAAAGGAAAGAAATCAAAGACCAACACTGTAGAAACCCTTTATTGGCCCACCACTTTACTGTAGCCCATCTGCTACTTATTAATAGACCATGTGATGATAGCCCAACTTTTGCATCTAACAGCCAAAAAACATTTATTAAGCACCTGCTAAGTGTCAGATACTGTGCTATGAAAGGAAAAGACATACTCTGCCCTAAAGGAGTTCACAATCTAATGTAGGAAGACAACAAATAAAAAGAAGCTGAAAAGGTGAGGATATACCCAGTAGAGGGGCATGATGAAATCTAGATCTTTTGGAATCTGATTACAGATCAAAGCATCCTTCACTTTATTTCCTTCATAAGTTTTTTTTATTGTATGTGTGATATATGAAAAAATCATTTTCTGCCTCAGGGAGGAAGAAGAAGAGGGAGGGAGATAATTTCAACTGCAAATGTCAGAAAATAATTGTAAAAAACTTCTTACATGTAATTTAAAAAAAAGAGAAAGTTTAAAAAAGTAAAAAAAATTTTTAAATGCAGCTCATCTGTGAAATAGTTCAACCTATGTATACCCTTTAACACCCTAAAGAGATTAAAGAAGAAAAAGGGCCTATATCAATGGTGGTAAACCTATGGTACAGGTGCCAAAGATGGCATGCAGAGCACTTTCTATGGGCAAGTGGCTGCCACGTCAGAGTATATTACTAGAAAAGTAGAGAGACTCAGTTCAAACTGCTCCCTTCCTCCTCTCCCCTGCTCCTGATGACGTTTTTTCACATCACCCATTGCTCTGTTCATCACCTTAATGGGAATGCTTTCTCCCTCCTGTGTGGGGTAAGATGGGCAGCAGGGAGCAACTGGCACTTACTGGGGGTGGGGGGCATGGCACATAGCCTTGGGGGGGGAGCAGGCACAGCATTCTGTCTCTAAATGGTTTGTCATCACTGGCTTATATGTACAAAAAGATTGATAGCAGTTGCTCCTGTGGTGGCAAATGACCAGAAATTGAGGGAATACCCATCAATTGAAGAGGGTCTGAACAAGTTGTAATACACGATTATGACGGAATATTATTGTACTATAAGAAATGATGAAAGGGATAGTTTCAGAAAAAAACCGGGAAGATTTATATGAATTGATGCAAAGTAAAGTAAGCAGAACCAGGAGAATACTGTACACAGTAACAGCAATATTATAATGAGTACCAACTATGAAAAATTTAGTTATTCAGATCAATACTTTGATCTGAATTATGGGGGACTTATGATGAAAAAATGATATCTACCTTCAGACAGAGAACTAATAGACTCTGAATACAGCCCAAAACATGTATTTATTTATTCCCCCCCCACACACACACTGGTTAATCTGGAAGTATTTTGCATGACTTCATTTATAAAATACATGATATCATAATGATGTATACAGTAATAATGAGAATGGTATTTCTCACCTTCTCAATGGGTTGGGGAGGAAATTAAGAGGGAGAATTTGGAACGTAAAATAAAAATTTTAAATTAAGTGCTACTTAGGCTCTACTTTTAATCTGAACTTTCCTGATCCTTCCTTTCCCCAAATAGTGCCTTCCTTCCTATACTACTTTGGATTTAATACTTAGTATTTATTTGAATTTACTCTTCTTATTTATTCTACATATGTTTCTATATGTAGAATATATTTTCCCTGTTAAAACAGAAGTTCCTTATGAGTAAAGATTGTCTGGTGCACAGTATGTGGTGCCTGGCCTAAGGCATTTTTTGGTTCACTGATAGATGAGAGAAGCTCGGCAATGAGGTGGGAATATATCAGGACTTCTATGCTAAACTGAGACTTCAAGGGAGTAATAAAGCAATCTAATGTATATTTTAAGAGTGACAAGATTAGCTAAGTTGGGGATAAGGGATGGGAACATAGACTCTTTAATTTTATCCTTATTCAAAAAGGGAAGATATGAAGTCTCTATATAAGTATATGCAAAATCAATATTTAAAGTTTAAATACAAAGTAGTTATATAAGGATAGTATGAGAGGAAAAGAAATAATGGGGGGGGATCAGCATAGTGGGATGGTGGAGAGGAGGAAGAACATGATGGATATCTTCTCTTCTGTGCAGCTTTACCTATATACCAATATATTGGAGGATGGAATATTTAAGACAAGGTGAAATAAAACTGTATTTTCTCTGAATAGACATCCCTGGCATAGCTAGGGGGACAGACCACGTGGCCTACCTAAAAGGACATTAGACCAGGGATGCCTAGGATAATAATAAAAGCTTATGACAGACCTTACTACAGTGGGGTAGAGCAGGTCACTTAGCATAACAACTAATAAAAATAATTCTACTTTAGGAGAAGCTCTAAAATTAGTATATATTGATGAGCCATACTTAGGTAGAATTATCTCTGTTTTTAGAGAAAAAAAGATTAAATTAACCTTTTTTTTTCCTAACAAAGGAACTGCTCTTAAGGGGGAGTTCCACATTGGATTTCCCAGTATCAGGAACTGAGGATTCAGTCCCTAGCTGCAGATGATTTCTGGCTTGGTCTGAGTTCAGAGTGGCAATGGCTAAAAAAGGAGTTCCTATGGTTCAGAAAAAGCATACTCAAATTAGAACTTACCATGAACAGTAAACAAATAATGAAGAAGATGATAAAATCCCATACTAATGCAGACAACCAGAAAATTAGGACATATACACCTTGAACAAATTGGATGTGCTTCACTTTAGTAACTCGTTCAATGACTGGCATTTGGGAAAAACTACTGGACAAAGCAGCCATGCCAAAAATGAGCGTAACAGCAAGTTCATGTCCTCGATCACTTCTGCAAGAGAGAGGACATAGACATTAGTACATGTGGGAAATAGAAAAGACTTCTACTGATGACACTTTCCAGTGACACAAATGAACAAAAAAAATTAAGGTGAGGAAAATATTTTAGCTGTGAAGACCACCCCTTCCAAAGTCTCACATACCTAAGAAATTCAAATGTATTATTTCTGGGTTTACGATGCTGAGGTTGAGGCTTGTTGGAGACTGCAAGAGAAGCTTTCGGGCCACAAAAGAACATAAATAGAATATTATCCACCACTGCCAGAGATAATGCAGGTGAATGGTATGCCGCATTGCTGAATAGAGCAGTGGCCACAATATGGGATCCAGTGGCATCAATGGAAAATGCAATTATACATCTTTTAGAAGTGTCTTTATAATTCATCAAGAACTCTTCTAGATTATCTAAGATAGAGAGGGATTCTGGGTAAGTCAGGTGATATTAACCATACAACTTCTGCTGGATATGGGTGGAGACAAAATAAATGAAAGCCATTATTATCTGTCTTCAAAAAGTTTATAACTCTAAGCCTTAAAGATGAAATATAAACATTATTGTTAGTAATATAGTAACTACATTTCTTCTAAATCTACATAGGGTTAAAATTGATATCAGAGAAAAATATGCTCATAGGTCTATTTTTTTATGTATTTAACATGAAAATAAACTAGAACTACAATCCAAACATACCAAAGTCAGCATTAATATTCATACTAGTTCCAAAATATAATGATGGCAGAGGACCAGATGGATCTTTTTCATTGCCCTTTAAAGATACATAGCTAGGGTTAGATTCTTCTAGGTATGTGACCCTGGGCAAGTCACTTAATCCCCATTGCCTAGCTGTTACAGCTCTTCTACCTTAGAACTATTATACATCATTGATTCTAAGACAAAAGAGTTGAAAAATTAAGATTTATACACCTATACTAGTGGTTATTGGTGTCTGTCCCCTGCTCTGGCCTCTGTCAGAATCATCATTTCATTTTTTTTAACCCTTACCTTCTGTTTCAGTATCAATAATATATATTGGTTCCAAGGCAGAAGAGTAGTAAGGGCTATTTGGGGCCAGATTTGATTTTTGTTCAGACCTATTATTTCATCAGTATGGCGAGTTCTTGGTGAGTATCTTCTAAAAAAGCTGTTTGGGGTTCCAAGAAATTTTAAGGCTCTTGCCCAAGGGAAAATTGTGTTGGAGGCAGAACTTGAACTCAGGTCTTCCTGCTCCAAAGCTATCTCTTTGTCCACCAAGCTGTTTCCTTTGTCATCTGATCTTCATTAAAATTTTTTGTACCTCCTTTTAAAAAAAAAAGCACCTCCCATTTCTAGGCCTGGCTTTCAATCCACTGAGCCACCTAGCTACCCCTCCTTATTTCTAATAGAATGAGAATGAAGGTTTGATTTTTAAATTAGAGAGACCTCACAGTTGAGCAATTTATGATTGCTATTTATTTACATATAGTCTCCTACTTAAAATGTTGACAATAGCTTAATAGATTTGCCCCTGAGAGAAGAGAGTGTAATGGATTCCTCAAGGAAAAAAAACCCCAAACACCATGAATTTACAAATGAATTCCATTAAACATTTTAATTTTATTTTTAAAAATATATTTACTAATAGAATTTAAGCATCCCATCCTAAATCTCCCCACATCACAGAAGGTATCATCCAAGACACCAATATGTTCATGGAAATTAAGTCTTTCGTGCTTTCCCTTTCAGTTCACTCTTTGGAGGTAATATTCACAATTTATTCTTCCAGGTATTTCTGTAGCTGTGTATAAATGTTCTCTCCATTCTCTTCATTTCACTTTTCATTATCCCATGTAATTTTTTTGAAGTTTTTCAATTAGCCTGCACATCACTCCTTATGGTTAAAGTAGTATTCCATCATCACCATCATATGCCACAATTTATTTAGCCATCCACCAAATGATGGGCATCTGTTCAATTTCTAATTCTTTGCCAACACAAAGAGAGCTGCTATAAATATTATGGGAAATATGAGTTCTTTTTCCTTTTTCCCTGATCACCTTAAGAAACATACATAGTCTTATAACTCCCTGAGTGTAATCCCAAATTGCTCTTCAAAATTTTTGGATCAGTTCACATCTTCACAGTGTTTTATTATCCCCCTTTTAACACATTTCCCCTCCGAAATTTTTTATTTAGCTCTTTTGTCATTTTAGTCAGTCTGATTGGTGTGAGATGATATCTCAGAACTGTTTTGGTTTGCATTTCTCTAATCAGTAGTGCCTTAGAGCATTTTTTCATATCTATACATGGCTTTGATTTCTTCATCCAAAATTTGTTCATATCTTTTGCTGACATATCAACTGGGAGATGGTTCTTATTCCTAAAAATTTGACAGTGTTCTCTATACATTTTAGATATAAGACCTCTATCTGAGAGTCTGTCTGTAAAATTCACCTCTTCCCCCAATTTCCTGCTTTCTTTCTAATCTTGGCAACATTTTGGTTTTTTTGAAAAAATCTTTTCAATTTAAAATGATGCATTTTACATTTTTCAGTGCTCTCTATCTCATTGATTTGCAAATTCCTCTTTGATTATCCATAAAGTTAATTTTTAGGATTTCTAATTTAGTGTTTAGTTGGGAATGTTTAATTTGTTCTTTTTCTAGTTTTTAAATTGTATTTCCAATTCATTGATCTTTTCTTTCTCTATTTTATTAATATAAGTATTTAGATACATACATTTTCCTGTAATTATTCTTTTGCTGTATCCACATGTTTGGGTATGTTGTATAATTATTATCATCCTTATTAGTGAAATTATTGTTTCCATGATTTGTTCTTTAACCCACTCATTCTTTAAGATTAAGTTATTTAGTTTCCAGTTAGTTTTTATTTTTTGTTTCTGTGGTCCCATCTTATAATTTTTATTGCATTATGTTCTGCTTTTCTATATTTATGATGCTTTTGTGTACTAATATATGGTTAGTTCTTGTGAAGGTGCCATGTACTGCTGAGAAGTTATGCTCTTTTCTGTTCCTATTTAATTCTCTCCAGATATCAATCATATTTAAGTTATTTAGGATTCTATTTATCTCCCTAACTTCATTCTTATTTTTGGTTAAATTTGTCTCGTTTTGAGAGGGGAAAATTAGTACCCTACTATTACTTGTTTGTTATCTATTTTCATCTGTAACTCATTTAGTTTTTACTTAAAATTTGGATGCCATAACATTGTGTATAGAGGTTTAATATTCATAATGCTTCTTTATCTATGACATCTTTTAATGTGATATAATTTTAAGAACTTTCAAGAGAAGCTATTAATAAGTACTGCCATGTTTCTTTTTTATGTATGTAGCTACATTATTTACACAAAAAATTTAATTTAAAAAATTTAAACAAATCCAATTTCTGCTATATTTTGACTTTCATTTAAGAAGTTCCTTAAGATCATGATTAGAACAAATGTTTTGGGAGTTAGCATCTTCCTACCTATTAATAAGCCACTGACACTGATAAATTCAAGGACATATAAGCTAATGTAATGAGATTTTGAATCTAAATCTTTTTTTTTTTTTAAACCCTTGTACTTCAGTGTATTGTCTCATAGGTGGAAGAGTGGTAAGGGTGGGCAATGGGGGTCAAGTGACTTGCCCAGGGTCACACAGCTGGGAAGTGGCTGAGGCCGGGTTTGAACCTAGGACCTCCTGTCTCTAGGCCTGACTCTCACTCCACTGAGCTCCCAGCTGCCCCCTGAATCTAAATCTTTTAAGTGTTTAAGAGACTATATTCTCTGTCCTTCCTTTCTCTGCCTGGGCTTAAGTCAAGGAGAAAAGATTCATAATCTAATTTGTGCTCAGGCCCTGGTGGACTCACAGTTCATAGAGAGATTTAAATTGTTGTTGCTTTTTTTCCCTTGTTACTTGTAGTATTTTCTACTTAATCTGGGAACTATAGAACATAGCAATGATATTCCCAAGCATTTTCATCTTTGGGTCTCTTTGAGGTGGTGATCAGTGAATTCTATCAATTTCTATTTTACCCTCTAATTCTAGAATTTCTGAGTAGTTTTCTTTGATGATTTCTGGTCCTGCTCCAGGGTTTGCAGCTTGTTGATTCTGCATTGTTTATTCAGGGTTGTGTACACTACCTAGTGAGACTTAGGCCAGGGAAGTCAGAGACCTTCCTACCTAGTTGTCCCTGGCCACTCAGCCTCACTCCTGACTGCTATTTGTTTTTGCTGCTTTTAGCATTGATTCTGTGAAGCTATTTTTTATTGTTTGTGGGAGATCTTAGGAGGGTGAGGAAGTTTCATGTCCTACTTTGCCACCTTCCCTATTAAATATTTTTAAAAGTTATAATATTACATAAACTACTTGAAAAATTAGCAAATAAAGGGGGGTATGTTAAGTTCTTTATAGGACATAAATTTTGTCTTGACACCTATATAAAGGAGATTAAAAAAAAGAAAACTTGAGACCAATATCCATAATGAACTCTTATAAACACAAAAATTTTTAATAAAATATTATTAAGAGTCTATAGCAAATAATATTTGTTATGACAAGGTTGGATTATTTTATTTTTTTCAGTTACATGTAGAAACATTTTTTAATAAGTGTCTGTCATTTTAGGATTTGGATTTTCTCCCTCTCTCCTTCTCCCCCTTCCAAAAAGGTCAAAAGACTGATACAAATTATACCAAAGCTTTCACGTGATACATATTTCCATATTGCTTATGCCACGATGGAACACATATCACAATATAATACTCATGAAGGAAATAAAGTGAAAGATAGCATACTTTGATGTGCAACCAGACCACAAGGGTTCCTTCTTTTGCTGTGGATAGCATTTTTCATCATAGATGTCTTGTGGATATCCTCAGCTCCGGCTTTACGGATAATAATTTAGTCATACAATATTTCTTTCTTTTAAAAAATTATTTAGAATATTTTTTCATGGTTACATGATTCATAATCCCTCCTCCCCTGGACTTTCCTCCCCTCACCCAAAGCCGACAAGCAGTTCCACTGGATTATACATGTATCATTGTTCAAAACATATTTCTATGTTATTCGTATTTGCAGTGGAGGGATCCTTTAACATCAAAATCTTAATCACATCCTTATCGCACTATGTGATCAGACATATATTTTTCTAATGTGTTTCTACTCCCCACAGTTCTTTCTCTGGATGTGGATAGTGTTCTTTCTCACAAGTTCCTTTGGATTATCCTGGGTCACTGCATTGCTGCTGGTAGAAAAGTCTATTACATTCAATTGTGCCATAATGTATCAGTCTCTGTGTACAGTGTTCTTCTGGTTCTGCTCCTTTCACTGTGTCAATTCCTGGAGGTCTTTCCAGTTCACATGGAATTCCTCCATTTCTTTATACAAGATTTCTTTTACTATATACATTGTTCTTGTTCTGCTCACTTCACTTTGCATCAGTTCATTAAAGCCCTTCCAGGTTTCCTGAACCCTTCTGTTAATCATTTCTTATGGTCCAATTAGTGTCCCAATTTTCCCACCAACAATTATAATTTTACTTTTTGCTAATGTTAGACAATCTGATATGTGTGAAGGGGTATCTCACAGTTGTTTTGATTTGGATTTCTCTAGTCAATGATGATTTGGAGCATTTTCTTCACATAACTATAAATAGTTTTAACTTCTTCCTCTGAGATCTTTCTGTTCATGTTCTCTGGCAATTTTTCACTTGGAGAATGCTTTGTATTATAAATTTGACTCACTTCTCTAATATTTCTGACATGAGGCCTTTGTAAGTGATGCTTAGAATAGAATAGGTAAATTAATTTGGATAGAATTGCCATTTTTATTATATTGGTTTGGCCTATTCATGAGCAATTAATATTTCCCCAATTGTTTAGGTCTGACTATTTGAATGAAGAGTGTTTTGTAATTATGTTCATATAGATGCTGGGTATGTTTTGGTAGGTGTACCCTTCCTCCCCTCTCAGGTATTTGATATTACCTAGAGTTATTTTGAATCAAATTTCCTTGTCTAATTTTTGCTATTGGGTTTTGTTAGTGGTAAATATTAATTCTGATGATTTTGGAGGGTTTATTTTGTATCCTGAAACTTTGCTAAAGTTGTGAATTATTTCTATTAGTTTTTTGGTTGATTCTCTAGGTCAGAGATGGGCAAACTATGGTCAGCGGGCCAGATGTGGCCCCCTGAAATGTTCTATCCAACTGCAACATTATTCCTAATCTGATGAATACGAGTAAGATACATTACAATGAAACTTCAAAAGAGTTGCCTTAGAAACAGACTGACAGATAAGCATTTCCTTTCCTTTGGCCCCCCTCTTTAAAAAGTTTGCCCATCACTGCTCTACGTATAATATCATCTCATCTACAATGAGTGATAACTTTTGTTTCCTCATTGTCCATTTTATTCCTTCAATTTATTTTTCAGCTCTTATTGTTATAGTTACCATTTCTAGTAGAATATTAAACAATATTGGTGATAATGGGCATCCTTGCTTCATCTCTAATCTTACAATCTTGTTGAGAAAGGTTTTAGCTTATCCACATTATAGATGCTTGCTTATGGTTTTAGATAGATGCCATTTATTAATTTTTGCTTAATGCCATCATTAAGGAAATCTCAATTTATTTCAATGTTTTCTAATGTTTTTTTAATAAGGAAGAGGTGTTGTATTTTTTCAAATGCTTTTTCTGTATTTATTGAAGTAATCTTTTTTTTTGGTTTTGTTATTAATATGTCAATTATGCTGATGATTTTCCTAATATTGAACCATCCCTGGATTCTTGGTATAAAAACCTCCTGATCATGGTGTCTGATTCTTGAGATATAATGTTGTAATCTAGTATTTTATTTAAAATTTTTTCATTAATATTCATTAAGAAGATTGGAAAATACTTTTCTCTCTCTGTTTTAACTCTTCCTAGTTTACCATATTTGTGTCATAAAAAGAGTTTAGAAGGATTTCTTCTTCCCCTATTTTTCCAAATACTTCCAAATGTATTTGGAGTTAGATGTTAGTGGAGCTAGTTGTTTTTGGATTGTTTGGTAGAATTAACTTGTGAATCCAGGTGGTCCTAGGGTCTTTTTCTTAGGAAATATTTTGGGTTTGTTCAATTTCTTTTTCTGTGATGGAGTTATTTAAGTAGTCCGTTTGGATTTTTATTAGAATGCAGAATCAATTCAATATTATGAAAACAATTTAAAAAAATTTTTATTTTGAATATTTTCTCCTGGTTACATATTTCCTGTTCTTTCCTTCTCCCCCAAATCCCCTAAACCCCACTTAGCCGATGCACAATTCCACTAGGTTTTACATGTATCACTGATCACGAAAACTATTAACATAATAGAACATGTTAATAAAAACAATGAAAATCATAACATTATATTGATAAGACATAGACAAACTTTTGACAAGATACAATACCAATCCTATTTAAAAAACAACAACTAGTAAACAGAGATATAAATAGACCTATCCATAATATGATAAAGAATATCTATCTAAAATCAAGAGATAGTACTATATGTGATAGTGATAAATTAGTCACTTTTCCTAAAAGATTAGGGATAAAAGAAGGATTTATAGTTTAACTGCTACTATTTGTCATAGTGCTAGAAGCAACATAATAAGACAAGAAAAAGAAAATGAAAAAATAAGCATAGGAAAAGAGGAAATAAAATCATCACTTTTTATTGACAATATGATAGTTTGAGAATTTTGGAAATCAACTAAAATTATTTGAAACAAGAACTTCAACAAAGTTACAGGATATAAAATAAATCAATACAAATCCCCAGCACATCAGTATATTTACCAACACAAACCTAACAAGAGGAGATTAAAAAAGAGAAATTCCATTTAGAAGTAACTACAATTTACAAGAAACACATTTGAACACAGAGACACACACAGAGTAAAGGAAAAGGACTTGAGGAGAATCTGTTATGCTTCTGCTAAAGTAAAAAAAAAAAAGCAGACAAATCAATCATGGTCTCAGACAAAGCTAAAGTAAAGATAGATCTAATTATAAGAGATAAGGAAATTTTATCATGTTAAAAGGTACCTAAGACAATAAAGTAATATCAGCACTAAATATATATGAACCAAGTGGCATAACATCCAAATTTTTAAAGAAGTTAAATGTGTTATAGGAGGAAATAGACCATAACATTTTATTAGTGAGAGAATTCAACTTTTCTCTTTCAGAATTAGATAAATCTAGCCAAAAAATAAACAAGAAAGAAATTAAGGAGGTGAATTATAGAGAGCTGTAAATAAACAATTTGATCTGTAAATCCTATCAGATCCAGCTATAGCTGATGATTATAACCAATTGATAATTCCTTTCATTATTAAAAGTTTTTCTGTATAATAAATCATTTTAATTTAAAGAAAAGAGGGAAATATGTGGGAAGCCAATAAAAGAATAGATAAAAATCTGAGACCCCTCTTTTGTGATCCTTGTGATTTCTTGTTGAAAAGTATTGTGGCCTTATTGAAAAGCTTTAAGTTCCTAGCTAAAGAGCAGTTAAAAGGGTTAACACTGTTCCCCTTTGGCCAGGAATGCAGCTGCCTGGTATAGCCAAGGCTAAAACCTTAGCGAGCCAATTCAACCCTGAGAAAAATATTTCCCTGACTTGGCTTTGTGATAAGAATCCAGTCAAAATTCAGCCTTGGCCTTGTTCTGTTCTGAAGTCAAATGAGATTTTTTGTGTTTTGATATGACATAATTTGTAACTTCTGTCCATCTGCAAAGTTTCAGGGGGGTTCTTTTGTGTGAAATGAGCCTTGAAATATATATAATAAACTCCACACTCCTGGAGACAGAGCTGGAAGCATGAGCTAAAAGATCTCAGTGTCCGTTATTTCCTTATTAACTAAACTATCCTTATCAGATTATCAGAGATGATAAATATATCTTAAGAGTGAATAGAATTTTAGAAAAGTTAGAAATTATAGACCTCTGGAGGAAGTTCAATGAAAATATAAAATATACCTTTTTCTCAATGGTACATGGCACCTACACAAAAATTGACCATGTATCAGGGCATAAAAACCTCACAACTAAATGCAGAAAAGCAGAATTAAATGTATTCTTTTCAGATCACAATGCAATAAAAATTACATTCAATAAAGCACTACAGACAGAATAACATTAATGGAAACTAAAAAAAATCTAATTCTAAAGAATAAGCAAATGAAAAAATAAAACAAACAATAACTTAATTAAAGAGAATGACAATGAAACAACCTATCAAAAATTTTAAGATATAGCTAAAGTAGTACTTATGGGGAAATTTATATCTTTAATTGCTTACATCAATAAAATAGATCAATTAGGCATGCAACTTTAAAAAAATAGAAAAAGAAAACTTTAAAAATTCTTAGTTAAATGCCAAATTTGAAATCCTGAAAATCAAAGATGATAATTTTATAAATGTATATTAATTTATAATTATTTATTAGTAAAAGAGGGAAAGAGAACATCACATGATCACTAGGCTGCACCTACTTAATCGGAGTTTACCCTTCTATCTCTATTCACCAGTCAAAAAAGGTCATGCCAGCAAGATCATCCAACTCAAGTGTGCCAAGAGCTGAATGCTCAAAAAGAGAACTTCACTTCCTCAGTCTCCTCTCTCATAAAGACACTGATATCACTCCTGATTCTCTCTGTTTGGGCAGACTTGACCTCAGTCCAGGTTAGAGCCCAGTCTTCCAGATGCCAGGAGTAACATGAGATTTGGGGCCAGCCTCTTCCAAAACCCAAGGAGCCACAAGGACTCTGGCATCCTCCTATAGTATGCATGTGCACGAAGTCAAGGGATGGAGCTATTACTAACCAAAATGGGTTTTCAAATGCAATAAGGGGTATAATTTATATTAAATTCACATAATCCCCCCTCTGATTTTTTTGGAGATTGACATGTTAGTCTTCCCATTCTAATTTTTTTGGAGATTAACATGCTAGTCTCCCTAATGAATCCTCCCATATATAATATCTACACATTTCAGGATTGTTTCACTAGGGTGCATAAAGGTTCAAAGACATTATACATTTATACGTACATGGAGGGTCTAACTATATTTTTAGTGTTTCTTAAAATATTAAGAAATAAATGAAAGGTACATTGACAAGGAGCCATTGGGGGTATTTCCCTTTTTTGGCACAAAGTTTTTATAATCAAGATAAAATAGCAACATATGGAAAGAATAAAAGTGGTGGAAGGCCCAACCCCCTATATTCAGTTCATTATATCCAAGGCTCACTCAGAATCTCATGATGCAGTGTTTGATTTCTGGGGCCATCCTCCATTGCCCGCAACTTTTTAGTCCGTCTGGATCATAATGGTCCTCACAGCATCTTCTCCAGGAAATATGTTTTCTTTGTCTAGCTTACTGGTGATATCTTTCCATAAAATTACACACTCCACCCTCAGAAGGATGAGATACTGCCCAGTATCTAATCCTGACATAACCTGATGGTAACACAAAATAATGTTCCAACACAGTGAATTTTCATTTACAACAATAGACTTGGTAAAGGATTGTGGCTTGGCTGCTTGGATAATGATTTAAGAATGCACTAAATAATATATGAATCACCTCCCCAAAAAAACAAGAGATAAAAAAATATACATACATATAAATAAATTAAAATGATAACAAATTCCTGATACATATTTGAGGTCTAGTGGGGTTAGTTTATATCCTATAGGTCAGGTGCAACAATATTACATTTATTCACCATCTGCCATGACTAAAGAAAGTGGTCATGTGAAAGAAAAAAGGACAGCAGTCTGACAAAAAGGGGAATGTTGTTCCCTAGTCTGATTTCTACTTCATCACAAGGATAGCAAGACAAAGTTATAGTCAAATATGGATATCTTACAGTGTCATGCCTTAACCTTAGAACTTTGCTGAATAGCCACTTCTCCTATTCTCTAGAGACAGTTCCCCCACTTTGGCGCTGACATTCACCACCTCCACAGGGGTTATTGGCATCTGTGATCGTGTAATCATCTGCACTGATGAATGCTCATTAGTAGTCCCTTTGTAGTTTTTCTGAAATTAGACTCAAACAACAGTTATAGTCCAATGGCAGGTTTCAATAGTCTAAACTTTAGGGCATGCATGTTGTCAGGGATCTTAAACATTGTAAACTGATTCATCAATACTAAATATCAATTATAATTCTATAAACTTAAGTTATAAAATGAGAAAATGAGACAGAGGAAAAAAAGATTATATCCCCCAAACCCCAATAATATGACAGCTAAACATATGCATAAAAATACAGATCACTTAAAAATTAAATCTGTTTATATCCCTAACATGGTCATGAGCCTCAGTATATTTATATGTTTTTCTCCTGGTGAAAGCATGGCATAGACTTTAATACAACAACTAAGGTAATGTCTGAAAAGGCAAAAATCCCTAGGACTAAAATGGCCCATGTGCCCTGTAGCCATGAGAAGTTCTACCATGCATCAGATGTCACATGGTTCTCTAAAGCAATTTGCTGAGTATCATTCAGAATTCTTTGAAGCTCATGAACATTTGTAACAATTTCAACTGACCTATTTCTGTAAGAATGAGATTGATTAATAAGAGCACAGGCACCCCCAGAAGCAGCCACAAACATATCAAGGGCTAGCTAGTTTTGTATAACTGTCTTTGTCAAGAAATCAATCTCCTTAGAAATTTGGAAGATGAATTGTATCCTGATTCAATTTCTCAATCTCAGTAGAAATAGCCTTAATTGAATCTATTACTACCATCATCCCCAAAGTTGGCATAAAAGCTCAGAAAAATCTCTGTATAACAGATGAAACGGCTACTGAATTAGGTCTAGATCTCTTGCTCCATGTATTCCATCAAGTACCCAGTTTCCTAGTTGTGGACTTGTCTACCCAACCAATAAAATGATTATATACCTACACTAGTGAGGTAAGAGAGGCCAAACCATAGGACCTATACTACCCTTGGGGAAGGGAAGAGTAAGCTGAAGAATTGCAAACATAGAATTGCCCAGAGGTCACTAAATCCCATGGAAAAACTGTCTTTAGCTAAAATGAGGCAGTAACAGTTGCAAAAGATATGTATTTATGTGACCTATCCTTCATGCTATTGAGCTTTGTCTTAGCACAAATAAGTGTTCTGGTAGGGAATTTCCAGAATAGTGAGGTTGTAATTCACATTGTCACCCATATATCTGCTACTCAGCTTCCTTTAACACAGAAGTCAAATAGCACAGTCAGTCAGTGGTAGTGGGGCTCCCAAATATCTGAAAATTACCTTAGAAGACATGTTAAAATTAACAGAGATGTACAACTATGTAAAACAAAATGATACTGGTTGTGACAAGTAGATGGGCTCCATCTGTTAGTATTGATGTGACAGGAACCCACAGAATTACATTCAGAATCAGTTTACTCACTAAAACCAATCTAGAAGCCACAGTAAGAGAGTTAGTTATAATAAGTTTTCCCAACCTAACAGTCACATGAGGCTCTTTACTAGTGGAAGAGGAACAGACTAGAATAATTGAAATCAAAACATCAGGGTCTAAGGGAGGAGTAGACCTCCCCATCAGAGTCCAAGGACCCTTCCCCTCCCTCAAACCATCACAAATCTTGATTCCTCTAGGTATATCTCTGGTATCCTCTACACTGACTACAATTCCTTTGAGGGGCACCATGGTTTGCATCATGAGAATTACAAGTCCTTTTGGGAGTTTGTACTATTTCTCCAGTTTCTGTTTCTAAATTCCTGATTTTTCCTTATATAATGTATCCTTACATGACCTGGCTTGTGACAGAAATAACACTGTATTGATCCTCTATCTGTTAGAATCTTTGTAACTTCTTTCAAAGGGGCTATGAGTTCTTCACCTGCAGAAGTTAGAATGAGTGCCAAAACAACTCTTTCCCTTTCTCTGTCCTGTTTAATTCTGTTCTATTTTTCCATTTTAGCTTTTTCCTTTTCTTTTTTCCACACTCTTCAAAAACATAAAATGGATACCTTCTTCAACTGTTCTATATTCATAATAGCCCAGACAAAGCTTTTAATTTTTTTCTTTTATTTTGGGGGAGGAATAGTTCACAAAATGGTGCTGTATTATGTGGGCATCAGTGGGTTTAATTGGATCCATCCCTGCATACCTCTTTGTGGTATCACACACAAAATGATAAATATGGTTTGAAAGCTCATTTTCCTTGTGATGAAAGTATTCAGATTTTTGCCAGTTTTCTGGGTCAGTAGATCTGTCCCCTCATTCCTTTTAACAGTACCCCCCTGGCCTCACATAGTCCTCAGGATTATTAAGGTCCCATTGTGGGACCTGCAATGGCCAATAATTAGATACAGTTGCTCACTATTGGCTACTTAACTAGACTATGCTAAACATTAGGAAGCCAAGTTCTACCTCTTCCTGCCTGGAGTACACCTTGAGCAAATTGCTTCATCTTTGGTGATTCTTATTTCCATCTCTGTGCAATGAGGAGATTGATATAGATGGCCTCTGAGATCCCTTCTAGCTCTAAATGTCATGATTTTTATTCTTTTTCTTGAGATTGGGTCTTTTTTTATCTCACCTAGGCTGGAAGGGCTTTGGTAACTCTCAGGCCTGATCCCAACACCGATTAGGATTGAAAGCTTTCATTTGTTCCACTTCTGACCTGGCTTGGTTGACTCTTCCTTAGACAGGCTAATGGTTGATTAAAATTCTCTGAAGGTCATATATTAATATATAATTATTTATTAGTAAAAGTTAGAGAGAAAATCTGTTTGTCACACTGTCTCCATTCACCAGTCAAAAACAGCCAACCCAGCAAGTCTTCAGCATAAGAGCTGAATGCCAAAAAATGTTTACAAGTATCTCTGATAAAGGCTTCTTTTCTCAAATATATAAAGTTGAATCAAATTTATCAGGACACAAGCAGTATTGTCATAAAACAATAATAATGAAACAATAACTATTTATTGAGATTCTGCACATAACCATTACTCACGGGTAAGGGAAGGGAGAAAATGCATAAATTTGGGTAAGTAAATTCTGACATTTATGTAGCTATTTAAGTATACAGAGGTTGGCTACCTTATCTCATATGATCCTTATAACAACATTATAGGGTACATGCTATTATTATCTTCACTTTACAGATGAAGAAACTGTGGTTGCAATGGTTAAACAATCTTAAAATGATAAAATAGACATATGTTATTAATCAATCAACAAAAAAAATTAAGTAATTAAAATGAATCGAGCACTGTGCTGGATTCTGAGAATTTAAAGATGAAATGCAAACAGTCCCTTCTCTCCTGTACCTTAGGTTTTATTGGAGGAGACATCATATATTATATAGAAACAAGTACAAAAACCTGGTAGTTATTGATACTTCTTGTTCACATTTTGGGTAATACCACTAGCTTTGATTATCTTTCTAATCTTAATTCCTTAATGCATTCAAAATTATAATAAGAAAACAAGCATTTATTAAATACCTACTATGTGCTTAGGTCCTCTCCTAAGTATTGAGGATACAAAAAAAGGGCAAAAAACAGTCCCTGCCTTCAAAGAACTTAGAACCTAATGGAGGAGGCAACATACCAACAACTATGTACAAACAAAAAACATATAAAGGATAAGTTAGAGATTTATCTTGTCACCTAGAGCACAGGAAAGATGTCTAAGGAAAGATGTATTGTTTTCTCCAAAAGGAGTTTACCAAGTGCAGGTATACCCTAGGGGTCCCCACAATATCAACTTACATCATGTAGGACCACATAGTACCAAGGCTCTCTCTATTAAGAAGAATACAGGAACTTCCTGGTAAAGATGGTGGCAGAGTAAAAAGCAGCTTCTTAACTTCTCCTAACCAAAACATACAGGACTCCTCAAGAAGACATAAAAACAAATCCAGAGGAACAAAGGGACCCCACAGCAGGGCTCAGCATTGGAGGTACGTGGAATCAGGGCATTTCCATGCTATAAAGGGGTGAAACAGCTCTCACTAAAACTCGAATTGAGCAACCCCCTCCCCTACCCCACACCACCTACAGTGCCAAAGCCAGGGCGCAAGAGTTAGAGCAAGTTTGGGGCACAGATTAAGTCCTTGGCAGCTACCTGGGGTCACCAGGGCCTGCTCCTGAGAGCAGCAAGACTTAAGACCCCAAGAGGCTAAAGAAAGCTCTAGGACTTTGAACACAGACCCTGAGTGCAGGCACGAGTGCCAGCACGAATGCAAGCCCAGACACGAATCCTGAATGCAAGCGAGGTCTTGGATCTTGAGTGCACGTGTGGACCTTGAGTGGGGACCCAGTGCAAAAGGGGTTCACAACTGTGGAAGCAACGCCCTAAGACTGTTAAAGGAGTCTCGGGCAAAGGAACAAGTAACTTGACCACCAGGAGGCTTGACCCTGAGAACATCTAAGACCTCAGGAGTCTAAAGAGTGCAGATAGAACCTGGGTGTGAGGATAAACCTGAGAGGGCACGTGGCTCACAATGGCAAGCCAGAGATAAGAATCCCAAAAGAGAAAGATCAACATGAAGAAAACTTTAACTCGACAACTTTCACACAGAGAAAATCCAGACAACAGAGAAAACAGCAAAGGAGAACAAACAATCATATCCAAACCTTCCCAAAATAATGAAAACTGGCCACAAGCTATTGAAGAGTTCAAATCTGAGATGATGAGAAAGATGGAAGAGATGTGGCGAGAGAAGTGGGAAGTAGCTCAAAAGAAAATAAACAGGTTAGAAGACAGAAACTCCCAATTGGAGAAAGATGCCCCAAAATCAAATGAAATGGTAAGCAAATTAGAAACCAAAATCTGGCAAGAAAATAACATTTTAAAAGGAAGAATTTTGCAATTGTTAAGTGAGGCTCAGAAATCAAATGAAGTGATAAGCAAATTGAACACCAGAAATGACCAGATTGAAAAGGAAAACCAGTCCCTAAAGGCTAGAATTGAGCAATTAGAAGCTAATGATCTCTCAAGACAGCAAGAACAAATAAAACAAAGTCATATGACTGATAAAAATAGAAGGAAACATGAAATATCTCAATGAGAAAGTGACAGACCAAGAAAACAGGTCTAGAAGAGACAATCTGAGAATCACTGGTCTTCCTGAAAAAGCAGAAATTAATAGAAATTTGGACTCCATACTAAAAGAAATTATTCGGCAAAATTGCCCTTAAGTTCTACAACAAGAAGGCAATATAGACATTGAAAGGATCCATAGATCACCCTCTACACTAGACCCAGAAAAGACAATCCCCAGGAATATAATACCCAAATTCAAGAGCTTCCAAGTAAAAGAAAAATTTTACAAGAAGCCAGAAAGAGAAAATTCAGATATCAAGGAGCACCAATCAGGATCACACAGGATCTGGCAGCCTCCACACTAAAAGACCTCAAGGCTTGGAATATGATATTCACAAAGGCAAGAGAACTGGGTATACAACCAAGAATCACCTACCCATCAAAACTTACCATATACTTCCAAGGGAAAGTTTGGGCATTCAACAAGATAGAAGATTTTCAAGTATTTGCACTGAAAAGACCAGGACTGAATGGAAAGTTCAATATGCAACCACAAAAATCAAGAGAAACATGAAAAGGTAAATAAGAAACAGAGGGGAAAGAAAAAAAACTCATATTTTTAAAATTTGCCTCTTTAAGGGCTTCAATAAGATCTAATTATCTGTATTCCTATGTGGAGAAATGTTATGTATAATTCTCTGTAAGGAACTCTATTCACTATTATAGTAATTAGAAGAATTATTCATAGGGAGAGGTTGGAATACTAAATGGTCTAAGACGATATGGGGGTTGGAAAGAGGGAGTTGAATAGTAGAGGACACCAAGAGAAACTTGAATGAATAAGAAAAATAGGTTATTCTATTACACACAAAGAGGGCATGGGAAGGGGAAGGGATGAATACTATTATAAGAAGGAGAGGAAGAGAGCGTTAAGAGGTAATAGTTAAACCTTACTCTCAGTGTAATTAACCCTGAGAGGGAAGAGTAACTTTATCTATTGGGATATAAAACTCTATCTAATCCTACTGAGAAAGTCTGAAGGGATAAACCAAGGGGAGCAGGGGAGGTCATAAAAGAGAGGGGAAAAGAAGGGGAAGGGAATTCATTAGGCCTTAAAAATAAAAATAGGGGAATAATAAGGGAGAAGATAGAAAGGGAAGTAAATCAAGGGAGGGGACAAGGGTTACTGGCTTAAAGCAAACCACTGGTTTAAAAGGAAATAGTATAAGAAGAAGGGGTAGAACTAGGAGAGGATACCAAAATGTCAGCTAATACACAACTGATAATTATAACTCTGAATGTGAATGGGATGAACTCACCGATAAGAAGGAAGTGAATAGCAGAGTGGATTAGAAAACAAAATCCTACCATATGTTGTCTACAAGAAACACATATGAGCCAGGTGGACATACACAAGTTTAAGGTAAAGAGCTTAAGCAAAATATTTTGGGCTTCAAATGAGAAAAAGAAGGCAGGAGTGGCTATCATGATCTCTGACAATGCCAAATTAAAAATAAATATGATTAAAAAAGACAGGGAAGTTTATTACATCCTGATAAAAAGCAGTATAGACAATGAGGAAATAACACTGCTCAATATGTATGCACCAAATGGCATAGCAACCAGATTCATAAAGGAGAAACTGGCAGATCTCAAGAAGGATATAGATAGTAAAACCAGACTAGTGGGAGATCTAAATATCCTTCTTTTAGATCTAGATAAATCAAACCAAAAAATAAATGAGAAAGAGGTAAGAGAGATGAATGAAGTCCTAGAAAAATTAGATTTAATAGATAAGTGGAGAAAAATAAATAGGAACAAAAAGGAATTTTTCAGCTCCATATGTTACATTCACAAAGATTGAACATGTAATAGGGCATAGAAACATTGCAAACAAATGCAAAAGAGCAGAAACAATAAATATAACCTTTTCAGACCATAATGCAATAAAAATCACAATTTGTAAGGGCACCTGGACAGGCAAATCAAAAACTAATTGGAAATTAAATAATACGATTCTCCAAAACCAGCTAGTCAAAGAAGAAATCATAGAAACAATCAACAATTTCATTGAAGAGAATGACAATGATGAGGCATCCTACCAAACTCTGTGGAATGCAGCTAAGGCAGTACTCAGGGGAAAATTTATATCCTTGAGTGTATATATTAACAAATTAGGGAGGGCAGAGATTAATGAATTGGGCATGCAACTTAAAAAAATTTGAAAGGGAGCAAATTAAAAATCCCCAGATGAAAACTAAATTAGAAATACTAAAAATCAAGGGAGAAATTAATAAAATTGAAAGTAAAAGAACTATTGAACTAATAAATAAAACTAGGAGCTGGTATTTTGTAAAAACAGATAAAATAGACAAAGTACTGGTCAATCTAATAAAAAAAGGAAAGAAGAAAACCAAATTGACAGTATCAAAGATGAAAAGGACAGTATCAAAGAAAAAAAAGGAAAGAAGTAAACCAAATTGACAGTATCAAAGATGAAAAGGAAAATGACAGTATCAAAGAGGAAAAAACCTCTAATGAAGGGGAAATTAAGGCAATCATTAAAAATTATTTTGACCAATTATATGTCAATAAATATAGCAATCTAGGAGATATGGATGAATATTTACAAAAATACAAATTGCCTAGATTAAGAGCAGAAGAGATAGAATACCTAAATAATACCATGTCAGAAAAAGAAATTGAACAAGCCATCAAAGAACTCCCTAAGAAAAAATCACCAGGGCCTGATGGATTCACAAGTGAATTCTATCAGACATTCAAAGAGCAACTAATCCCAATAATATACAAACTATTTGATATAATAAGCAAAGAAGGAGTCCTACCAAATTCCTTTTATAACACAAATATGGTACTGATTCTAAAGCCAGGTAGATCAAAAACAGAGAAAGAAAACTACAGACCAATCTCCCTAATGAACATAGATGCAAAAATTTTAAATAGAATATTAGCAAAGAGACTCCAGCAAGTGATCAAGAGGATCATTCCCCATGATCAGGTGGGATTTATACCAGGAATGCAAGGATGGTTCAACATTAGGAAAACCATCCACATAATTGACCATATCAACAATCTAACAAACAAAAATCACATGATTATTTAGATGCTGAAAAAAAACCTTAGACAAAATATAGCACCCATTCCTATTGAAAACCCTAGAAAGTATAGGAATAGAAGGACCTTTCCTAAAAATAATAAACAGTATATACCTAAAACCATCAACAGACATCATTTGCAATGGGGATAAATTAGAAGCCTTTCCAATAAGATCAGGAGAAAAACAAGGATGCCCATTATCTCCTCTATTATTTAACATTATACTAGAAACATTAGTAGTAGCAAGTAGACAAGAAAAAGAAATTGAAGTTATTAAAATAGGATAATACTTAGGAATAAAATAAAAATACTTAGGAATCTATCTTCCAAAACAAACACAGGAATTATACAAAAACAACTATAAAACACTTTCCAAGCAATTAAAACTAGATGTAAACAATTGGATAAATATTGATTGCTCATGGGTAGGATGAGCTAATATAATAAAAATGACCATTCTACCCAAATTAATTTACCTATTTAGTGCCATACCTATCAAACTACCAAAAAACTTTTTTACTGAATTAGGAAAAACTATAACAAAGTTCATTTGGAAGAACAAAAGATCAAGAATATCAAGGGAAATAATGAAAAAAAATGCAAATGAAGGGGGCCTAGCAGTACCAAATCTTAAACTGTACTATAAAGTAGCGGTCATCAAAACAGTATGGTACTGGCTAAGAGACAGAAGGGAGGATCAGTGGAATAGACTTGGGGTAAGTGACATCAGTAAGACAGTGTATGATAAACCGAAAGAGCCCAACTTTTGGGACAAAAATCCACTATTTGACAAAAAGTGCTGGGAAATTTGGAGTTTAGATCAACATCTTACACCTTACACCAAGATAAATTCACAATGAGTGAATGACTTGAATATAAAGTGGGAAACTATAAATAAGTTAAGTGAACATAGAGTTGTGGCAAAACTGGGACATTAAGGTATTTTTGGTGGAGTTGTGAACTGATCCAACCATTCTGGAAGGCAATTTGGAACTATGCTCAAAGGGCTATAAAATAAAAGAATGCCTACCCTTTGATCCAGCCATACCATTGTTGGGTTTGTAACCCAAAGAGATCATAGATAAACAGACTTGTGCCAAAATATTTATAGCTGTGCTTTTTGTGGTGGCAAAAAACTGGAAAATGAGGGTATGCCCTTCAATTGGGGAATGGCTGAACAAATTGTGGTATATGATGGTGATGGAATACTATTGTGCTGAAAGGAATAAGAAATTGGAGGAATTCCATGTGAACTGGAAAGACCTCCAGGAGTTGATGCAGAGAGAAAGGAGCAGAGCCAGAAGAACATTGTACACAGAGACTAATACACTGTGGTAAAATAGAATGTAATGGACTTCTGTACTAGCAGCAATGCAACAACCCGGGACAATTCTGAGGGACTTATGGAAAAGAACGTTACCCACATTCAGAGGAAGAACTACAGGAGTGGAAACAGAAGAAAAGCAACTGCTTGAACACATGGGTTGAGGCGGACATGATTGGGAATGTAGACTGGAAACTACCACACCAATGCAACTATCAACAATTTAGAAATAGGTCTTGATCAATGAGACATGTTAAAACCAGTGAAAATACATATCAGCCATTGGGGGTAGGGGGATCTCGGGAGGTGAAGGGGAAAGTAAGAGCATGAATTATGTAACCATGTTAGCTTTTCAAAAAAATAAATATTAATAAATGTTAAAAAAGAAAAAAAAGAAGATAACAGGCTCTCACGCAATAGAGCAGAAGGGAACAATGAAGAAAGAAGCAAGAGACGGTGCCATGATTTCAAGAAAAAGGATGAAATACAAAAGTGATATATATAAACCCGATTCCACAAAAATAAATCAACAGTTAAACTCAAAGGAAAAAAGATAATTAATCAAGGTTGTCCTCCAAAGGTCACAACCCGATAAATACTATACTTTAAGGGGAACTGAATCAAAAATACCTAACAACAACAAAAAAAGAACATAGTAAAATCTGTGGAGTTCTCAAAGTTCATGGAACAAAATTAAGGAACTCCAAAATGGTTCAAAAGAGAAATAAAAATTTTATATGTTTGTGAAAAATATTTCTGATTTTTAGATCTTTATTTCCTACTGTTCTGCTTCTCCATTCCCCACAGTCATTGATTGTAACAAAGAATAAAAGAGAAAAAGGGGGAAAAAAGCTGATCAACAATGCTAACCTAAACATCAACCTAGTCTTACAGGATATACAATATTTCATACCCATTATCTCCCATTGCAGCAAAGAAGAGAAGGTGATGAATTTTCTCCTCTTTATTTTGGGGTTAAGCTTGGTCATTATAATGATGAAGTGTTCTGTTTTACTTTTCCGTGCAACAGATTGCAAGGTTTTCCTTTCTTATCCAATTTGTCACTCTTTTTCATTTCATTGGTTTGTTTAATCCATTCATATATAAATTTATGCAAGCTAAATATGTGTTTTCCTTCATTTGTCTCTAATGTTGTTTCCCCCAACTTATAACTATTCTCTCTTCTCCGGTAAACAGTTTTGTGTTCTTTCACTTACTTAGCCTAAATCTTTTTTAAGGTGTCCCTGTCCTCAATGGCTCTCTTTCCCTTATCCCTTACCCCCTCCCTCTAATTTGTTACCTTTTATCTTTGAGGTTTTTGCATATTGGTTCCTTTTACTCTCCCTCTTTTATCTGCTTATATAATTCTTCCCCTCTATGTCTCTTTTGTTAGTCAAGTATATTCTTCCTTCTTTACTTCCCCTTTAATTAGCCTAGTTCATTATTTAATTTTTTTTCTTTTTGGCACTTCCTTCCAGGAAAGTTTTCTCTTACTTTTTTCATTCTCCATCTTTTCTTTGGATCTATTATTATTATTATTACCCTATATTCTCCAATTCATTGAACTTTATAATTATCTAGTCTCTCTCTTTTCTTGGTATTCTTCATGCAATCAAGGCTTGCAAAATATCCATTTTAGGCTCTCCCTTCTGGGTTTTTCTCTCTCACTGACATCTGGAGCCTGCTGCATACATAGATTTCCATTTTCCATCATGCCTCATTTCCAGAAAAGGCCAATTATTACAGGTGTGAAAAAGGAGAGTTTCATGGTGGGGTCCCTTCTCCACCATATCCCTTATTATATAGCTCATTGCTAACTGCATGCTACCTGGTTATTTTTTTATCCCCATTTGCCTCAAAATCGCCTTCCTGTGTCCATGCTTCCTTTCTCTCCAAGGTGCCAGTTGCCCCCCATGAAGCCCAAGTCCTCCCATTTTGAGGTGGGATGAGTAGACTTTTAAAAAATGTCTTTATTTTAATAACAAACTTCAACATAAGTTTTCCTAAGTTATATGATTCATGTTTTCTCCCTACCTTCCTCCCTCCCCTGTCCTAGAATTGACAAGCAATTCATTCTGGGTTATATGTGTATTATCATGCAAAACATATTTCCATACTATTCATTTTTGTAAGTGAATAATCTTATAAAACCAAAACCCCAAATCATATACTCAGATAAAAAAGTGATAAATCATATGTTTTCATCTGCATTTATACTCCAACAGGTCTTTCTCTAGAGGTGGATAAAATTCTTTTTCATAAGCCCCTCAAGAATTGTCCTGGATCAAAAAAAATTTTTAAAAAAAGAGAAAAGAAAAGAAATGCTCATAAATTGTGAATCACTCAAAAAAAAAAAAAGAATTGTCCTGGATCATTATATTGCTGTTAGTAGCATAGTTTATCACATTTGATCATTCCACAATATTTTAGCAACTGTGTGTAATGTTCTCCCGGTTCTGCTTATTTCACTCTGCATCAGTTCACATAGGTCTTTCCAGTTCTCTCTGAAATCATCCTGTTCATAATTCCTTATATAAGTGATGGGCAAACTTTTTATTTTTTTTAATTTAATTTTTTTAACATTTAAGAATATTTATTTTTTAGAAAAGTTATCATGGTTACATGGTTCATGCTCTTACTTTCCACTTCACCCCCTAACCACCCTCCCCCATAGCTGATGCACATTTCCACTGGTTTTAACATGTGTTATTATTGATCAAGACCTATTTCCAAACTGTTGATAGTTGCATTGGTGTGGTAGTTTCTAGTCTACGTTCCCAATCATGTCTGCCTCAACCCATGTGTTCAAGCAGTTGTTTTTCTTCTGTGTTTCCACTCCTGCAGTTCTTCCTCTGAATGTGGGTAGCATTCTTTTCCATAAATCCCTCAGAATTGTCCTGGGTCATTGCACTGCTGCTAGTACAGAAGTCCATTACATTCTATTTTACCGTAGTATGTCAGTCTCTGTGTACAATGTTCTTCTGGCTCTGCTCCTTTCGCTCTGCATCAATTCCTGGAGGTCTTTCCAGTTCACATGGAATTTCTCCAGTTTATTTTTCCTTTCAGCACAATAGTATTCCATCACCAACATATACCACAATTTGTTCAGCCATTCCCCAATTGAAGGACATTCTCTCATTTTCCAATTCTTTGCCACCACAAAAAGCGCAGCTATAAATATTTTCATACAAGTCTGTTTATCTATGATCTCTTTGGGGTACAAACCCAACAATGGTATGGCTGGATCAAAGGGCAGGCATTCTTTTATAGCCCTTTGAGCAT
>NC_058130.1:221664435-221776992 GCF_016433145.1 Gracilinanus agilis
TTTCTGAGCCTCACTTTCCAATTGCAAGATTCTACCTTTTAAACTGTTATTTTCTTGCCAGATCTCTTCCATTTTCCTCAGAATCTCAGTTTTGAACTCTTCCATAGCTTGTGAGGAGTTTTCCTTATTTGAGGAGGGTCCGGATGCTTGTTTGTTCTCCTCCTCTGTTTGCTCGGTTGTCTGGATTTTCTCTGTGTAAAAGCTGTCGAGTGTTAAAGACTTCTTCTTTTTGTTATTATTCTTTCTCTTCTGAACCTCCTGATGCTGAGTAGCCATCATTAGCCCAGCAGCTTCTCAGCTTTATCCTCGGGCTCAGTGTCTGTTCCCAATCTATTGGCTCTTGAGGTCTGAATTCTGGTTTTTTCCAAGGTCAAGCCCCCTGGTGGGCCCTCTTGCTTGATCCTCTGCTGGAGGTTTCTTTACAAGTCTCAGGGCGCTGTTTCCACAGTCGTATACCCGTCTGCACTGGTTCCCCACTTAGGCTTAGTTCTGCCTCCACCCACGCCTCTACTCAGCCGGCTCTCTGCGCCCAGCGTCCTGCTCCGGCGCGCGCGCTCAGATTTCGCGTGCTTTTTTTGACTTAATGGGGTCCTAAGTCTTGCTGCTCTCAGGAACAGGTCCCGGAGCTGCCGATGACTCGATGGGTGCCCCAAACTTGCTCTATTTCTTTTTAGCTGGGTTCGGAGCTATAGGTGAGTGTGGAGGGGGTGGGGGTGGGGCGGTTGCTCAGCTCGCGATTGAGTGAGTGAGAGCCCTTTTTAGCTTGGAAATGTCTCGATTCCACGTACCTTCCACGCTGTGCCCTGTTGTGGGGTTCCTCCGTTCGTCTGGACTTGTTTTTATGTCCCCTTGAGGAGTTTTGTATGTTTCGGTCAGGAGAGGTTAAGAGCTGCTTCTTACTCTGCCGCCATCTTAACCCGGAAGCTCTTCCATGATCTTTTGATCTTCCTTTTCCATTTGGCCCATTCCAGTTTTCATAACATTCTTTTCTTCACTGCATTTTTGTGCCTCTTTTTCTAGTTGACCAGTTTTGCTCTTTAAGTTATCTTCTTTTTGAAATCCTTTCATTTCTTGTTCCCATTTTTCTTTTACCTGTCTTATTTGATTTTTGAATTCATTTTTGAATTCTTCCAGAGCTTGAAACCAATTCTTTTTTTTTTTTGAAGTTTTGCATGTGGATTCTTGGATCTCACTTTCCCCTATTGGTTCTGTGTTTTGCTCTGTCCCCATAGAAATTTTCAAGAGTTAACTGTTTCTTCTGCTGCTTACTCATTTTCCCAGCTTTTTTTCCCCCTGTAGACTGGGAATTCTGAAACCTGCTTGCTGATTCTGGCTCCTCTGCTAGCTTGTAACTATCTGCACTGTGAGCTATTTTGTCCTTGAGTTAGGTCTTTAGCAGGTTAGGCTTGAAAGAGACCAGAGCTATGGACTTCCAGCTTCTCTTCATGCTGGTGCCAGGGCCTGAGACTTCAAGAGGGTGGATCTGAGGCACTCTTTTGTGGGTATAGTACAAGTTCTGGGATCCCAAAGTTAGTCTATGCCCAGTTATGGAATCTGGTGCAGTAGGTGAGGGAGTGGTTGGCCATCACTCCTCTGTGCAGTTTTGCTTCTGGTTCCCACTTGTCCCATGAAAATCAACTCTCTATCTATCTTCCAAGTTATATTCAGTGGGAAAGCTCTCTCACTACATCTTTTTGTTGGTTTTTGATGCCTGTTGTTTTGTGGCACTTTTTAAAGATTGGTTTGGAAGGACTGTCAGAGTATTTTTGGTTTTTACTGCTACTAAGCCTCCATCCTGGCTCTGCTAAAGTGATGAGTAGACTTTTTAAGAATGCTGAGTATGTAGGGAAAATTGAGACATTAATGCATTGTTGGGGGAAGTTTTGAACTGAAGTGATTCAACTACTCTGGAGAGCAATTTGGACTTATGCTTAAAGGGCTATAAAGCAGTATATACCCTTTGAGTGAACAATATCACTACTAGGTTTGTATCGCAAAGAGATAAAAAAAACAAAAAGGGGAAGGACTTATATGTATAAAGATATTTAAAGCAACTCTCTGTGGGGACAATGAATTAGAAAGTGAAGTAATATCCATCAACTAAAGAATGACTGAGTAATATATGATTGTAATGAATTATAGAATATTATTGTAATGAAAGACTATTATGCTATTAAAAATGATGAGCAGGAGGAACACAAAAAGAAATCTGGAAAGACTTGCACGAACTGAAGCAGAGTGAAATGAGCAGAACCAGAAGAATACTGTACACGGTGGCAAAAATATTGTATGATGAACAACTGTGAATAACTCAGCTGTCATCAGGAATACAGTGATCTAAAACAATTTCAAAGGACTCAGGATAAAAAATGCCATCTACTTTGAGAGAAGAAAATTATGGAATCTGAATCTAGACCAAAGAAAACTTTTTTCATTTTCTTTCTTAATTTTTTATTCATGTTTCTTTCTACAAAAAGATTATTATGAAAAAATATTTTACATGATTGCAAATATAAAATCTATATTAGACTCATTACTATCTTGGGGAATAGTGGAAGGAAGGGAGAGAATTTGAGACTCAAAATCCTTTTTAAAATATTGGAAACTGCTTTTACATTTAGGGAAATTAATTAGGGAAAAATTAAAATCTTTTAAATGATGAGGCATTGGGGTAGAGCAGTGATTCCCAAAGTGGGTGCCACTGCCCCCTGGTGGGTGCTGCAGCGATCCTGGGGGGAGGGGCGATGGCCACAGGTGCATTTATCTTTCCTATTAATTGCTATTAAAATTTTTAAAAGTTAATTTCCAAGGGCTCTAAGTAATATTTTTTCTGGACAGGGGACAGTAGGCCAAAAAAGTTTGGGAACCACTGGGGTAGACTGATAGATAGTATGTATATTAAATGATCCATATTTCCAAGGGCATATTCACCTTCCACAGTTGAATTTTCAAAAAGAATAAATTTTATTGATGCCTTTTTGTCTTGATACCACAATTATTTCTTAGTGATGAGGGGAAAAAAGGCATCCCTAAAACTACCAGATTGAATCCTCCTTTTTAAAAATGAAAACAATTGTAAAACACCTAATACAATACAATAAACATTTAAAAAGAAAGTGAAAAACAAATATATATGGAAACAACATTCAATTACCAAGGACACTTTTGTCTTCTACTGTGAATTACCAGAGATGTTAGTAATTTTGCACTTTGCATATCTTGAAAAGCCAGTATAGTTCTATGAATTTAAAATTTGTTGTAATTCAAGAAAAACAAGCTATTAATAACTCAATTAACCAGTATACAATTGTGAAAGGTAAAAGCCTGGGATCCCCTTTTGTTGATCTAAATCTTTGTAAAGCACAATAGGCTTAATCTAGTAATCCTTAGCCTAGCCTCCTAACCCTGGATTTGTGCTTCCAGAATGAATTGAATAGGTGTCATTTCATTTGACCTTTATCCCACTTGCTTCCACAGAACAAATATAGGAGGCTGACAATTAGTATGCATGCAATATTTGAGCCAATTTAGGTATTGAAAACTGCTCTACATGGAGAGTTTGGGTAAAGAGACAATTTTATTTGTTGCAAGTGATGATGTCTAGAATGCTTGTAGCCAAAATTACCATATTAACAAGTGAGGATTAGAACCAAAGGAAGAATGCCATGTTTGTGGCACAGCTGAACACTGGGGTTTATTTTTTTCAAGTAGCAAGGATATACTTTGGTAAAGAGAACACTGAATTTGGAATTATAGGGCTTGTATTTAAGGGCCTGAACTGCTACTTGCTAACTGTGTGCCCTTACATGTCACTTAAACAAATAAAATAATCTTTAAATTTCCTTCTAGCTTTTAATAGTAGGACTCTTTAGTACAGAAAGTTCTTCACATCAGCATACTATAATACTCACATAATCCTTACCTTTCACTTCCTTAAGGATAAGTCCCTGAGGCTTTGGCAGAGATTCAATGGATTTAAAAATTTTCTGGGTCATGGATGAATTCCCAGAGATAGAAAAGGGCATGACAGTTTGGTCATATGGTCCTAAATCCAAATTCATGGATGGCTCATCCTTAATTTCTGGAGTCTTAAAGGCAGAGAGCAATAAGTAAACGTACAGGACAGGTAACACCAGGTGTATCAAGGTCATCTTCCAGTTGCGCCAATTGTATATAGCCCTTTTTACGAACATGGCATAAATTTGCTGGCAATAAAGACTGCACTAGAAAAAGGGAAAAAAGACACAACATTACAATGGTCACAGATCTCAGTAATTCATTCAATTTTCAGCTTGTATCTTGGCTCCAAAGTTTCTGGTCACCAAAAACAGATGCCTCTGTGCCCTTGATTTCCAGTGAGGAAGTCCAAAGGGAAAAGGAAGTTCAGAATCCCTTTCCTAGGGTCTGTGGTACAGAAGTATAAGTGTGGGGAGAAGATGTTCAGCAACACAGAATCTATCCTGCCACACCTGCCTCACTGACCTGCACAGCCTTGAACTTTATGGTCGCTGTGTCCATAAAGAGTTCTGCTCTCCCAGATCTACTAGACTTCTCAGGACCTCTCCTTCTCTAGCAGCATGTCTCTTCTGTAAGACTTCTCGTGACTTGGTTCCTACTTGAACTTACAGTGGTATCTTAAGAATTTGGGGATGAGGTGTAGTCAATCATTATTTTACTAATGTTATTTCCATTTCAAGAATTATTTCCCCCATTAACATATCTTTTATGGTTAAAAATTAAAATCATATTTGCTTCTCATCAAGTCCATATTTCTTAAGTTTCTAAAATGTAAAAGCTATTAAATTTATATATCATAAAACATTCTTATTCACTTTTCTGAAAACATATATTATAGATTTCCTTTTATGTATCAGTCATTTCCTAAGCATACAGTGATTCCTCCTTTACAAGAAAACAGTTAAGAATACAATAACATCAACAATGTACACAACATTTTGTCCTATTAGTTCCCTATCTCTCTGCCAGGAAAGAGGCTCTATGTTTAATTATAGATTCTCCAGGACTTTTATTCTTTTGAAGAAAAATTAAATTCAAATTTGATTTCTTTTCATCTATGTTACTGAATCGGAAGGAAGGAAATAAACAGTTGCTAACCACCCACTATTTAAGCATTTTACAAATATGATTTCATTTGATCCTCACACAACTTCTTATACCGTTATTATCCTCATTTTATAGCCAACAAAAATGAGATAAACAATTTAAGTATCTTGATGATCAATGCCACACAGCATCATGTGGAAGAGGTTGAATTTGAATTCAGTTCACCTTGACTACAATGCTGGCTCTCAATCCGTTGTACTCTTTCCTGTGTCATTTAATAAATGAAAACTAGTCACTGGATATACTATACTCTTGGTTCTGATCACTTGTCTTTGTACTATGTCTCTCTGAATTTCTCATATACATATTTCCTCTGTTGTTGTTCAGTTTTCAGTCACATCTGACTCTTTGTGATCCCATCTGGGGTTTTCCTGGCAAAAATAATGGAGTACTTTGCCATTTCCTTTCCCAGCTCATTTTACAGATGAGGAAACTAAGGCAAACAGAGTTAAGTGACTTGTCTAAGGTCACACAACTAGTTCGTGTCTGAGGCAAGATTTGAACTCAGGTCTTCCTGACTCCAGGCGCAGTATTCTATCTACTGCACAATCTACTTGCCCATTCCATTCATACGACATAGTATTAGAGTCATTTCCCAGTTTATTTTGTTAGCAATATTTTATTATCACAAAGAGCGATGCTATAAATATTTTGATAATATTGAACCACTGTTATCTTTTACTTTCATGTACTATATTTCCAGGAGGAGCATTGCTAGGTAAAAAAGTATGGACAGTTTACTAATTTTCCTTGTACAATTCCAAATTGATATTCAAAAGGGATGAACAACTTTGTAGTTTCACCAACACATCAATGTACCTGACTTTCCCAGAGCTTTTAATACTGACTATTGCCATTATTTCATCTTTGTCAATTTACATGTTGCAAAGAAAAATGGCAAAGTTGTCTTATGTATTTCTTTACTATTAGTAGTTTGAAATATATTTTAATGTGATTATTTATATATTGGAATTTCCTTGGAAAAAATTTTATCATATACTGTAACAGATTACTTTTGGGAGAATTATTCATAAAGTTATAGATTTGTATCAATTCCTTATATGTCTTGCCTATTAACTTTTTAAAAATGCATTATTTTGCTTTTTTACATCACTACAGTTATCTCCAGTATATTTATCCTCTACCAGACACCAGAAAGCCATCTCATAACAAATAATATTTAAAGACATAAAAAGGAGGGGGTTATATGAATTAGCAAAAGTGATTGATGCACTGAAAAATTCAAAAACATGGGCAATATAAAATATAGAATGGCTGTTAACCAAATGTGTACAAATAGTAAATGTTTATGTGTCTTAGATAACAAATCCTCATTAGAAAAACTGGATACAAGGATTTTTTTTTCATTCCCTTCTTATACTAGGTGTGCTAATTTTGTCTGTGAAAAAGCTTCTTCAATTCATGTAATCAAAGTTATCTATCTTATATTTTGTAATTGTCCCCATATCTTATTTAAGAATATATCCCTCACCCATAGCTGTGAGTAGCATACTGTTTGCTTTTCTTCTAACATTTTAAAATACTATGATATTTAATATTAAGGTAACATTCATTTAGAACATATATTGAAATATGGGGTAAAGTACTGGACTAAAATGACTGTGTATCTAGTCCAAAAAAAGCAGAAGTTGCAAACCTAGCATTTAACAAACTTAAAGCAAAATTTAAAAAATAAAAAGATATGAATAAGGAAATAACATTATGCTGAAAGGAACCACAGAAACAAACCAGTTTTATTGTACTTCTTTGTTAATTCCTATCGGTGTCAGAGAAGATATGCCCTACATCCCTGTTTTTAAGCAGCTCAATGTTGAACTCAGGTTCCCCTAGTTCCTTCTTTGACCATTTGCCTCAAAATATCCTCCCTGTGTCCATGTCATCTCACTTCCCAGGTGCCAGTCACCCCCAGGACTTCCAGACTCTCCCCTTGTGAAGTAAGTGACTTTTTTCAAGTACCAAATCTATTTAGCACAAGGCCTCATCTTCCTTCTCTACTAAGAGTACACATCAATGGAAGCTCAGATTTTTAGGATAGGTCACCCTGGTTTGTGTCCTGACGTTCCTTATTCTTGGAAACAAATTATTCTGTGGGAAGCCAATAAAGAGAATAGATAAAAATCTGAGACTCCTCTTTTGACCCCTTTTGTGATCCTTGTGATTTCTTCTTGAAAAGTATTATGGCCTTACTGAAAAGCTTTAAGTTCCTATCAAACCTGAATTTAAAGGGTTAACACTGTTAACACAGCAAGGAATGCTGCTGCCTGTTATAGCTAAGGCCAAGATACTCCCCACCTTGGCTTTCTGATAAGAACCTAGTCAAAATTCAGCCTTGGCCTTGGTCTATTCTGAAGCCAATATTTTGTGTTTTGATGTGACATAATTTGTAACTTCTGCGCATCTGCAAAGTTTCGGGGGGGGGTTTCTTTTGTGTGAAATGAGTCTTGAAATATATATAATAAACTCCATGCTCCTGGAGCCAGAGCTGGAAGCATGAGGTAAAAGACAACTCCCTTGTCCTGTCCTTATTTCCTTATCAACTAAACTGTCCTTATCAGAGATGATAAAGAGATCTCCACATTTTTCCATTAGCTTGTGCATTATCTGTTCCCTGTAGAACATTTTTCTCTTATTCAAATTTCTTATCCTTTTGTAATTGAGGGTCTTTATCCTGGTCACTTGAAGAATTGTTTGCTTTTCAATTGAATTATTAAGTTTAACCAATATATATCATAGAGTTTGCCACCTTGTTTTTGTTTTTAGCTGGAGACAATCTACAAATCTTTCAATTCATTACATTTTCTTTGTTCAGGAGTTCTGGGCAGTCTTCTTGTATTATTTTTGCATTGTTGGTCTTCAGGTTTTTTGACTTGTCATATTCTTAGGTTATATGTATGTGCATCCTTTCTTTCTCAGTGTCTCTCTCAAAATTCTTACTTTCTGTCATAGTGACAACTCTAGGGCCAAAGGACAAGGTGGTTAAGTGACTTGCCCAGGGTCACACAGATAAGATGTGCCACTCCATTGGAATTATGTCCTGGGATTATGACTTCAGGAGCTAGAAGCAGGACTGGAAGTTGGGAGAAGGGGTGGTGCTATCACTCTCTTAGCTCTATGGCTTACCTACTTTTCTGTTGCAGTTGTTAAATATTTGGTGGTATGAGGAAGAGAGGTTTCTTCCTCACAACAATTGCTGTGGCCAGGCTTGAAACAAGAGCTGAAAAGTTTTGGGGGCACCGCTATTCCTAGGGCTCTAGATTTCAGGATTTTAAGCTGTATCAACTGGGATCTGAGATAACATGATAGTCAAAGGAGTGGGTAGTATTTGATTCATCTGGAATATATTGTCCTATTTCTCTGGAGAAGCTTTGCATCTTCAACTAGTCTGGTTTACCTACTTTGTGGGTAATAGTTTGTTGGTAATAAAAGTAGTCTCCTACAAGGGTGAATTGGTAGATATTATCTCCCTAGAGTAGGAAATGAATCATTGAGTTCTAACAGTAAAGACAACAAACTATCTGGAATATGCCACATATTCACTTTACATCTTGTGGGTATAGGAAGTAGAATGGAGTGGCAGCAGCCACACACAAGCTGGGAGCATGATTGAGATCGTAATCAATCTCATTTGCAGATGGATTGGAGATATCTAAGGAAATATTTAACTTTTATACCCTCATGGATATATGTACCTAGGTGACCCTAGAATAAAAATGAGCAACTTATAGAAGAAGAAGATGGGAACAGGTCTACTTAACCAATATAAAGGGCTTCTCTGTGTATTCTTCAGAGCTCTAGCAGTCATGACACTAAAAGGCATCTTAAAGGTGTAATGATTAAAATGGGTTGTGGCCAAATATAAAAATTTAAAAAGTTGTGGTCATCATTTATGATAACTAAAAATTAAACTATGAGTCTGTTGGTAGCTTTAGTAGCTTTATTAACAGCAAAGTAGAGATAATGATGAGAGGGAAATATAGAAAGGAGATAGGAATATTGCCTAGCTAAATACCCTAAGTACAGATCCAAGTGCCTCTAGACTGCGAGTGTGAATCCAAATGCAAATCTCAACAGGCCACAAGAATATCTCCAGCCAAGCATTTCACCAACCAAAAGAGAGTCTGATGCCACAAAGACTGAGCCTCCTCCTTTCAGCCTGAGTCACCAATGTAGAATCTCCAACACAGAATGAACCAGAATCCCTGGGCTGGCTTTTCTAAACAGTTTTCTCCACATCACTTCCTGTCTCTCTGGTTTCTACTTTCTTTCACTGTGGGATGGTCTATCACATCTCAGGAACCAATCATAGTTTCTTAATTGCCTGGTACTGCCCTGTGGGATCCACCTCCCATCCTCAGAGGGTGTGAACTTTTATCAAGAGGATCCTCTTGAAGTTGCAGACTAATTAAGTTAAAAGGGTGGAGCACTTCAAGTACTTGATTAATTAAGTTAAGATAAATAAAGGGAGTTAAAAATTCCCTTTCACATAGGTATACCATAGGTTTCAGAACCATGAACTAAAAAACATGCAAATTCATCTTTTTTAAGGGTCCAGACTTGTGATTTGGCCAATGTGAGGAACTCCAGAAATAAAACTTTCTATCAATAGTGTGAAGATGGGATTAACTCTCCCCTGCCCATTTTTAGATTTAATCACCAGAAGTGTATATGTCAGGGGATGTCAAACCCTTCCTGAATGACAAAATCACAGGGGGGATCCTGGAACTGCACAGCAAATTCCAGGGAGGATGGAAACCCCTCACTCAGATACTCCTGTGTGACTCTTCTCTTACTAACACTCTTTATTATTGAAATTATTGTGATCAATATCCCTATTCAGCCCTAGGGAAATACAGAAGAATAGTAAAGGCTGTTACTAGAGCTTCTACAGACCACGTACAGACTCCTAGGAAATTCCACCTTTGCATGTATTAATATAGAAATTCCCCTAAAATTACCTCATAACAAACTAGCAAATAGTAAGTTAATGTTTAAGATTTTAAACTCCAACAAACTGCACCTGGATTTTCCATTGCCATACACAGAAGCTTATGTAATGAGAAACCAGAAATAATAAGTCTCCCCCAGCCCTGATCTTTGATCCGGAATGATAGCACAATGTTATGATAAATGGAGAAATTGCCTTCAAAAGCTAAGCACATCCCTGAACTGTTCTCCCCACCCCATAGCCAAGGAGACAAGCCAAACATACCCTTGAAAAATATTGAAAGTTACCAGAGAATGAAAAGTTGTTAGTAACAAAGTTAATGTATGACTTAATCCATCATCTCCAAGAAAAGATGTATGTTGAAAATGAATTTCCATGCCAACCTTATGTGTGATCTCAGAGCATATAAAAATAAGCCTTACTCGAGGTAGACCAGAGCAATTTCCATGACACCTTCCTGGCTGAAGCTTAGACTATCTCTCATTTGTCTTAGTTGCCCACGCCATCCCACCTCTTAGATACCTGGATCTGTGGGAGTTTGACTCCAGCACGTATACTTATCCCACTTATCCTTAAGTCTGTGAACCATGTGTGCAATAGTGGATGATGAATCAGAATCGACTGACTGCTCCCTGGGCAGTCCTAAGCAAAGCTTTAGTTCTAATTGGTCCATGTAAAAGTGGACAGAAGGCACAGGAAATGATAAAAGGAATGGTCTTTAAAAGTGGTAAGAACTTCCTGTGACCAGGTTTTCCACCTTCAACTTGAATTTGAAGGAGCTCTAGCTTGGGACCTCAGACTGCTCTTGGATTTTTCCCTTAGAATTACCACGTGGGTGAGTGAAAAAAGACTGACTCCTTTTCCTAGATTTTCTGAGAGGTACTAGCTTCCAGAGGAGGCCCTGTGGCAAAAACTCTTGTGCAATTTACCTCTGGGCCCCCTTTGCTGGGGCTTCTGAAGCCCTGCCTGGTTTGATCCAGACTGGAGTAATTATCTTCTCTCTCTGATATCCTTAGTTTTACGCTTTCTCTCTATTTTATAAATAAATTAATAAAAAGTCATTCTGACTTGAGTAATAACTATAGCAACCACATTCCATATATATAAATATGTGTGTGTGTGTGTGTGTGTGTGTGTATACACACACTCACATATACACAACATTTTGTCCTTTTAGTTCCATATCTTTTTGCCAGGAAAGAGGCATTATGTTTAATTATAGATTCTCCAGGACTTTCATTGTTTTGAAGTGTGGGGGACACAAATGAGATATAGTCCCTGCCCTCAAAGAGTTAATAATCTAATGGAAGAAGACAACACATAAAAGGAGGCAAGAAAGTAGGCATCTCCAGGAGGTGAGCATCTTATTCCATGGAGTTGAAACCAGGTAGAGCATTAGTGAAAAACAGAGTAAAGTACAAGTTTAATTTCTACCCTCTGCCCAACCCTCTAATAAGAGGAAGCTGAGAGAGGTGGCTTGAGTTGGCAACATAATAATGAGATCAGAAGCAGCTTGTTCCTTGGAGTTAAAACCAGGTAGAGCAGCAGATGCAAAGTAGAATGAGACTCTAAGACTGATTCTTAATCTCCTACCCCTTGCTTCCTTTCTAGCTATTCTGCAAGCCATCTATTTCTCCCATTTCTAAAGTCATTTTCTATAAACTGCTTTTTTGAATTTAGTTGAGAACCCTTTGGAGGTATATTCTACAGAAATGGATTCATAAACATATAGATAAGGCATCAAAGTTTGTTAGGCAGCCATGCTTTTTTTTTAAAACTCTTATCTTCTGTCTTAGAACCAATACTATGGTTTTGGTTCCAAGGCAGAAAATTAGTAAGGGCTAGGCAAAGGAGGTTAAATGACTTGCCCAGAGTCACACAGCTAGGAAGTATCTAAGGCCAAATTTGAACCCCAGAATCTGTCTCTACGCCTGGGTCTCAGTCCATTGAGCCTACCTAGCTACCCCCAACAATAATACTTTCTAATGGAAATTTATACTTTGGGATCAATGTTCCATGTTTTGATTAATATGACATCAGCTTACCAGGGCCTGATCAACTCTGTCTGAATGAACAATCAACTTTTGGGATGATGGAGCTGAAAAAATACAGTCTAAATTGAAGGTAACTTACTCTGAAGAAAGAGATTAGTAGGTTAGGATATGTGCAAAATAATCCTGGCACCATTTATAATGGTATAAATCTTGACTAAAGCCTATAACTTAGTATTGAGAAATTAGTCTACATTATTAAGCAGACAATACTTTAAAGTTGGCTGAATTTTTTCACTGCTGAAATCTTCAGATATATCCCTTGTACCTCCCCACAGATCTTAGTAGGCTCACCCCAGTGTTGTGTGTCAGAGTAGAGTTTGCAGGCATGAATAAAGACTCAGGAAGGTCATAGGATTTCTTTTCCCTGCTATCAACACCTTCTTCGTTGTTCTTTCTTGATTTCTCGTTCTGCTGAGAAGAAAGGTTTTGGAACCTTCCAAAATTTATATTTGAATTTGCCAGTTGGCCAACCCTGTACCAAAAAATATTTTATTTTAGTTGTATAATTTTACTTTTAGAAATGTGATGAAACATCAAGTACATAAAAGATTTTTTTGGTATGATAATTTCCATAGGTGGAAAGCATATGGTAGAAAAAATTATTTTAAAGTTTTTATCCATATCTTCTCTTTTTTACATCACCTTAAGAAAGTGTCCCCAGTACCCCTCTCCCTCCTCTTCCCAGGGAGCCATCCCATATAACAATATTCTTAAAGACAAAAAAGGAAAAGAAAAATTAGCACAATCGACTAATGCATTGAAGAAATCTGAAAAATGGGCAATGTTTAACCCTTGTGGACTTGCTACCTGCACAAAAAGTTGGGGGGGGGGTGTCCTCTCATGTATATACATTTAAGACATCTTAAATATATTCACATTTGCTTTACATTTGTGTATGTGTGGTTTTTTTGTTCCATTTACATTGTCATTATTGTATGCTTTTCTTGGCCCTATTTACTTTATTCTCTATCACTTCATGTGTAGATCTTTCTATGTTTCTTTGTATTCATCACATACATCATTTCTTACAACACAGTAATATTTCTTACAACACCTTGTGGTGCAGTGGATAGACAGCTAGGCCTTGGGTCATGAAAACTTGAATTTAAATCTGATCTCAGATATATTCTAGATGTATGATCTTGGGCAAGTCAACTAACCTCTGTCTCAGTTTCCTCAACTGTAAAATTGAAATTATATGCCTGAACTCACAGGGCTGTTGAGGACCAAATGTTAATATTTGTAAAACTACCTAGGACTAGTAGGTGCAACATACATATTTTGTTTCTTCCTTTCCTTCTCCAGTAATATTCCTTTGCATTCAAGTACTAAATATTTTTGGTGTATATGAGGACTTTTTTTTTATCTATCACTTCTTTGGATATATGCCCAGTAATAGATCTCTGGTTAAAAAAGGATGGACATTTTAGTCTCTCAGTTTGCATAATTCCAAACTTCTTTCCAAAGTGGTTGTACCATCACCATTTCACAGCTCAACCAACAATATATATTAGTGTTCCTATTAAACCATAACTCCTCCAAAATTGACTATTGCCATTTTTGGTTATCTTTGCCAGTTTTCAGTGTTTGAAATGAAATCTTGGATTGTCTTGATTTGCATTTCTTATAATGATATGGAGCATTCTTTCATGTAAATACTTTGGTTCATCTAAGAATTGTTTTTCATATTCTTTGACCCACTTACCCATTTGGAAATAGGGGTGCATGGGGTTCAGGGAGGGCCAATTCTTCTGGTATAAGGCCTTGCAAGACCCTTTCCAAGGCTCCTTTGATGTTCACCTTTCACCCAAACCTTACTTGTAGTTTCAAGAAGCTGTAGAATGTACAGTGGTCACATCCCAGTAAAAAACCATCTCAGCAGACAGCCTTACCCAAATTGCAGGTAACTGATAGGCCTCAAACCCATCAGTGAGTTAACCCCTTAGCAAAAGAAGACATTCTTCAGGGAATGGATGGATGAGAACAATTTGTTTCAAATGCCACAAAGGCATCCTGGGCCATGGCCCCAGTTATTCTGACTTTTGTTTTGACACTGGATTTGGAGGACCCTGAAAGAGACTGATGACTTTGTGCAACTTTGCCACACTTAATTCTACTTCATGTGATAATAAAGACATCATCTCATGATGTCACTGGTCCACTTTGAAGCAAAGGATGAATAACAATTTAGGAATTATTAATATTAGTTAGGTGTGTGTACATGTTTATGTAGAGATATATACACACCTATACAAATGTATATACATGTGTGTATATATATATAAACATGCATATTCCATCTTTGCATACACATATACCTAAAGATATATGCATATATTTGTTAATTTATACATACACACAAATATTTAGGTTTCAGAGCTGTGAACTAAACAAAATGTAAATTCATCCTTTGTGTGTGTGTGTGTGTGTGTGTATTTATATATGTAAGTACATATATATATATATTATTTTATATATTTTAGATAACAACCCTTATCAAAGGAAATGATAGATTTTTCCCCTTTCAACTGCTTCCCTTCACATCCTAAGTGTGTATTAATTTTTGTCTCTGCAGAAGCTTCTCAGTGTATCTATTTTATCTTTTGTAATTGCCTCTGTATCTTGTTAGGTTAATAATAGATCTCTTATCCTTACCTGTGATCATGAGTTACATGATTTTAATTTTTTTAATTTCTAGATTTAAAAAAAAGTAAAACCTTTACTGTTAGGGTCACACATCCTTTTAAAATGTATTATAGAATGAAGTGGGAGAACCTCAATGAACTGATGCAGAATGAAATGAGCAGTACCAGGAGAACATTGTACAAAGAAAGTAAAACATTGTGGAACAATCTAATGGAATGGACTTTGCTACTAGTAGCAATACAACAAACCAGGACACTCCTGAAGGACTTATGGGAAAGAATGCTAGCCACATCAAGAAAAAGATCTTTGGGAGTAGAAATGCAAAAGAAAAACATATGATACCACTTATCACATGTACATATGGGTATATGATTTGGGGTTTAGGTTTTTAAAAAATCTATAATAAAATTAATAATATGGAAAGAGGTATCAAGTAATAACATTTATACAACTCAGTGAATTGCTTATCGGCTCTGGAAGGGGGGAAAGAAGAGGGAAGGGAAAGAAAATGAATCATGTAAAGATGGAAAAATATTTAAAAATAAAAATTTATATTAAAATTAATAAAATAAAATAAAATGTATTATAGAATGAATATGAGACAAGGTGTTGATATAAATGTAATTTCTGCAATCTTCCAATTTTTCAGCAGTTTTTATCAAATGAGGTTTTATTTTAAATAATTTAGTTTTTTCCATTTTGCCAAATGAGGGGTTATTTAGTTCTGTTGTTTCTGATTCCCTCTTGTCTAATCAGTTCCATTGATCTCTCTATTTTTTAATCAATACAAAATGGTTTTGATGACTATAATAAAGATTAAGATTTGGAAGTTCTATTTCTACTTTGTCCCTATCTCTTCATCATTTCTCTTGATATTCTAGATCTTTTGTATTAAAACCTCATGAATTTGCTATTTATCAAGTTTGATTAAATATCCCCTTGGTAATTTAATTGGAATAACACTAAAAGCATAAATTAATTGTGGTAGTAATTTCATTTTTATTATATTAGCATGGCCTAGCCATGAGCACTGAATATCTCTCCAGCTATTTAAGCTGTCTTTTTCTTTGAGGAACACTGAATAATCGAATCCATACATATCTTTGATGTATTTCAGTAAATCATTTCCATGTGTTTGTTGCATTCTGGAGTTATTTAGAATGAGATTTTCCTTTCTGTTATTGTTATCATATAGCAATGTTATTGCTTTTTTTTTTTTTTTTGATAACCTAAAACTTTGGTAAAGCTGTTGCCCTAAATATTCTCAGGTGATTTTCCAAGTATCCTATCATCAGCAGATAGAGATAGTTTCTTGCCTCTTTGCCTATATTTATGCTTTTAATTTCTTTTGCGTGGCTTATTGTTAACCAATTATGAGGTTCTGCATGTTCAGGGCAATTGAAATGCTGACTTTCCCTTGGTTTTGGTCTCCTGCCCTGTTTTATTTCACTGCAGGGTTTTTGTGAGTGATTTCAAGTTAGAAGTGAGGCCCTAACTATTCTTCCTCTCAGAACCCATACAGTTGTGTTTCTGGAATTTGTTCCTTGCTCCTTAAACAAATAGGGTCACTGATCTCTTTTGACTGGAACTGTACCTCCCTGTCCTTGAATTATTGCCTAGAACTGGGGCATGAACAGCAGAGCTGCCAGGTGGCATCTACTTCTGCTCCCAATACTGGTATAGGGTCCCCTGCATTTCTGCTTAGATGTTCAGTCTCCTTACTGGCCTTGGATACTGGACTGCTTTCCACTGCTTCATCCTCCTTCCGCCACATGGAAGAAAAGAATTTTCTTAAAATTAGAATTGTGCATATAGAAGTTAATGAATTCATGAGACATCAAGAAGAAAATGTGAAATACCTCACTGAAAAACAACTGACCTGGACAATAGATAAAGGAGAAATAATCAAAGAATCATTTGACTACCTAAAAGCCATGATTTTATTTTAAAAATTTTTTTAGCCATAGGAAAAAGTATTTATTGTATTCTTTTTTAAAGTTTTTATTTTGAATATTTTCCCATAGTTACATATTTCATGTTCTTTCCCTCTCCCCCAAACCCTACTAACTTGCCTTAGCTGATGCACAATTCCACTGGGTTTTACATGTATCATTGATCAAGACCAAATTCCATATTATTGATAGTTAGACTAGAGTTATCTTTTAGTGTCTACATCCTCAATAATATCCCCATCAGCCCATGTGTTCATGCAGTTGTTTTTCTTCTGTATTTCTCCTCCTACAGTTCTTCCTCTGAATGTGGCTAGTTTTCTTTCTCATAAGTCCCTCAGCCTTGCTCTGGATCCTTGCATTGCTGTTAGTAGAGAAGTCCGTTGTGTTCGGTTGTACCACAGTGTATCAGTCTCTGTGTACAATGTTCTTCTGGTTCTGTTCCTTTCATTCTGCATCAATTCCTGGAGGTCATTCCAGTTTGCATGCAATTCCTTCAGTTCTTTATTCCTTTGAGCACAATAGTATTCCATCACCAGCATATACCATGATTTGTTCAGCCATTCCCCAATAGAAGGACATTCTCTCATTTTCCAATTTTTTGCCACCACAAAGAGTACGGCTATAAATATTTTTGTACAAGTCTTTTTCCTTATTATCTCTTTGGAGTAAAACCCAACAATGGTATGGCTGGATCAAAGGGCAGGCATTCTTTTATAGCCCTTTGAGCATAGTTCCAAATTGCCAGCCAGAATGGTTAGATCAGTTCACAACTCCACCAACAATGCATTAATGTCCCAATTTTGCCACAACCCCTCCAGCATTCATTATTCTCCCCTTCTTTCATTTTGGCCAATCTGCTAGGTGTGAGGTGATACCTCAGAGTTGTTTTGATTTGCATTTCTCTAATTATTAGAGATTTAGAACACTTTCTCATGTGCTTATTGATACTTTTGATTTCTTTATCTGAAAATTGCCTATTCATGGCCCTTGCCCATTTATCGATTGGGGGATGAAAGCCATGATTTTAAAAAGAATCTAGACATCATCTTTTGAGAAATTAACAAGGGAAACTATCCTGATATTCTAGAACCACAGAGTTAAATATAAATTAATAGAATCCACTGATCACCTCCTGAAGGAAATCCCAAAATGAAAATTCACAAGAATATTATAGCCACATTGGAAAGCTCTGTGGTCAAGAACAAAATATTTCAAGCAGACAAAAAAAATAACAAAAAAACCCATTTCAAATATCATGGAGCTATAATTAGGATAACAAAAAATTTAACCATTTCTACATTAAAAGAACAGGGGCTTAAAATATGATATTCTAGAAGACAAAAGACCTAGGATTACAACTGCAAATCATTTAACCAGCAAAAATGAGTGTAATCCTTCAGGAGGAAAAAAAATGGATATTCACTAAAATAGAAGATCTTTACACATTCCTAATGAAAAGATCAGAGGAGCTGACTTTTTAATTGTAACCTTCAAATGGAAGACTTAAGAGACGCACAAGTGAAAGTAAAGGCAAACAAGAAAAAGAAAGTATTAGGGATTCTATCCTTGGATACTATCCTTTGACCTACTATTACAACACTACTAGGTCCGTTTCCCAAAGACATCAAAGAAAAGGGAAAAGGACCTATGTGTAAAAGTTATTTAATTTTTCCCCAATTACATGTAAAAACAGTTACCAACATTTTCCACAAAATTTGAGTCTTGAAAGTAATAAGAGACTAGGAGTTAGTTTTATGGAAAATGAATAAAATAAATAATTAGTTAATTTTGTTTTAAAAAGGAAAAAAAAGGTGAATTTACCACCAATGAAAAAGAAATTAAGGTGATCATTAGGAGCTATTTTGCCCAATTAAATGCCAATAAATCTGATGATCTAATTAAATTAGATAAATACTTACAAAAATATAAATTGCCCAGATTAACAGAAGAGGAAAGAGAATAATACTTAAACAACCCCATCTCAGAAAAAGAAATTGAAAAATAAATGCCCTAAAAAATCCCCAGGGCCAGATGAATTCACAAGTGAATTCTGTCAAACATTTAAAGAATAATTAATCCCAAGATTACATAAACCATTTTGGAAAATAGGCAAAGAAGAAGACCTACAAAATTCCTTTTATGACACAGATGTGGTGCTGATGCTTAAACCAGGAAGAGCAAAAACAAAGAAAAGTTTAGATAAATTTCCTTAATGAATATAGATGCAAAGATTTCAAAAAAAATTCCAGCAAGGAGGATCATTCACTATGACCAGGGAAGATTTATACCAGAAATGTAGGGCTGATCCAACATTAGGAAAACTATCAGCATAACTGACCATATCAATAATAAAACCAACAGAAGTCATATTATCTCAATAAATGCAGAAAAAGCTCTTGAAAAAAATACGACACCAATTCCTATTAACACTATTAAGCACATGAATAAATTAAGCTTTCCTCAAGATAATAAGTTGTATATATATAAAACCACCAGTATGCACTCTCTGTAATGGGGATAAAGTAGGAGCCCTCCCAATAAGACCAGGAGTGAAGGAAAGATGCTTATTATTACTACTATTATTTAATATTATACTTGAAATGGTAGCTTTAGCAATAACAGAAGAAATAGAAATAGAATTAAAATAAAGTAGGCACTGAGGAAACTAAACTATCACTCTTTGCAGTTGATATGATGGCATACTTAGAGAATCCCAGGGAATCAACTAAAATACTAGTTTGATGATGACTAATTAATGACTTCAGAAAAGTTGCAAGATATAAAATAAACTACATAAATCATTAGCATTTCTATATATTACCAACACAGTTCAGCAGCAAGAATTAGAAAGAAAATCCCATTTAAATTAACTCTAGATAATATAAAATACCTGGGGGTCTATATGCCAAGACAAACCCAGGAATTATATGAACACAACTACAAAACACTTTTTACACAAATAAAACCTCCCCATTATTCGAAGTAATAGTACTTCTGGGTGACACAAAGACCATGACCATTTCCAAGTATCTTTGTCTTTCAAAAAAAATTAATGTGAAATATTTATTACCTATGTAAAAATTCAATATTTTTACTTCTCTGGCCCAACATTGTCTGGCATTTGTTCACAAAATTACATATGATCCTAAGGGATAAAGGGATTTTTTTCCCCATGGAGTCATAATTACTTACCTAAGGAAGACTTCTTCCATAGTTGTGACAGACACTCCATAGCTGGCAATTCTCAGATCTTTTTGTTCTTCTTCTAGTCTAGTAAACAAAGCTTCAAACCTAGAAGTAGAAAAGAGATATAAAGAGAAATTGGCATTCTGAGTTGATTCACGTATTTTTTTGAGGTCTGAAATAATTTTCTTTTCCAAGGATGGGTAAAGATTGTTAGGATACCCCCCACTTTCTGAAAATTTGAGCTCAATAATGTGACTTGTCCTTAAAGACCACACCAGAATAATCTATCTCATTTCTATGCATTCTTTCTCAGTTTTCCTACCTAAACTATCCTTCCTTAGCTTGCTCCTATCTCCTGTTGCAATTTTGGTTTTTTAGTTCTCTCATGTCAAAAGCAGCTATCAACTCAAACTACCAAAACATTTAATATTTCTCAGATAATTTTTGTTTTAGAGTTAGATGTCTTCATCTGGGTAGAGTATTTTGTTATCGTATTCATATATTTCCTGTGTGTGTCTTGGCAAGTAGAATCCACCTTTATTTCCTATAGTCATGTTTTTTCTTTTCTTTTTAAAATTTTATTCATTTTTCAAAACTTTTTGATGGAAAATTTTGAGTTCTAAATTCTCTCCCCCTTCACCCACTGAGACAGAAAGCTCTATGACATAAATTATAATGTGAAATAATGCAAAACGTATTGCCACATTGAATATGTCACAAAAAATCAAGAATAATAAAGTGAAAAAATTATGCCTTAATTTGTACTCAGAGTTCATTGGTTCTCCCTCTAGTTGTGGATAGCATTTTTCACCATAAGAACTTTGGAATTGTCTTAGACCACTGTCATGGTCAGAGTAGCTAAATCCTCCATAGTTGATCATTATTACAATATTGCCATTATTGTGTACAATCACCTTCTGTTTTGGCTCACCTCACTTGATACAATTTCATATGCCTTCTCAGGTTTTTCTTAAATCATCCCCTTCATCATTTTTATATCATATTAATATTACCTTATAATCATATGCCACACCTTGTTTAACCATTCACCAGATGGTGGGCATCCCTTCAATTTCCAATTCATTGACACCACAAAAAAAAGAGTTGGCATAAATAACTTTGTACATATAGATTCTTTTCCTTTGATCTCTCTGGGATATTGTTATTGTTGTTGAGTCATTTCAAACTTGTTCAACAATTTATGACCCCATTTTTTTTTGGCAAAGATACTGAGGGTTTGCCATTTCTTTCTCGAGTTCACTTTATATAGGAAGAAATAAGTGAATTGGCCAGTCATACAGCTAGTATCTAAGGCTATATTTCAACTCAGATCTTCCTGACTCTGGACCCAGAACTCTATACACTGCACCACCTAGATCTGGTAGTGGTATTACTGTATCAAAGTGTATGCACAGTTTAAAGTCCTTTGGTTATACTTCCAAATTGCTTTCCAGAATGGTTGGATCAATTTACCACTCCACCAGCAGTGCATTAGTGTCCCAATTTTCCCACATCCCCTCCTGCATTGGTTCTTTTCCTTTAATGTCTTATTAGCCAATTTGATAGGTATAAGATGGTACCTCATGGTTGTTTTAATTTTCATTTTTAAAAATCAAGAATGATTTAGAGCATTTTATGTGATTATGTATAGCCGTAATTTCTTCATTTGAAAACTGCCTATTCATATCCTTTGACTATTTATCAGTTGTGGAATTATCTGTATCCTTATGAATTTGATTCTTTTCTCTAAGAACAAAAAAAGTCTGCTATAAAAGGAACAAAAGGTCAAGAATATCAAGATAACCATTTAAAAAATGGAAAGGAATCCTAACAGTACCAAATTTCAAACTATATTACAAAGCTAACATCATAAAAACAATTTGGAAATACATAATAAAATAGAAAGGATAATCAGTGGAGCAGATTAGATATTTTAAAAAAAGAACTAAATGACCACAATAAAGTTGCGTTTGATAAACCCAAATATCCTAGCTATTGGGGCAAGAACTCACATTTGACAAAAACTCTTGGGAAAATTAAATAATAATCTGGAAGAAACTAGATATAAGATAAGCTCAAAATAGATTCATGATTTAGACATCAAAAAAGATATAAGAAACTTGGTAGAGCATGAAAAAAATATCTATTAGATAGATCTATGGATACGGAAAGAGTTCATGGCCAAATGATGTAATAAGGATGAAAATAATTTAAAAAGATAATTTTAATTACATAAAATCAAAAGTTTTACACAAAATCAGAGCATCTAAAATTAGAATGGGAAGAAAAATCTTTGCAGCAAGTTTCTCTGATAAATTGCAATTTTAGGCTATATGTGAACTTAGTAACATTTACAAAATAAGGGTATTCCCCAAGTAATAAGTGGTCAAAGGATATGTATATGCAGTTTTTAGAGGAAGAAATAAAACTTATTTAGATGCTGTATATCATTATGATGTCAAACTCAAAAAAATAGAACCATATGAGCCACACAATGACTTAGAAAGCTACAAATTAATGTTATCTATGTTGTACTTATTTTTTAATTTTCAAAATTACACCTTAATCTGGTTTGAATTTTACTCCTGGGAGTGTTGAGATTATTAAGTCTGATACCTCTACCCTAAAAGTCACTAATAATTAGAGAAATACAACTTGAAATAACTGACACCACCTCAACATCAGCTATGCAAATATGAATGAAAAGGAAAATGACAAATTCTGGAGAGGATGTGGGAAGATTGGTACACTAATGCACTACTGATGGAGCTGTGAACTCATCTAACCAATCTGGAAAACAATTTCGAACTGTTTCAAAAGTTATTAAACTCTGCATAGCCTTTGGTCCAGAAATACATATATAATCCATAGAGAATAACAAATGAGAAAAAGGACCCTTGTGTGAAATGTGTGTGTGTGTGTGTATTATTGCTCTTTTTGTGCTGTCAAATAATTGAAAACTGGTAGGGTATATACATCAAATGGGAAAAAGGCTAAACAAATTAAGTTACAGGAAATGATGGAATACTATTGTACTATAAGAAATGATGAAGGGTATGATTTCAGAAAAACCTGGGAAAGCTTTATGAACCATCTGATGCAAAGTGAAGTAAGCAGAATTTAGTGAATAATATATACAATAGAAGTAATATCATAAAGACAATCAACTTTTAAAGACTTTATCAGAATCCCAAAGGGTTCAACATGAAACAAGCTATATACCTCACAAGAGAAAATGAATGAACCCAGAGTACAAATCAAAGCATATTTTCTTCTCTTTTTTTTAACATGGCTAATACAGAAATTTGTTTTGCATGACTATGCATACTTATAATGGATTTTATTTTGGAACTTAAAATAAAAATGAAATTTTAAATAATAAAAATGAGGTAAAATTTGTTAAATGGAAAAAATCCACAAAATATTTTTTCAGAAAATGTTTATTAAATGAAATTGCTTCAACTTGTATTATTTATTGCTAATAAATAAGGCAACTTCTTTTAACTAAAGCCTCTTTTGAAGTACTTTGGCATGTGATGGCCAGCATTTTTGCAATAAGATAGGAGTTCCATATGTTCTGTCCTATATAGTTATATAATTTTTTAAAGTAAAAACTAAATGTGTTTTTTTTATTAAAACTTGAAACAACTTGGAAAAACTGTAAGTAGCTCCTCAATGGTATTTTGTTTGTAAAAAAAACAACAACAAGTATACAATGTTTGTGAAATAGTAAAGTGTGTCCAGTTTAAATAAAAGGTCATATTTCAACAAGTACTTGTAAGACCTGATTTTCTCTTGACATCTGACTGAACTTGTTCAGTTTAGAATGCAATCTCCTACATTATAGCATTTTCATATAAACATTGTAATACTAATATTTTTTCTTCATAGGGCCTGCTTTTAAAAATGAACTAGAATTTATTAGGCAGTTACTATGTACTAGGCATTGTGAAAAGGCTTGGGAAGTCAAAAAAGGGGATAGGAAGAGTCACTTTTCTCAAGTTTACTAGGATTGGAAAATAACAAATCTTCCCTAATATCAGATTCCATGGCATATTGTACAAAGATAATTTAGCTTCTTTAACTATGTCTGTTGCTTTATCCACATGTTTATGCAAAATAAAAAGGTTTTAATTTCTCAAAAAAATGATGGAAAAGGTCTTTGGACATAAATGTAATACCTCCTGCCAAGCTGAACCATTTCATGCTTTTATGTAGACCATTAGAAAGCTACATCAGTAGCTGCAAGTAACACCAAAAATTTCCTGATGGAATAAGCCATTGTATGCTTAGTAGTTCTAAGAGAAATTTTATATAATACTAGCAACCTTTTTGATATCAGTCATGATATCTGAAAATGTTTTCTTTTTACTTAATAAAAAGCATCTAGTTTCTCTGGAAGAATTATTTTATCTAGCTAAAATATTCTTCAGATATACTTTCAAGATATTTTAATATAGAGATTTGTTGTATTCATTGTCAATTGGAGTGAATCACTAGGTTTATCTTTTTTGTTCACTTTGATTTGAATTCTATTTACACAGGAAAAAGTTAATGTAGCAATATAATAATCTAAAAAATATGGTGATTGATTTTTGTATCACTTCCCTTTATACATAACCCACCACTCCTTCTAACCTCCATGCTGTTACTCTCCTTACCAGTGGCATGTATTCTACAATTTGGAAAATTCTGAACCAAAGGCCAGAGACTCATATTATTCTTCCTTGCCTGATGTTTTGAATTAATGCTTTTTATCCTTTCTAACAGGCAACATTGAACTTGGCATTGATTAAAACATAGGTCAATATTGGTATCCATACTTTAAAAGTAGTTCCACATATATAGTCTTTGAATTTCTCAATGATAAGTCATTTCAAAGCAAAGAACTCCAGTTTGCATAAGGGATAAAAAATCTTATTAGCAAACAAAATAGGATTTTAGTGATTTCCAATGACTACTTGTCTATAGTACAATCTCCAGGCTTCTCAAACTAGCATCAGTATGCTGAACAAAAGACTTACTATAGGTCAACACTGGTAGATGGATGAGGAAGGGAACAGATTAAAAAATTTTTTTCATACATTTTACCTTAATGATTTTCAAATACTGTTAAAGGGGGTAAGATAACATTATGTTTTTTACCAACTACATATGCATAAGGGAGATCACTGAAAAATTTAGCAATGATAGCATAATTCTTCAGAAATTTCTAATAGCAAGGAAAACCTAGAAAAGTGCTTAGTTTATGAAAGTTGTTCAGATTGGGGAAAATGGCAATCTTCTTTAGATTAGTACTCACTCCTTGTCAAGTGTGTTGACATCTTTGAAAGAGCACCTACCTGAAAGGGGCACAAAAACACTTGAGAAAATATTACTTTTACAAAATTGACCAAAATGTAAATATGGTCAAAACCTCACTGAAGAAACTAATTCCTTAGAAATTAGAATTTAAAAAGTAGGAGTTAATGACTCCAACACCATAAGGCATCAAAAAACAAATTTAAAGGAAGGAAAAAAATAAAATTGCAAATTTTATTTTAGAAAAACAACTGGCCAAGTAAATAGCTCAAAGAGATATGATTTAAGAATTACATGACCAGTGGGCAGCTGGGTGGCTCAGTGGATTGAGAGCCAGGCCTAGAGATGAAAGGTCCTAGGTTCAAATCTGGCCTTAGACACTTCCTAGCTGTGTGACCCTGGGCAAGTCACTTAACCCCCATTGCCTAGCCCTAACCATTCTTCTGCCTTGTAACCAATACAGAGTATGGATTCCAAGATGGAAAGTAAGGGTTAAAAAAAAGAATTATTGACCACATAAAGCCATGATCAAAAAAAAATGCTAAGACATATATTCCAAAAATTTATAAAGGAAAACTGCACCAAGTGGAAGGCAAAATAGAAATTTAAATAACCATTTCTGAAAGAGATCCCCAAATAAAAACTCACAGGAATATTATGGTCACATTCCAGAGCTCCCATGTCAAGGAGAAAACATTGCAATCAGGCAAAAAGAAAGAATTCAGGCAGAGCCAAGTCAATGGAAAAAGTACACAGGACCCACCTGATCTCTACCAAATTACACTCCAAAAAACTATTACATAATCTCTTAAAACAAATTCTAGAGCAGTATAACCTACAAAAAGAGGTGGTGAAATAATTTGCAGCCCCAAACAACGTAAAAGACCTATACAAATTATTGGTCTACCAGAGTAGAAGTGGAGCACAAAGCAATGTACTAAGGAAGGCCCCACTGCAGTGACAGGTCTTGGAGGTAGCTCAATTGGCATGAAAGGTTTCTGGAGTTCTCAGCCACACATATAAGATGTCACAGATGTTACATCATATCCCCTGGCATCTGCCAGAGCAAAAACGAGCAATGTTGCCAAAGAGGGAGGAACTAGGAGGGCATATAAGGCCAGTAAGGGGAAGAACAAGGGATTTTACTTTTGCCCTTTGAACTGACTGGGGACCCGCACTTCTGGGGAAGAAGATTAGGCCTCAGCCAACTAAATGGAAACTCTATAATCAGGTTAATCCTTCCTTAAGAAAAACCTACCTCCATCTCCTCTCTCTCTCATCTCTTGCCTTCTCAATTCTATTAATAAACCATTAGAACTCTGGCCAGGTCCCCCATTTTTATCATAACATTCAGATGGTAAAAGGTGGTCAGACACATGCTCAGAAGAATATCACATGGATCCTTTTGATGGCTCTGGGTAAAAGACTCTTGTCACATTGCCCAGTACACAGATCTGGGTGATAGTGAGTCACAGTCTCAGGGTGAGGAAGAACACCAGCACTAGCACAGCACTTGTAGCCACAAGGAAAGAGGGGAATCTAGTAACATTTCCAAGGCAGAAGAGAGTATTTGTGGTTCCTCACAGACCACAGCACTCACTCCAAGGCCAGAAGAGTGTTAAACACACTTTTCCTTACATCATACCAACTTGGAAAGATTGAAAACTTATCTATCCCTAGAACTTTCTCTGCAGGTAGCAGCACAATGAACCTGAAACTTTGAACAGTGTTCCTTTCACCATAGGAAAAGAAGCCAACTTTAGCAGTTTTTTAAAAGAAAAGAAAAAGGCTAGAAAATAAGCAAACCACAAAAAAATAAACAACACAGAAAGTTATTTTGATGACAGTGAGGAACAAAACACAAACTCAGGAGATGGCAATAAAATCAATACTGTTGAATACAAAGCCTCCAAGAAAAAAAATGCTCAAGCCCCAAAAGAATTAATGGAGGAGCTCAAAGAGGATTTAAAAAAAACAAACAAGAGGGGAACAGCTGGATAGCTCAGTGGATTGAGAGCAAGGCCTAGAGACCAGGTCCTAGGTTCAAATCTGGCCTCAGACATTTCCCAGCTGTGTGACCCTGGGCAAGTCACTTAACCCCCATTGCCTAGCTCTTACCACTCTTCTGCCTTAGAACCAGTACAGAGTATTGATTCCAAGATGGAAGGTAAGGGTTTAAAAAACAACAACTTTAAATAAGAGGTAGAAGGAAAATTTGGAAATGAAATGAGATACAGGAAAATCATGAAAAAAGAGTCAACAATTTGGTAAAGGAGGCACAAAAATACCAAATACCTTAAAAAACAGAATAGACCAATTGGCAAAAGAAGCATAAAAATTCACTGGAGAAAACCCAAAAAGCAGAACTGGGCAAATGGAAAAGGAGATACAAAAGCCCACTTAGGAAAATCATGCCTTAAATATTAGAACTGAGCAAATAGAAGCTAATGACTCCACAAATCACATCAAGAAACAATCAAACAAAGCTGAAAGTATCTCATGGCAAAAACTAACCTAGAAAATGAATCCAGGGCAGAAAATCTAAGAATTATTGGATTACCTGAAAATCATGATCAAAAAAGATTTTAAGATATTATCTTGGAAGAAATTGTCAAGGAAAACTGCCCTAATATTCTAGAATCAGAGGGTAAAATAGAAATTGAAAGAATCCACCAACCATCACCTGAAGGAGATATCTAAAGGATAACTCCCAGGAATATTATAGACAAATTCTAGAACTCCTTGGTCAAGGAAGAAAATATTGCAAGCAGTCAACATTTTTAAAAAATGAAGCTATAGTCAGGATAACACAAGATGTAGCAACTTCTACATTAAAAGACATGGAATATGATATTCCAGAAGACAAAGTTGCTAAGCCTTCAACCTGTGTCATTGGAAATTTTGTACCTTTGAACTACATTACCTAGGAGCCCACTGGCTTCCTGTTATTATGTGCTGACGTAGACAGGAGATAAATTTGGTGGATTTCCATGACTAGCCCTCTTCTCTTCCTATGAGGGTAGCTGTGAACATGGGACTTTTGAACCAATAGATAAGCCATGGGCATATGTTTTTATTTTGTTAGATAAATATCTTTTAATTCCTTTACTTCTAGAGATTATTAATAAATCTTATAAGAATATATTTAGTTATTATTATATATTAATTTTAATTTTTACAGTTCAAGAATCACTTGTCCAAAAAAATTGAATATAATTATCTTCAGGAGAAAAAAATGAGTACTCAAAGAAAAAGAGGACTTTCAAGCATCGTAGATGAAAATACCAGAGCTCAATGGAAAATTCATCCGAAAGAAATTTTTAAAAAGAGGTAAGACCTAAATGATTTAAAAAAAAAAAAGAGGTAAGACCTGCTTGTAAAAAAATATTTATAGCTTCTCTTTATGTGGTGGTAAAGAATTGGGAAATTGAAGGGATGTCCACATATTTGGGAATGGCTGAACAAATTGTATATGACAGTAATGGAATACTAGTGCTCTAAGGAATGACAAATAGGATGATTTCAGAAAGAGCTGGAAAGACCTTAATGGAGTGATGCAGAATGAAATAAGCAGAACCAGGAAAACACTGTACATAGTAACAGCAATATTGTGTAATGATCAACTGTGCTCTCAGCTGCTCTTAGCAATATAAAGATCCAGGACAACTCTGAGAAACTTAAAACAAAGAATGCTATCCACCTCCAGAGAAAGAACTGTTGGAGTCAAAATGCAAATAAAAGCATATGGTTTTTCTATTATTATTTGGGTTTATGTTTTGAGGTTTGGGTTTTATAAGATTATTCATTTAGAAAAGTTAAGAATTATGGGAAAAAATAAAATTAAAAAAATACAAGACTCAAGAGAAGCTTCAAAAACTAAAGAGGAAAGAGAAAATTTAAAAACTATTATGTAAGGTTAACTGTGTACATATACCTAGATGGGAAGATGATTCTTGTAATTCCTTTTTATTCCCATTTAATTTTCTCCATATATCTATTAATTCTAATTTTTCTAAAATTTCATTCACTTCCCTTACTTCTGATTTATTTTTGGTTTGATTTATCTAGTTCTAGTAGAGGAAAGTTGAGGTCCCCCACTAATACAGTTTTACTATACATTTCCTCTTTAAGGTCCTTGAAAAACCTGGATGCTATGCCATTTGGTAGATATATGTTTAGTACTGATATTACTTCATTGTTTATAGTACCTTTTAGCAAAATATAATTTCCTTACTTATCTCTTTTAATCAGATCAATTTTTGCTTTAGCCTTGTCTAAGATCATGATTGCTACTCCTGCTTTTTTTGTTTTAATTTGGATGATACATGATAAATTCTGCTCAAGTCTTTTACCTTTATTCTGTATGTCACCTTGCCTCCAATATGTTTCTTGTAAACACCATATTCTGGTTTTTAATCCACTCTGCTATTTGCACCTGTTTTATGGGCGAGTTCATCCTATTCATATTCACAGATGATAACTACCAGTGTATTGCCCTCCATCTTATTTTCCCTTTTGATCCTGTTCTTTTCCCTTTCATTCTATTTTTCCCCACCAGTGTTTTGCTTTTTATCATCACTTACCTTGCCATATCTTATTTCCCTTCACTTCTCTGTTGGTAAGACAGAATGCTATACCCCAAAGAGTACCCTCTCTGAGCTAGTTACAATGAGAGAAAAATTTAAGCATTGCCCATCACCACCCACATCCTCCCATTCATTGTAATAATTTTTATGCCTCTTTATGTTATACCATTTACCCTATTCCCTCTCTCCTTTCCCTTTTCTCTTAGTGCAATTCTCTTTTTCACCCCTTGATTTTCTTATATCATAACATCATAATCTGCTTACTTCCCCACTCTTTAAGTATACTCTTTTTATCTGCTCTACTACTAAGAATAATGTTTAAGAATTACAGATATCCTCTTTCCATGTAGGGATACATATAGTTTGACCTTATTGAGTCCCTTAAATTTTCTCTTTCATATTTACCTTTTTAGGTTTCTCTTGGCTCTCATGTTTAGACTTCAAATTTTTTGTTTAGGTCTGTTTTTTTCCTCAGGAATGCTTGATTATCTAATATCTTACCGAATGGCTATATTTTTCTCTAAAAGAATATACTCAGTTTCACTGGATTGGTGACTCTGGATTGTAAACCTAGATCTTTCACCTTCCTGAATATCATATTCCATTTCTCTTGATCCTATAATGTGGAAGCCATTAAGTATTGTATGATACTGGTTGTAGCTCCCTGATCTCTGAATTGTTTCTTTCTGGCTGCCTGCAGTATTTTCTCCTTGGCTTGGGGGGCTCTTGAATGTAGCTATTTTATTCCTGGAAGTTGTCATTTGAGGATTTGTTTCTGGAGGTGATCTGTGGATTCTTTCAATTTCAATTTTATTTTCTTATTCAAGAATATCTGTGCAGATTTCCTTGATAATTTCCTGTATTATGAGGTTCAAGATTTTTTTTAACATGGCTTTCAGGTAGACAATAATTCTTAAATTGTCTCTCTTGAATCTTTTTTCTAGGTCAATTGTTTTTTCAATGAGATATTTCATATTTTCTTCTATTTCTTCATTCTTTTGATTTTGTTTTATTATTTCCTGAAGTCTCATGAAATCATTAGCTTCTAGTTGCTCAGTTCTAATTTTCAAGGCCTGATTTTCCTCCACCAGCTTTTGAACCTCCTTTTTCATTTCTCTTCCCCACTTTTCCTCTGCCTCTCTTAACTGGTTTTTGAAATCATTTTTGAGTTCTTCCAGGATCTGTGTCCAATTTAAATTTTTCTGTTGGGCTTAGCATGTGTTTGCTTTGCTTTCAACTGTCTTCTTCTATGTCTGTACCTTGCTCTTTGTCTCCATGAAAATTCTCTATGGTTAGATGTTTTTGTTGTCTGCTCATTTTTCCAAACTTTTTATAGTTGGGCTCTGTTTTAAACTCTTAAATTTCAGTCCTTTCTTGATGCTACACTTAGCTTTATTTCCGGGTTTCTGTCAGTTTCAGTTCTTCCAAGATGGTATAATGGCCTGAAGGCTAGGAGCTCTGAGGGCCACCTCCCACTGCTGATTCAATTAACCCTTTAGACTGCTGATAGCTCAAATTCTAGCCTCAGGGTTAGGTGTATGTAGGCTTTTGGTCTCACTCTGGGATTGATCTGGTCAGGCACACAATAGATTGTCTTGCCCTGGGGCTCTGCCCTGAGTTTTCAGCATAATGATCAGAGGGCCTCAGCTTTGGGTCTACCAACTACTCCAAACTAGGATCTATGTCCTCTCAACAGGTCCAGACTGGGACTCCTGGCTTTACTCTGAACCCACATGGATCAGATTGCTTCAGCACAGACTGCCCTGGGCTAGAACTCCAGACTTCACTGCAGGTTTGCTTGGAATTCCACAGGGTATGTGTTGGTTTACACCTTTATTCCCTCTATTTTCCCAGGCAGGGTGCCAGGATCTGGATGTTGGCTTGAGCTCAGATTCAGAACCTCCTACTGTCAGTGCTCCCCTCTCACCCCGGTGGCCCAAATGTTCTTTGCTCATCTTTTAGATTTTTCCCTTCTTGAAAGTTGTATCACTCTGTGTCTCCTTGTTGATTCTTTCACTACTGTATTCGTTTTGTGATGTTATTTCAAGATTGGTTGGAAAGGATTCTCATGGTGGTTGCAAGCTTCCTTGCTTCTACTCTACCATCTTGACTAGTGATTCTTGTAATTCCTAAGAAGTTTGCATTGGGAGAAGGAAACAGTAAAATTTGAATGGGGTAAATAATTGCAGTTAAAGAGCCATTTACAAGCTTACAGTGGAGGGGAAGATGGGGGAGGTTGAGTAGGGACCATATGAACCTTACACTCATCAGAAATGATTCAATGAGAGAAGAACATATAAAATCAATTGAGTATAGAAATCAATCTTACCCTACCGGAAAGTAAGAAGGAAAAAGGATAAGAGAAGGGGGGTGGGGCCAACAGAAAAGAGGGAAAATTGGGGGATATGATAGTCAGAAACTAAACAGGGGAAAATAGAATGGAGAGTAATACATGGTATCACAAGGGTACATTTTTTTTATAGAAGAGAAAATTTGAGAATCATTGGTCTTCCTGAAAAAGCAGAAATTAATAGAAATTTGAACTCCATAATAAAGGGAATTATTCAGCAAAATTGCCCTTAAGTTCTACAAAAAGAGGGCAATATAGACATTGAAAGGATCCAAAGATCACCCTCTAGATACTAGACCCTGAAAAGACAATAATAGCCAAATTCAAGAGCTTCCAACACTGACTATATACTTCCAGGGGAAAGTATGGGCATTCAACAAGATAGAATATTTCCAAGTATTTGCACAGAAAATACCAGGACTAAATGGAAAGTTCGATATCCAACCACAAAAATCAAGAGAAACATAAAAAGGTAAATAAGAAACAGAGGGGAAAGAAAGAAAACTCGTATTTTTAAAATTTGCCTCTTTAAGGGCTTCAATAAGATCTAATTATTTGTATTCCTATATGGAAAAATGTTATGTGTAATTCTGTGTAGTGAACTCTATTCACTATTATAGTATCCACTATTATGATAATTAGAAGAATTATTCACAGAGAGAGGTTGGAGTACTAAATGGTCTAAGATGATAAGGGGTTGGGTGGGAAAAAGTGGGGTGAATAGTAGAGAACACTAAGAGAAACTTGAATGAATAAGAAAAATAGGATATTCTATTACACACAAAGAGAGCATGGGAAGGGGAGGAGATGAATACTATTATAAGAAGGAGAGGAAGAGAGCATTAAGAGGTAATATTTAAACCTTACTCTCAGTGGAATTAACCCTGAGAGGGAAGAGTAGCTATATCCATTGAGATATAGAACTCTATCTAACCCTACTGAAAAAGTCAGAAGGGATAAACCAAGGGGAGCAGGGGAGTGGGAAGATCAAAAAAGGGAGGGGAGGAGAAGGGAGAGGGAATTCATTAGGCCTTAAAAATAAAAAGAGGGGAATAACAAGGGAGGGGGTAGAAAGGGTAGTAAATCAAGGGAGGGGACAAGGGTTACTGGTTTAAAACAAATCACTGGCTTAAAAGGAAATAGCCTAAGAAGAAGGGGTAGAACTAAGAAAGGATACCAAAATGTTGGGGAATACACAACTGATAATTATTACTCTGAATGTGAATGGGATGATTGGTTATACTAAATTAAAAAGCTTTTGTACAAACAAGAACAATGCAACCAAAATTAGAAGGGAAACAACAAATTGGGAAAAAATCTTTATAACAAAAAACTCTAAAAGGGGTCTAATTACTCAAATATACAAGGAGTTAAACCAATTGTATAAAAAAATCAAGCAATTCCCCAATTGATAAATGGGCAAGAGACATGAATAGGCAATTTTCAGATAAAGAAATCAAAAGTATCAATAAGCACATGAGAAATTGTTCTAAATCGCTAATAATTAGAGAAATGCAAATCAAAACAACTCTGAGGTATCACCTCAAACCTAGCAGATTGGCTAAAATGATAGCAGGAGAGAGTAATGAATGTTGGAGGGGATGTGGCAAAATTGGGACATTAATGCATTGCTGGTGGAGTTGTGAACTGATCTAACCATTCTGGCTGACAATTTGGAACTATGCCCAAAGAGCTTTAAAAGAATGCCTGCGCTTTGATCCAGCCATACCATTGTTGGGTTTGTACCCCAAAGAGAACATAGATAAACACACTTGTATGAAAATATTTATAGCTGTGCTTTTTGTGGTGGCAAAAAACTGGAAAATGAAGGTAAGCCCTTCAATTGGGGAATGGCTGAACAAATTGTGGTATATGCTGGTGATGGAATACTATTGTGCTCAAAGGAATAATAAACTGGAGGAATTCCATGTGAACTGGAAAGACCTCCAGGAGTTGATGCAGAGCGAAAGGAGCAGAGCCAGAAGATCATTGTACACAGAGACTAATACACTGTGGTAAAATAGAATGTAATGGACTTCTGTACTAGCAGCAATGCAATTACCCAGGACAATTCTGAGGGATTTATGGAAAAGAACCCTACCCACATTCAGAGGGAGGACTGCAGATGTGGAAACACAGAAGAAAAACAACCACTTGAACACATGGGTTGAGGCGGACATGATTGGGGATGTGGATTCGAAATTACCACACCAATGCAACTATCAACAATTTGGAAATAGATCTTGATCAATGACCCATGTTAAAACCAGTGGAAATGTGCATCGGCTATGGGGGTGGGGGGAAGGTCGGGGGTGAAGGGGAAAGTAAAAGCATGAACCATGTATCCATGTTAACTTTTCTAAAAAATAAATATTATTAAATGTTTAAAAAAAAGAAAAAGCAATCTAGCCTAGTTATATGAATATTATGCTATCCCTCCCCCAAACTAAAGAGATACCTTAACACAATGTTTCCTGGATATTATACCAGTGTCATACCAGAAAATTAAATAATTTCCATTTGAATTGGTTTACCAATATTCTGAAGATCATCTGGCAAGTAAAGGTACAAGATGCTGAGGTACTTTCTTGAATTGAACTGTCAAACATTAAAATTCCACAACAGAGTGCAATTCTGATGAGCTGACTACATTGTTCACATGTCAAATGCACATTTCCTTGAAAGGCTTTTTTATAAAGTTCACATATAAGGCAAGTGCTCACAAGGTCAGAAAAAGTGATACAAGGACACACTGAAGAACTTTGCTATAAATTGTGAGTAAGGGGATTCACTGGCACAGAATCATCTAGCATGGTGTGTATACACTGAAGAAGGAGCTATTCTCTATAAGCAAAGCAGAATTGTAGTAGTTCAAAAGAAACATCAGATGTGTAACTTTAGATATCTCTACTCCAACTGTTTATATAGAGTATTTGTGCCAAAGATGTGGTGGAGGCCCGAGTTCATATTGGTTTGATCAGTCAAAATCAGACACACTATATATTGACTTTGACACCAAGATTTCATTTTGGACCTCTCTAAGTACAAAAGACAATAACTAATCTCAAAGAGATCAAAGGAAAAGGAAAAGAACCTATATGTACAAAAGTAATTATGCCAGCTCTTTTTGTGGTGCCAAAGTACTGAAAATTGAGGGGACACCCATCAATTGGGGAACAGCTGAACAAGTTGTGGCATATGATTGTGATGGAATGCTATTGTGATATAAAAATGATGATAGTTTTGGAAAACCTGGGAAGACATATGAACTGATGCAAAGAGAACAGAACCAGGAGAACAGTATACACATCAGCCATATTATAATGATGATCAACTATAAAAGATTTAGTTATTCTCTCTGATTAATACAGTGAGACAAGATAATTCCAAAGGACTAGTGCTGAAAAGTGCTATCCAGAGAGACAGAAATGATCAACTCTGAATGCTGATTGAGGTATATTTTTCACTTTATTTTTCTTCCTTTATTTTTTTATGATATGCCTAATATAGAAATATATTTTATAATACTTAACATATATAATGGTTATATGTAACTGCTTGCCTTCTCAAAAGATGAGGAAAGGGCTGGAGGAAGGGAAAGAAATTGTAACTTAATATTTAAAAATAATGTTTATTACCCCCCAAAATACCAAACTTCTCACACTTGCATAGTCATAGTAGCAACTAAACACAATACTCAATTTCCCTCTCTCTCTCTTTGTCTCTCTGTCTCTGTTTCTCTCTCTTTATATATACCGACTGTCCAACAATGTATTTTACATAGTAAAATAGATATTTTATAGCAGCTGTTTCAACCTAAATCAAAGGTGCCCACTGGAAGACTGAAGATATTTCTTTTTACTCTCCAATGGATCTCTGCTGCACTAGCAAAATGGTTATCCTGGATGAACTCTCAGAGTATAATACTCAGGGCTTTCCCTTAGAATAGTTATCTCAAGTTCAAGGGATTCTGTGAAATCACATTCACTCAGAATTTCTGTATGTTCTTTCATTAGCCAAACCTAATTTGAGATCACAAATGTTATGTACAAGCATGGTAGTTTAAAGAGAAGGTAAGAGCCTAGACATACTAGGAAGGAAATAAATGTATTCAGAAAAGATATACCAATTATGTATTCCATTGTTTCTGCATACAAGATATGTCACTAGGTTGACATTTCCCCCCAAGTTTGGTAACAAATACAACTCTCTTTGAGAGTTATTACATGAGTAATATCTACTTTTTTCACATTACTCCAGATAATTAGCTAAACAGTTTGTGAGCTAGAGATAAGGGGAAGATTTGTGATCCTGTTCCTATGCTGTTATAAGGCAATACAAGCAAATTTTTCTAATATGTATATTTACATTCCAATAGTGACAGGATTCTCAGATTCTCAGAAGGTCCATCTGCCCGGCTTGAGAAATCCAAGAAAAAATATGAATATGAGCTATCAAAAATCATAAATCCAGCACCCTCAGGATTCATACCTGTCTGTACTCTCTTTGGGTAGGATAAAAGATAATTCAGCTCCAGTATTGCTCTCTAAATTGGCATTTGGTATATACTCTTGAATAATTTCAAAGATTTTAGCTGCATCACAATTAGAGTCCTTCACTATGATCATGTGGTATCCAGCACCTGAAAAAAATATTTTTAAGAAGAAATTAAATAGTTTTGTGTTCCACTTTTTTTTTTTTCATAAAAATCCCTTACCTTCTGTCTTAGATAGTAAGTATAGGTTCCAATGCAGAAGAGCAATAAGGGCTAGGCATCTGGGGCCAAGTAACTTGCCCAGGGTCACATAGCTAGGACCCAGGGACTTGAATCTCCAGGCTGGCTCTCTATCCATTGAGTCACCTAGTTGCCTCCACTGTTCTTAATAGACCGGTGATGGCAAACCTATGACATGCATGTCAGCATTGACACACGTAACCATTTTCTATCACACATGGCTGCATACGGGCGCATACAGAGAAGTCTGAGTCCACATGCCGAGGATGAAACATCTGCTGTGGTATAGTGTAGACATTCTGTGCACTACAGGTGACAATTCTACCTATATTAATTTACCTATTCTTATTTATTAAATACAGTTGTATATTACAATTGTATATTTTTATTATTTAAACTATAAATATCATGAAATTATGGTTTTTTTCCTCAAAGTGACACACCACCTGAGTTATGCTGGGTTTTTTGGTGAATTTTGACACACCAAGCTCCAAAGGTTGCCCATCACTGTAATAGACCATTCTTGACCTACTTATCATTTGAGTTGGGTTAGCACCTGATAGACTGTAGTGTTGTGGAAAGGAACTACAAATTAGAGTCAGGAGATATGGATTTCAATTCTCACTGCACCACTTAGGTTGTATGAGCAAGTCATTTTACCTCTTGGAACCTCAAATTTCTCAGGTATGAAATGAGATGATATATTATTTATGTTATAGGGTGGTTGTGAGAAAAGCGTTTGATATGACTTAAAGTGCTTAAATTGTCAGTTTTAATTGCTTGGTTGAATTTTTTTTAATCCCTTAACCATTTAAATATTGTTAGTCAGTCTTATCTTCCATTTCTTGCTAAGAACTGGATGAAAATGCCTAAATTTAGGTAAAGGATTTGCATGAGTAGACTAAACAGAAGAAGAAGATTCCTGATAGGAAATCCAACACCTAGATGTTATGATTAAGATGAAAATTAGGTAGGAAAAATAATTCTTTAATTTTGAGAAAAATTCACTATGTTAGAGGGTTGATGTTTTCTAGCCAAGGAGAATGAGGTATAAATCTGCCTTTGTTTCTAAATTTTTTCTCCTTCACCAATAACTTAATCAATTAATTTAGAAACAAAATGTTTTCCAAGGGAGCATAACAATAAGTGATTGCCAGGAGGTCGGAATATGAAAAGATCTACTTGGCTGGAAGAGAAGGTGAATGTTGGGTAAGGGAGGGGGAGGGGAAGCTTGGAGTGTGCGGAAACATGTAACATTAGGGCTTTAGTTGTTATAAAATATTAAGAAATAATACTATGGGCCCGGTGTGCTAACATACGCTTGTAATCTCTATTCCCTGAAAAATACTAAGGCTGATAATTTGAGTTCAAGAGTTTTGACTTCTGAGTTCTGAGCTAAATTAGGACTAAAGGCAATAATTCTGGTATCAATATGGTGAACTTAGAGGAGCAGAGGATGACCAGCCTTCCTAAGGAAAGATAGATCAACTCGGGTCAAAAAACAAGAGCCAGTGAAACCTTCTATATGCAGATTATTATTATGATTCTTCCTATAGTGACCACTGTACTTCCAGCCTCAATAAGATAGGGAGATCCAGTTAGGAAAGGAAAGGAGAAGAAAGAGAGAGAAGAGATAAGGGAAACAAGAAGGAATAGAAAAAGAAGGAAAAGGGAAAGGAAATGGGAAAGGGAAATTATTTTAATAGTGTTCTTGTTATCACTTGAATCAAATTCTGAATTAATCTTCCTTCAATTAAAAGCTTAATTTCAGAGAAAGATCTTAATTCCCAAAGACTAGGATCATTAGAAAGTGTCCTCCTGATGCTGACCAAGGAGTGGGAACGTCTTCCTGTTCCACCCAATTACTATATTTCATCTCTTCCTTTGACAAGATTAAAGGGTAATTCTTAAAGGAAGCAATTAAAAAGAAAATTGATTTGTTTCTGTAAGATACTTTCTGGAGCACACAGATGAAAAAATGAAATTGCACTTAATGTTTTTATATCATCTATTATAAACCAATTGATTACATATAAACCTTTATGTAGATAATTACCACTATGATTTTAGAAGGAGTTAGACCCAGTTAGTAAATTAACTGTGTATAAGATATCAACTATAATAATATAATATTAACCATAGTAGTAGAAAAGATAGATAGTATGGAATATTAGAATATTATAGCTACCAGTAATATTAAGAAGTTGTTATCAATTTTTGATGGAATGTAAGCATACAGCTTGATTGTATTGTGATTTCTGATAAAGATAATAGAAACAATCATTAAGTCAGTTGTAGAAATTAGGAATTTATTGTAAGGACAAGATGGTATTTTCTTTTGTGAAGGATTTATATTTACAGGTCCTTCAAAGTTTATAGTCTAGATAGGTGCCTCTGGTTTATTTTTAAGTCTCTTCTCAGAGTCAGTATAGTGAGTTAAGTATGATTATATCAGTCTATTATTTATAGCATCAATTAGAGATAAACAAAAAATGTGTCTTGATCAGATTCATTTTCATATTTACTATTATTGTTACTTCTATACTGCAGTGATGAATAGTGCTTATGACATTCTACAAACCACATATTCTTGAGGTTGGGGCATTTAAATGAGGCCCTGACTTTTGTAAAGCCTTCTAATGTCCAATTAAGAAGTCTTATTTGGTGCTAAATCACCAAAAAGACAAGGAAAAATGGGGACTACTTGTCTTATACTCTTTATTGGAATTTATTAACTCTCTTAACAAATAGTTCTAAATTTTAGTAGTCTATTTTGTACATTTGGTTTTAATGATCACGTGTTAATTAACTGTCAAAAGCCCATAAACAGATTGTTCTACATCTAAATAAGATCTTTGCTGTAAGTTGGGTGTGGTGAGAACACAATTTAAGTTGGATCTTCAACTCAGGGTGATGGCCCAGATATTTTTATTTGTAACACAGGAAATAATATTTCATAATCATAGGATTTAGAGGTGGATGTGTCCTTAGAAGCCATTTGGTCCAACCCTTTTATTTTGCAGCTGAGAAGGGCTCAGAAAGGTAGAAAGACTTGCCCAGTGACATTCAGCAGACAGATATCAGAAGGATATAAACCCAAGTCTTCCTGAATCCAAGTACTTATACTATGCTACTTTCTAGGGCAAATAAAAAACCTCTCAACTTAACCTATATACATTTTTTTACTTTGTTGTGGAATTTTGTCTTCTGTTTTTATATTACCATTATATATAAGTGAACATTTTTAGGAACAAAGAGAATTCTCCTTAGCAGGTGATCTCTGCCTATTGGGACATCTCTTATAGGGTGAATGTTTGTACACTGGTAAATGATTTCTCATAGAATGGATAAAATGTTGGAGGAGTGAGTTATTGTTATATAAGAAGGAAGGATGAGGCTAGATTAGAGGACCTTGAAAATTAGGGAGGGAAGTTTGATGTAATAGAAAATTTCTATGTATATGAGATATGTAATAAAAGATATTTCTAAGAATGACAGTAATATGAAGGAAGCATTAGACAAACAAAATTGTAGAGACCATATTTGTTTTTGAGGAAGAGTGAAGAACCACAGCACTGTAAAGTTCCATTGGCCATGATGGCAATGCGATCACCAAGCATATCAGCTTCATCCATGTAGTGAGTGGTCAGCAAGATGGTACGGTCCTTTTTAAACTCCTCAATGAGATTCCAGGTGGCCCTCCTGGAGATGGGGTCCATGCCAGATGTTGGCTCATCCAGAATAACTACCTACGGACCAGAAGTACAGCACCATCACATTAGTACTGGTGCTACAACACAGGGATAAGCTTCTTAATATTCTTGGGATCCCCCTTGAGAATGCTTTGTACTCATTTTTCTACCTTATATCACTCATACCATTAAAATATTTCCCCACTAAGACCACCTTGGTTGGCTTCTTTTTTATGATTTATGTTAGTATTAGCTGATTTTTTCAAGTCAAGCAGCAGCCGGGATGCATCAGATCCACTTTCTTTACCTTGGAATCTCCGATGAGTGCAATGCTAATAGAGAGCTTGCGCTTCATTCCTCCACTCAGTGTTTTTGAGAATTCATTCTGCTTTTCTTCCAAGTTCACCATTTTCAAAATATCAATTATTTTCTGATGGCATTTCTTCCTAGGCATTCCTTTGATCTTAAAAAAAGAGAAAGGGGAAACTTAAATGGGGTGTCCAGCTCCTCCTAATAATCTACCCTGCCTATAAATACTTCTAATTAACCATATTGATTTAAAAAGTCCCCTCCACCCTCAACCTCACTATCTCAGAGTTCTTCAAAAAGTTTATTTTAGATCAGAGAATTCCATGGCTATATCAATCCTACTAGATGAACTGAAGTAAAAACAAAAAAGAAAAAGAATACTGAAAAGGCAAGATTAAGATGGTGGAGAGAGACAAGAAACTTCATGTCTTCCTAATACTTCCCCACAAACAACAAAAAACTCTACAGAATCAAACCCAAAAATGGCATAAAAAGGCAGTAATCAGAAATAAAGCTGAGCAGCCTGGGAAAATGATGGAGGAAGGTATCTAATTTCCCTGACCTCAGTCCCACCACCATAGGCCCTGAGGGCAGGAACAGAGCAAACAGAGTGGAATCTACATGTTAAACTTTAGGGGCAAGATTGGCAACTTCACTTTGTTTTCTGGGTCCCGGAGCTAGCATACATCCCCAAGGATACCACTGGAATCCTCTATTGTGGCCTTGGCTCCATAGACCTCTGCTGGCCCACAGTTGGGAACTAAAGAAGTGTACACCACAGAGTCTACAGACACCAGCCCCTAAGGTCAGGAACTCAAACCTCACTGTTAAAAAACAAGGGACTTTGGGGTTGGGGAGTCCAAGGAATGTGGGCTAGAAAATCTGCTCTATCCCATGACAGTAAGAGAGGAGGAGTGAGGAAGAAGCATGCACTAGTGAGTGTGGCTAGTAAGGGACTGGAGCCCCTGTCATCTGTCATCACTGTCACTCCCAGGAGAGTGGAGTCCCTGGCTGCTGCCACAGGAGGAAGTGAACTGTCTGTTTGCAGACCATGTAGTTATGGTAGAACTACCCTCAAGTTTTGGTCAGGACACCCAAGGTCAATCATGGACTGGGGCTTGAAGGGGACCCAGGAAACCCTGAATAAAAACTGGAATACTAAATAAGACCCAAGCAGAAACAAACACAAAAAAATATCCTGACACCCAAGGTAACACACTCCAGCACAAAAAGAACCCTGGCCACTAAAATTTTTTAAATAAATAAAAATGACCAAGCAGAAGAGGAAGAACCCAACTATTGATAGCTATTATGGGGACAGAGAAGGCCTTGGCTCCAACTCAGAGGGAAGTGAAGTAAAAAAAACTTATTTAAAAAACAACAAAGAAATATAATAAATGTCCACAAACTCAAAAAGAGCTTTTGGGAGAGCTTTGAAAAGACCTCAAAAACCAAATGAGAGAGGTGAAGGAAAAATTAGAAAAAATGAGAACAATTCAAGAAAATCAAGATAATTATGAAAGAAAGATCATTCAAATCATCTGGAAAAAGAGATCCAGAGATTCATGAAAGAAAATAATCTATTAAAAACTAGAAATGAACAAGGTGAAGTTAATGATTTCCTAAAACTACAAGAAATAATAAAGTAAAATAAAAAGAATTAAATAAAAGAAGAGAATATGAACTATTATCACAAAAATGGCTGATCTAGAAAACAGATCAAGAAAAGATAATATATGAATAGTTGAACTCCTGGAAAGTTACAATAAAAAAAGTTTAGAAACTCCAAGAAATCATCAAGGAAAACTGCCCAGAAATTCTAGAATTAGGGGGCAGCTGGGTAGCTCAGTGGATTGAGAGCCGGACCTAGAGACAGGAGGTTCTAGGTTCAAAAATATTCTCAGACACTTCCTAACTGTGTGACCCTGGGCAAATCACTTAACCTCCATTGCCTAGCCCTTACCACTCTTCTGCCTTGGAGCCAATACATAGTACTGACTCCAAGATGGAAGGTAAAGGTGTAAAAAAGAAAGAAAAAAAAGAAAGAAATTCTAGAATTAGAGGGTAAAGTAGAAATTGAAAGAATCCATTGATCACCACCTCAGAGAGTCCCTAAGATGAAAATATACAAGAATATCATTACTAAGTTCACAGCTCCCAAGTTAAGGAGAAAATTAAAAAAAAAAACCAAGAAAAAATCAATTTAAATATTGTGGAGCTGTAGTCAGAATAACAAAAAACTTAGCAGCCACAACATTAAAAGGATGCAGAATATGGAACACAGTATTTCATAGAGCCAAAGAACTGGGATTACAACCAAGAATAACATATCCAGCAAAGATGAGCATAATAAGAGGTTAAAAAATGGACATTCAACAAACTAAAAGTTTCAACTATTCCTAGGGAAAAACCCATAACTCAGTAAAAAATATAATCGATAAGAAACATACAAAGGTAACTTGTTTATTACTATATGAGAAAATGTCATCTATGACCCCTGAGAATGGCATCATTACCTGGGTTTTTTGAAGGGCCATATATGGATGAAAGACTCAAAGTTAAAGTGAATGTAAATGGAATGAGTCAAAATGGTAGAGGAATAGACCAGGAGGAGGTAAGGTGAAATGGCTCTCTCATATGAATGAGTAATAAGAGGGAGAACTACCGCAAAGAAGGGAAAGAGAGGATGGAGTGCTATTATTACCAGAACCTTACTCTCATGAAACCTGGGATAAAGAGAAAACAACATACACAATTAGAAGGGTAAAAATGTTCTTAATGTACAGGGAATTAGGAAGAAAAAAGGGATGGGATAAGGGAGGGATTGGGGAATGGAAAACATATCAAGAGGTGGCAAGGTAAGGTGTTGGGATAGGGAAGGACTCTTAGGACAAGACAAGAGAAGGATTTTTAGAATCAAACATATCAAGAAGTGGAAGGGCATGGCTATGGGGATAAGGAAGGGATTTTATGAAAGATGGATAGACTAAGAATTAAAAGGGAAGGGGGAAGGGACAAGGTAAAGTTGGACCAATTTGAAATTAAGAGGGCAAAGGGAGAGTATAAGGGAGGGTTTTTGGGGAAAAGTGTGATTTGGTGAGGTATTTGTCAAAGGAAATTAGACATCTAAGAAGGGAAATAGCAGAAGGAACAAGAAGTGAGAAAGAACACAGTAGATGGAAATGCATAGTTAGTAACTATGACACTGAGTGCAATGGGATGAAATTCACCTATGGGAAGAAAATAAAAAAGCAGAAAGGACCTGTTACAGATAAAATGGTACACTAAAGTTCGGGGGGTGATCTCCTTCCCTTGCTGAGTGATGGAGGGGTAAAAGGTGATGGAGGTAATAGGAGAGGAACGAAAGGGATGGCTGGGTTTAAAGAGGAATGGACAAGGTGGTATTAGGATGGTAAGGGTACAGGTGAGGTATTCAGGAAAGGCAGCTAACACAGACTAGACACTCAGGCTAGAGACAGAGGATACTGGGGTAATAGGCTGAATCCTTCCAGGCAGGAAAGATACTTCTACAGATACAAGGAATAGGGCCAGTCAGAAATGGTTTGAATCTGACTTGAGGGCTTTCTTGTCAGTTTCTCAAGTCCTCAAAGAGGAACCACAAGGCTCCTCCCTGTCAATGAAACTGAAGGGATTCAGGAGGGAAGTTTCAGGTAACTACTTCCTACCAAGATGGATGCCTCCACTTTCCCTCAAGAAATAAAAGAGAATTATTCCTTCCCTTTCACCCTTGCCTAATTCTTCAACACAAAGATTCTCCAGAGGGTTTGATTAGGTAACCAAAGGTTTTATTAATGTTTCAGGGTTGGTCTGGAAGGAAAGTGGGGTTTGGGGTTTCTGACAGCTACTAGGGAGAAACTCAAGATGGGGGTCTCAGGAATGGGTTAGACTGAGAGAGAACCTGCTCTCTCAGCCTGAGAAGATTTGGCTGCTTTTAAGGTAGAGGGTATACTAAAGGGATAGTTTGCATTCAAGGATGTCCTACTTGCCTATTGGGAAAAACTAAACCCACAAAGTTTTTTCACTAAAAACCCAGAAGTCACCCTGCCTCCCAGAGCCCCAGGGAAAACAGGCAGGGAAACAGGGAAATAATATGGAAAAGGTCAGGGAGAGGTCCAGACAAATTAGCTAGGTTCAAATTGTCCAAAGACAAGGCACAGGCCAAAGCAAACCAAAGCCAAAATAGAGCTCTGGTTGATCCTTCTGCTCTGTTCAAGCTTCAGGGACCAACTGAACTTTCTCTCAGAATTCTAAGGCTTCTAACTGCCAGAAGTTTTCAGTTGGCCCCCTGCAAGAGCAAAACCTCTCTTGCATCTTTTGCATTACAGACCAAAAACCGGGACCTGAAAATGTGTCATTTACAAGAAATGTACTGAAAATGAGAGGCACACATAGAATGAAGGTGAGGGGTTGGAACAGAACATACTATATGTCTCAACAGAGAAGGCAAGGGTAGATGTCATGTCTGACAGAGTTGGGGCTAAAATGGCTATAACTGAAAGGAATGAAAAGGATATGGTGTTTGGGTGGGGGAAGGGCATTACTATGGATAATGAAGCATCATCAGTTATTAGAACTGTATGCATTAAGTATTATAGCACCCAGATTTTTAAAGGAAAAACTAAATGGGATATGGATGGAAATATTTAACAAAATAATAGTAACAGAGAACTTTAATTTTCCCTTCTCAGAACAATATAAATCTAACCAAAAAATAAAAAGAAAGAAATTAAGGAGATTAAAAGAAGCTTTGATAAATTAAAAATGATAGCTATCTGGAAAGCTACCACATACCTGCATGAGGTTAGTAGTAGATCTAAGCCTGAGTATACACATAACCCAAAACATAGTTTCTGATGGGACAGCAATGGTTTGGAATGTATAAATATTCTGTGAAAGTCTTATTTTAACACTCATCGGACTACAGAGGTAATCCTGCATTTCTAAGGGATTGTAGCATTGGAATAAAAGTGTCAAGGCTATCACCAAGCTGGAAAGAATTGGTTTTGAAAAGAATATGGTAAAGGTAACAAATTGTGTCTGCTGCCTAAGGATCAAACTAGCTAAATATGGCCCTGGTAATATAAGTTAACTGGACAGGTAAGATTATAAAATTTAATGTGTGAAGATGGGATTAATCCTACCCTGCCTATTTTTAGATTTAATCACCAAAAGTGTAAACACCCCACTTAATTCTCAAGTGGGGGAGGTCTGTGACCCACATGTATAAGAGTGGGTAACTAATTAGAATTGACTGGGCAATCCTAAGCAAAGCCTTTGTTGTGATTGGTAAACATAAAATAGGAGGAAGGCACAGGAAGTGATGAAAGGAATGGTCTTGATAAATTCCAAGAATTTCCAGGGCCCTGTGGCTCTTTGACTTTGAACTGGACCTGGAGGAGCTATGGCTAAGGACCTTGGGCTGCTTTATTTTTCTCTATAGAACTACATGTGGGTGAATGAAAAAAGGCAGACTCCCTTCTTTAGCTCCCCTGGAGGTACTAGCCTCTGGAGGGGCCCCTTGATTGGGAGGAAGCCTCGTAGTTAAAACCCTTGTTATCCTTCAGGCTCTCTGGCTGGGGCCTCTGGAGCCCTGTGGGAGTAACACATAGTCTAGCTCATTAAGTTAGATCTCTTACTCTGCCCTCTTTTCATTTCTCTACTTTCCCTCTCTTCCTATATTTTATAAATAAATTGCTAAAAAGATCATTTGGAATTGATATATATTCATTTCCTGGCAACTACCCATTTGAATATTCAGTCCAACCTTCCCCCTTTATAAACAGATAAAGAGGCCTAATATTACATTGTGAGAGCAAATTTGAAATTTTTTTTTAAGAAAAGAAGATGGAAATATGCATTAAAAGCTGTAAAGCTATTCATGCTCATTTACCTAGGGATCCAATAGGTCTGGCCATAATGGTATTATTGAGAGGGTAAAAACTTATACATGTATGAAAATATTCATGGAATATTTGTTGGTAATGACAAAATAAATGGAAACAACACAAACAAAATAAAAGGAGAAGTGGTTGAATAGATTATGATACTTGGTAATGAATTGTATTATGATATTAGAAATGACAAATACTGGAAATATAAAGAATATAAGGAAAACACATAAAGAGATGAAAAGAGAATAATAATGCATCCTATGATTACATTAAAAAGAAAAGTCACAAAATCAAGAGGAAAAAATATCCAAGTAAAACAAATCAAAGAGAACTCAAAGTAGAGGATATTTATATTAGCACACATATACAATTTACATATTTTATACAAATTGCAAACAATATGAAGTTTGTAGTTTTGCATAAAATTTTTCATGCATTTGTTTAGTGAAATGTTTTTATTGGTGGTGGTGGTTAGTAAGTATATAATTTTTAAAAATTAAATTAAAAAATAATAATACTCTGTCTTTTTGGCTCACCTGAGCATAGAAGTAAAGGTGGTCATATACTGTCATGTAATCAAATAAGATATCATGCTGAGGGCAAAAGCCCAAGCTTTTCCGGATCTGATCAAATTCCTTTGAGATCTCATGCCCATAGATATATGCCTCTCCACTTGTTGCAGGCAACATACCTAGAACATACAAAACATATCCAAGAAACTTAACTTCAGTGACAGGAGATTTTAATATATGGCTTTGAACTCAAAAGCTTGATTTTGCCTTACCTTCCTAGATTAACTACAGCCCTATTTTCTAGAAGAGTGACAGACAAACTTTTTAAAGAGGGGGCCAAAGGAAAGGAAATGATCATCTGTCAGTCTGTTTCTAAGGCAACTGTTTCCAAGTTTCATTGTATTGTATTCTACTCATTGTACTTGTCAGATTAGGCATAATGTCACGCTGGCAGGATAGAGCATTTCAGGGACCGCATCTGGCCAGTGGGCCATTGTTTGCGCATCACTGCTCTAGAACCATCAATTCGCTATAGTCACAGCCCCACAACAGTGGTTAGAACACAACCCAGGACCATGGAGAAGTGTGCCATGGAAGCAACACTGAATTTTGAGTGAGAGACCCTGGTTCAAATTATGGCTACCTGTGTGACCCCGGGCAGTTCACTTTACCTCTAGGGAGCTCAGACTTTTGTCAATAATGAAAAGGGGATGGGACAAGATGACAAATCAGGTCTTTTTCAATTGTAAATCTAAGTTTCTATAATTTTAATTTACTCAGTGCTGTGAAAAGTAACAAAAAAGAAAAAGATGTTATGGTCCCCATACTAAAGAAGCCTAGCTGAAGAAACAAAACACAAACACCTGAAATGACTTCAGGGGCTCTCATCTTCTTTTGAAAGTGATATGGCAATATTTAATGAGAACTAGAAATCTGTTCATCAAAATCTGTGCAGAACTCTTTACATGACACAATACCTTATGTGGACTTTGCAGAACATGGAGAGAATTCCTTTTTTTAACATTTAATAATATTTATTTTTTTAGAAAAGTTAACATGGTTACATGATTCATGCTCCCACCTTCCCCTTCACACCGCAGACACCCCTCCCCCATAGCCAATGCACATTTTCACTGGATTTAACATGGGTCATTGATCAAGACCTTTTTCTAAATTGTTGATAGTTGCATTGGTGTGGTAGCTTCGAGTCTACATCCCCAATCATGTCCGCCTCAACCCATGTGTTAAAGCAGTTGCCCTTCCTCTGTGCTTCTACTCCTGCAGTCCTTCCTCTGACTGTGGGTAGCGTTCTTTACCATAAGACCCCTCAGAATTGTCCTGGGTAATTGCATTGCTGCTAATACAAAAGTTCATTACATTCTATTTTACCACAGTATATCGGTCTCTGTGTACAATGTCCTTCTGGCTCTGCTCCTTTCACTCTGCATCAATTCCTGGAGGTCTTTCCAGTTCACATGGAATTCATCCAGTTTATTATTCCTTTGAGCACAATAGTATTATGTCACCAGCATATACAACAATTTGTTCAGCTATTCCCCAATTGAAGGGCATAGCCTCATTTTCCAGTTTTTTGCCACCACAAAAAGCACAGCTATAAATATTTTCGTACAAGTCTGTTTATCTATGATCTCTTTGGGGTAAAAACCCAACAATCGTATGGCTGGATCAAAGGGCAGGCATTCTTTTATAGCCCTTTGAGCATAGTTCCAAATTGTCAGCCAGAATGGTTGGATCAGTTCACAACTCCACCAACAATGCATTACTGTCCCAATTTGGCCACATCCCCTCCAACATTCTTTACTCTCCCTTGTTGTCATTTTAGCCAATCTGCTAGGTTTGAGGTGATACCTCAGAGTTGTTTTGATTTGCATTTCTCTAATTATTAGAGATTTAGAACACTTTTTCATGTGCTAAATGATAGTTTTGATTTCTTTATCTGAAAATTGCCTATTCATATCCCTTGCCCATTTATCAATTGGGGAATGGCTTGATTTTTTATACAATTGATTTAACTCCTTGTATATTTGAGTAACTAGACCCCTGTCAAAGTTTTTCCTTATAAAGATTTTTTCCCAATTTGTTGTTTCCCTTCTGATTTTGGCTACATTGTTTTTGTTTGTACAAAGGCTTTGTAGTTTGATATAATCAAAATCATTTATTTTACATTTTGTAATTTTCTCTAACTCTTGCTTGGTTTTAAAATCTTTCCTTTCCCAGAGATCTGACAGGTATACTATTCTGTATTCACTTAACTTATTTATAGTTTCCCTCTTTATATTCAAGTCATTCACCCATTCTGAATTTATCTTGGTGTAGGGTGTGAGATGTTGATCTAAATCTAATCTCTCCCATATTGTTTTTCAGATTTCCTAGCAGTTTTTGTCAAACAGTGGATTCTTGTCCCAAAAGTTTGGCTCTTTGGGTTTATCATACACTGTCTTGCTGACGTCACTTACCCCAAGTCAATTCCATTTATCCTTCCTTCTGTCTCTTAGCCTGTACCATGCAATTTTGATGACCGCTGCTTTATAGTATAGTTTAATATCTGGTACTACTAGGCCACCTACTTTCACATTTTTTCATTATTTCTCTTAATATTCTTGATCTTTTGTTCTTCCAAATGAACTTTGTTATAGTTTTTCTAATTCAGTAAAAAAGTATTTTGGTAGTTTGATAGGTATGGTGCTAAATAGGTAAATTAATTTGGGTAGAATGGTCATTTTTATTATGTTAGCTCATCTTACCCATGAGCAATCAATGTTTTTCCAATTGTTTAGATCTAGTTTTAATTGTTTGGAAAGTGTTTTGTAGTTGTTTTTGTATAATTCCTGTCTTTGTTTTGGTAGATAGATTCCTAAGTATTTTATATTGTCTAGGGTGATTTTAAATGGTATTTCTCTTTCTAACTCTTGCTGCTGTGATGTGTTGGAAATATATAGAAATGCTGATGATTTATGTGCATTTATTTTGTATCCTGCAACTTTGAAAGTTGTTGATTATTTCTACAAGCTTCTTAGTTGATTCTCTAGGATTTTTTAAGTAGACCATCACATCATCTGCAAAGAGTGATAGCTTAGTCTCCTCATTGCCTATTTTGATACCTTCAATTTCTTTTTCTTCTCTAATTGCTACTGCTAATGTTTCTAGTACAATGTTAAATAATAGAGGTGATAATGGGCATCCTTGTTTCACTCCTGATCTTATTGGGAAGGCTTCTAATTTATCCACATTGCATATGATCCTTGTTGATGGTTTTAGGTATATATTGTTTATTATTTTTAGGAAAGGTTCTTCTATTCCTATACTTTCCAGGGTTTTGAATAGGAATGGGTGCTGTATTTTGTCAAAGGCTTTTTCAGCATCTATTGAGATAATCATGTGATTTTTGTTAGATTGTTGATATGGTCAATTACATGGATGGTTTTCCTAATGTTGAACCATCCTTGCATTTCTGGTATAAATCCCACCTGATCATGGTGGATGGTCCTCTTGATTACTTGCTGGAGTCTCTTTGCTAGTATTCTTTTTAAGATTTTTGAATCTATGTTCATTAGGGAGATTGGTCTGTAGATTCCTTTCTCTGTTTTTGATCTCCCTGGCTTTGGAATCAGTACCATATTTGTGTCATAAAAGGAATTTGGTAGGACTCCTTCTTTGCTTATCTTATCAAATAATTTGTATAGTATTGGGATTAGTTGCTCTTTGAATGTCTGATAGAATTCACTTGTGAATCCATCAGGCCCTGGCGATTTTTTCTTAGGGAGTTCTTTGATGGCTTGTTCAATTTCTTTTTCTGATATGGGATTATTTAGGTATTCTATTTCTTCTGCTGTTAATCTAGGCAGTTTATATTTTTGTAAATATGCATCCATATCTCCTAGATTGTTAAATTTATTGCCATATAATTGGGCAAAATAGTTTTTAATGATTGCCTTAATTTCCCCTTCATTAGAGGTGAGGTCTCCCTTTTCATCTTTGATACTGTAAATTTGGTTTTCTTCTTTCCTTTTTTTTATTAGATTGACCAGTACTTTGTCTATTTTATCTGTTTTTTCAAAATACCAGCTTCTAGTCTTATTTACTAATTCAATAGTTCTTTTACTTCCTATTTTACTAATTTCTCCCTTGATTTTTAGTATGTCTAATGTAGTTTTCATCTGGGGATTTGTAGTTTGCTCACTTTCCAATTTTTTAAGTTGCGTGCCCCATTCATTAATCTCTGCCCTCTCTAATTTGTTAATATATGCACTCAAGGATATAAATTTCACCCTGAGTAATGCCGTGGCTGCATACCACAGAGTTTGGTAGGATGTGTCATCATTGTCATTCTCTTTAATGAAATTGCTGATTGTTTCTATGATTTCTTCTTTGACTAGCTGGTTCTGGAGAATCATATTATTTAATTTCCAATTAGTTTTTCATTTGCCTGTCCAGGTGCCCTTACAAATTGTTATTTTTATTGCATTATGGTCTGTGATGGTTACATTTATTATTTCTGCTCTTTTGCAGTTGTTTGCAATGTTTCTATGCCCTATTACACATGGTCAATCTTTGTGAATGTACCATGTGCAGCTGAAAAGGTGTATTCCTTTTTGTCCCTATTTATTTTTCTCCACATATCTATTAAATCTAATTTTTTCTAGGACTTCATTCACCTCTCTTACCTCTTTCTTATGTATTTTTGTTTGATTTATCTAGATCTGAAAGAGGAATATTTAAATCTCCCATTAGTATGGTTTTGCTATCTATTTCCTCCTAGAGTTCTGTCAATTTCTCATTTATGAATTTTGGTGCTGTGCCATTTGGTGCATACATATTGAGCAATGTTATTTTCTCATTGTCTATACTGCCTTTTATTAGGATGTAATTACCTTCCCTGTATTTTTTAATCATATCTATTTTTACTTTGGCTTTGTCAGAAATCATGTTCGCCACTCCTGCCTTCTTCTTCTCATTTAATTCCCAAAGGATTTTACTCAAGCCCTTTACCTTAAACCTGTGTATGTCCACCCTCCTCATATGTGTTTCTTGTAGACAACATATGGTAGGATTTTTGTTTCTAATCCACTCTCCTATTTGCTTCTGTTTTATGTGCATGTTCATCCCGTATTCACCAACATTTTGGTATCCTCTCCTAGTTCTACTTCTTCTTCTTACACTATTTCCTTTTAAACCAGTGGTTTGCTTTAGGCCAGTAACTCTTGTCCCCTCCCTTGATTTACTTCCCTTTCTACCCCCTCCCTTATTATTCCCCTATTTTTATTTTTAAGGCCTAATAAATTCCATTCCTCTTCTTCTCCCCTCCCTTTTTTTACCTCCCCACTTCCCTGTTCCCCTTGGTTTATTCCTTCTGACTTTCTCAGTATGGTTAGATAGAGCTCTATATTCCAATGGATATAGTTACTGTTCCCTCTCAGGGTTAATTCCACTGAGAATAAAGTTTAAATATTACCTCTTAATTCTCTCTTCCTCTCCTTCTTATAATAGTATTCATCCCTTCCCCTTCCCATGCCCTCTTTGTGTGTAATAGAATATCCTATTTTTCTTATTCATTCATGTTTTTCTTGGTGTCCTCTACTATTCACCCCCCCCTTTTTCCCACCCCCATATCATCTTAGACCTTTTAGTACTCCAACCTCTCCTTATGAATAATTCTTCAAATTACTATAATAGCAAATACTATAATAGTTAATAGAGTTCACTACGGAGAATTATACATAACATTTCTTCACATAGGAATTCAAATAATTAGATCTTATTGAAGCCCTTAAGGAGGCAAATTTAAAAAATAAGAGTTTTCTTTCTTTCCCCTCTGTTTCTTATTTACCTTTTCATGTTTCTCTTGATTTTTGTGGTTGGATATTGAACTTTCCATTTAGTCCTGGTCTTTTCTGTGCAAATACTTGGAAATCTTCTATCTTATTGAATGCCCATACTTTCCCCTGGACGTATATAGTCAGTTTTGATGAGTAGGTGATCCTTGGTTGTAGACCCAGGTCTCTTGCCTTTCTGAATATCATATTACAAGCCTAGCAGTCTTTTAGAGTGGAGTCTGCCAGGTCCTGTGTGATCCTGATTGTTGCTCCTTGATATCTGAATTGTCTCTTTCTGCTTCTTGTAAAATTTTTTCTTTTACTTAGAAGCTCTTGAATTTGGCTATTATATTCCTGGGGGGTTGTTTTTTCAGGGTCTAGTGTTGAGGGTGATCTTTGGATCCTTTCAATGTCTATATTTCCCTCTTGTTGTAGACCTTCAGGGCAATTTTGCTGAATTATTTCTCTTAGTACGGAGTCCAAATTTCTATTAATTTCTGCTTTTTCAGGAAGACCAATGATTCTCAGATTGTCTCATCTAGACCTGTTTTCTTGGTCTGTCACTTTCTCACTGAGATATTTCATGTTTCCTTCTATTTTATCAGTCTTTTGACTTTGTTTTGTTTGTTCTTGCTGTCTTGAGAGATCATTGGCTTTTATTTGCCCAATTTTTGTCTTTAGAGACTGGTTTTTGCTATATTCTTTTGATTTTCCTTTTTGATTTGGTCTATCCCATTTTCCAGCTGTTTGATTTTTTGGTCTTCAATTTGCTTATCAGTTCTCTTGATTTGGGGGCATCTTTTTTGAATTGCTCAATTCTACCCGTTAGAGACTGGTTTTCCTTTTCAATTTGGTCATTTCTGGTCTTCGATTTACTTGTCTCACTTTCCAGTTGTGAAACTCTGCCTTTTAAACTGTTATTTTCTTGCCAGATCTCTTCCATCTTTCTCATTATCTCAGATTTGAACTGTTCAAGACCTTGTGACTCATTTTCATTTTGGGGGGGGGAAGGTTTGGATGTGGTTATTTGTTTTTTCTCCTCTACTGTTTGCTCTGTTGTCTGGATTTTTTCTGTGTAAAAATCGTCGTATTAAAGGTTTTTTCTTCTTCATCTTTCTCTTCTGGTTTTCATGATGATTCTGGCTTGCCATTGTAAGCTGGGTGCCCTCTCAGCTTTATGCTCAAGCCCAGGATCTGTCTGCGCTCTTTAGGCTCCTGAGGTCTCAAGCCTAGTTGTTCTGGGTCAAGCCTCCTGGTGGACTCCTTGTTCGTTCTTCTGCCTGAAGCTCCTTTAACAGTCTCAGGGAGCTGTTTCCGCAGTTGTGCACCTTTCTGAGCTGGGTTCCCACTCAAGGTCCAAGCCTGTGCTCAGGATCTGAGTCTGTGCTTGTGTTCATGATACTTGTCCACGCCTGCACTCAGGGTCTGTGTTCAAAGTCCGTGCGTTCTTTAGCCTCTTGGGGTCTTAAGTCTTGCTGCTCTCAGGAGCAGGCCCTGTTGAGCTGCCAATGACTTAATGGGTGCCCCAAACTTGCTCTAAGTCTTTTGCGCTGGCTTTGGCACTATAGGTGGTATGTGTGTGTGGGGAGGGGGTTGTTCAACTCGCATTTTAGTGAGAGCTCTTTCACCCCTTTATAGCATGGAAATGGCCTGATTCCACATACCTTCAATGCTGCGCCCTGTTGTGGGGTCCCTTAATTCATCTGGATTTGTTGTTATGTCTTCCTAAGGACTCCTATATGCATGGGTTATAAGAGGTCAAGCAGCTGCTTTTTACTCTGCCACCATCTAACATGGAGAGAATTCTATGATTGTGTCTGATTTGTTTACAAGGGGTAAGGGAAGGTTTTTCAATTGGCTTTGAAGCCATATGGTGCATACATAAAAAACGTCCAAACTCAGTCTTGTGCTAATTCCTGCCTGGGTGTGTGCAAATAAGAAGGCAATAACTGCTATAAGCTTCCAGATGGGGAAAATGCAAGCAGTGAACTCTTCTCTCCAGGTTGACAAAATCCTGGTGTTGTTTCTGTTCTCAGTATATTTATTCTACTCTGCCTCAGCTGATACCGATGATGTAGTATCTAAGATGAAATGAATAAAGAATGCCACCTTGTGAGGTTCCAAACATTAGAAGAACTCCAGGGGAGTACATGTAAAAATATGTAAGCAGCTGAAAATTATCTGACTCAGCTCAGTAGGGGATTCACAAACAGAAATGGTTTCTGCTATTATAAAAAGTAAGCAATCTGAAGTGGTTCTTGAACGCAATTTGGGTGTGAGGAAGGATAAGGGGGATATAGGTGATTATAAGGTGATTGGCAGTGGAAAGAAGGTAAGGGAAGGTATGTAGGAGATAAAGGAAATGGGGTATGTAGGAGAGGGCAGCTCAAACAGGTTTATTCTCAGAGGCTTGAGACAGAGGATACAGGGAGGAAATTAGGGCCAGTAAGAAATGTTTAGGTTTGGCTGGAGGGTTTCTCTTGTTAGTTTCTAAAGTCTCTTGAGGGAGGAGTTGAGAAGGCCCCTCCCTGCCAGTCAAACTGATGGTTGAAGGAAGCCTCGGGGAGGCACTTCCTGCCAAGATGGATGCCCCCAGCTCCCCTCAAGGAAATAGAAGAAAACTGATTACTTCCCCTTGAGCCCTTGTCTTAATTTTCGACACAATGATTCACCAGACAGTTTGAATAGGTAACAAGGGGATTTATTAATACCAGGGTCAGTCAGAAGGGGAGGAGGTTCAGGGTTTTCTAACTGCTTCTAGGGAGAGGGGTGGGGGATGGGTTGTGGAGAGGTTTAGACAGAGAGAGAACGGCTCTCCCGGTCGGGAGATTTGACTGCCTTTTAAATAAAGTCTTTATCAAATCATTAAAACTAGGGATAACTTATTTGAGGATACTCTACTAGCCTATAGAAACTAAAACCCACAATGTCTAATCACCAAGTTCTCCCTTCCACCATGACCCACAGGAAATTCAGGGAAGTGGAGGGATGGAGATGGGAGATCAGGGAGAGGTCCAGAGAAATGAGAGAGATTTAAATTTCCCCAAGACAAGATAAGCACAGGCCAAGGCCGAAGCAAAGCCAAGCCAAAAGGCCAAAACAAAAGCCTCCAGCCACAGAGAAAGCCAGAAGGCAAAAGCCCTGTCAGTTGGAACTTCACCTCTATTTATAGTTTCAAGTCCTAACTGACTTTCTGAAGATTCTAAGATGTTTAATTGGCTTTTTGTGACTGTTAGAAAATTATAGAAGAAAAAGTTTCTGTTAGCCACCTTGCATTACACTGCATACATGGGAACTGGTTTATCCTTCCAGTATGCTGCTGCCTTGGATGAGTGCTTTGCAGTAAATAATTTAAGACTGGTCCCACTCTCCCCAGGGATAATGGTAGCATAGGAGAGAATGTGCCCTGGTGTTTTTTGTTTTATTTTGTTTTGGGGTGGGGGACTATATTTCTGTTTATGCCATATCTTCTTGTGAAATATCCCTCTGTTAAAGCAAATTGATATAAATTGGTTAAGTGATACCAGAAGACTAATCAATAGCATAAATGACAAAGAGGAGCAATTTATTATTTATAAATATGGTTATTTATATTGGGGAAACACACCAGAACGGGGCTCAAGTCAGTAGCATTAAGAAGACATCCCTACTCCTCAGAGGGTACCTTTAGAAATTTGGCAGGGGGAAAGATGAAACTTTGTTTGGGAATCTGATTAGTTAGTGAGAGTTATAGTTATATTACGGAACCTAAGGTCTATAAATTATCTTATTCTGAAACTCAAAAGGTTCCAAATTTGTAATCGATATATTGAAAATCAATCAATAAGCATTTAGTAAGTGCTTCTTATATGTCAGGCACTGTGTTGGAGAAGCAAAGAAAAAGCAAAAATAGTCTCTGCCAAACTAGCAGATAACATATATAAATCAGAATATACAAATATATAGAAGGAGGGTTTTCTTATAAAGCTCTCCAAGAGATGATGCTACTTTAATTGAGTTTTAAAAGAAGTCAATTCTATAATCTTTTAAAATTCTAATTTACATATTTCTCCTCTCATTTTCAATATTTTTCTTTAGTATTTGTTTTGTATATATTTGTTGATTTCCAATTTTTAAAAATTGTGAGTTCAGTTCAAAGACTTTCTTTGTCTATTTTGTTAATGTAAATCCTAAGGGATGTAATTTTCCTCTGTAGTTTTCTTTAGTTGCATCTCAGAAATTTTAATATACTATTATGATTCTATTTTTTATCTTTATTATCTCAGAATTTTTCTTTTAATCACTTATTATTTAGGATATTGATATTAATTCTGACTTTAGATGTGCTTCTTTTGCTTGTGCTTTCTTATTAATTACTATCTTTATGTTGTGGTCTATAAATATATTTTTTAGTATTTCTGCTTTTAAAAATATTCATAATTTCTCTGTTCCCAAGTACACGGTCCATTTCTTTTAAGGTACTATAGCTACAGTGCTGAGAAATAAGTACATTCTTTAATGTTTCTACTTAGAAGACATCATCTTCTAGTCCTTTAAGCTCACAACCCAGGAGTCATTCTGAACTTCTCACAGTATCTCCTCCCCTCACATTAAATCTGTTGTTAAGGTCAGTTGATTTCACTTTTGCAACATCTCTTGAACACATTCCTTTCTGTCCTCTGACACTGCCACCATTTTGGTACAGGCCCTCAAACACCTAATGCTTGGATTATTACCCCAACTTGCTGGTGGAGCTACCTTTCTTAAGTCTCTCTCCACTCTAATCTATCCTCTGTAAGTCTGAACATGTCATCATCCCTAAACCTTGCCACAATCAATTGACTCCAGTGGTTCCCTATCACTTCTATGATCAAATATAAAATCTTCTGCTTGGCATTCAAAATCCTTCATGATCTAGCTCCCTCCTACCTTTCTGGTATTCTTATATCTTACTCTCCATTATATTCAATTTGATCCTATAAAACAGAACTCCTGGCTATCTCACAAACAACACCCTACATCTCTTAGTTCTGGGCATTTTCTTTGTCTCCCATGCCTCAAATGGTATTTTTCCTCAACTCCACTTATTGACTTCCATAGATTCCTTAAAGTCCTAAATAAAAATTCATCTTTACAGAAATCTTTCCCAACTCTTCTTAATTCTATTGACTTCCTTTATTAACTATTTCCTCTTTATGTTTTTATTTGGCATATATATATGCTTATTTTGTGTGTGCATGTTTGTATTTCCATTCCATTATCAGTTCCTTGAGCTCCTAGATTTTTGCTTCTTTTGTATCCCTAGTGTTTAGCATAGTGCACACAAGAGGCACTTAATAAATGTTTACTGGTTGATAATATTAAATCTTTTTGTTCTAATTATTTTCTCTTTTCCTATTCTTAAATATTTTTAAAATACAAAAAAATATTGTACGTGAAATTGTATTTCTCTTATGCAGAGTATTAAAATGTATTTTAAATTTAACACATTAGTAATAGTCTTGCTTATCTGTCTTCTATTCTCAATTATATTTAACTCTTCTGTTTATTTTGTAATGTTCACTGATACTATTTATTTTCTTCTTTTTGTGTATTGTTATCACTACTCACCAATTCCCCCCAAAATAAAATTCCTTCTTTGTAACAGTTTTTCAGCCCTTAATTTTTCAAAAGATTGTGTAGTACTTCATTTTCCCAATCTTGTTTCTCTTTATCAGATTATTCAATGAGAACAAGGAGATGATGAGAACTTCTGGACAATGAATCAAGCTCTTAGAGAACAAAGTTTCCTAAAATTGCTATTTTTGCAATTTTGTTAACTTTTCATTTATGAATTTAAATGCTGTTCTATTTTGTGCATATATATTTAGTACTAGTCCCCAATTAATTTAAATAATAAATCCCATGAAGTGGACAAATGTATTAAAATTCACACCAATCAAAGTAACAATAATATAAAATGCAGTCATTGGTTCTTGCCCACTGAAAGTATGAACACAAGTTCAAATGATGTGACTATTTTCCAGAATTCATTCCCACTAATTAGAACTTAACTAAAACAATACCAATTCATTGTCTACAATCATTTGTGCATGATGTAGTTTTTCCCTTTTTATCACTCTCTTTTATTATAACAAATATCTCATCTGTTTGTATTTCACTTTCGTTTCTCAACATATCAGTCTCCTTCCCCATCCAAATAATTATCTCTTAAAAAAGGAATGAAAAAGATAAAAACAGAAGAAGTAAACAAAACTAACTAGTGTCAGTCAAGTCTGATAGCACATTTAATATTCCATGTCCACCTCTAGAATTAAGGGAGGGCATGTAAACCAAGGATAATAATTATAATCACAGAGCTTTCAGTTTCAATTTGATTGGCAAAGCTAAGAATAAGCAATGATACAATAAGCACAATGAAATCAAAATGAATGCATGTATATGTTTATGAAGATAAAAGTACTAATGTACAGTTTAAAAGCCAACATTAGAAAAAAGCGGGGAGTGAAGAATAAAATGGTTTACCCATATTGTTCACTAAAGGAGTTTTCATGTAGCAAGTCCCTTTGAACGCCCACGATAATATGACAACATTTTCTTTAGCATGCCCTTAAGTGTCATTGCCTATTAGAAATGGGATCTGAAAAATAGCATCTAATTATAGAGAAGGGGATGTTCAAAGGCTTAGAGAAAAGAACTGTGAAGACAGGTAGAGTGGAAAACAATGGGTAGTTAAGCTTAACTGAAGTAGAAGATAAAATGTTCATTCATTTAACTCACATGGCAAAAAATTAAGTCTTGAATTTGAGAACAATATTTTGCAGAATACAACAAACACTGAGCTATATTTTTATGTAAAATGAATCTCTCACAAAGAAATAAAAAATGGTTGTTTGAGCAATGATGATGAGCAACACTGAAATAAATTCAATTGCAAGAGGACAGGTGAAATCCTGATAGTATGGTGCTGATTAATATTTTTGCTACTTCTAAAAACATAAAAAGCTATACAGAGCAAATCCCTGACCTCTTAGCTGATAACATACCTGTGAGTATTGACAAGGTAGTGGTTTTTCCTGCTCCATTTTGTCCTAGGAGGACAGTTATCTGCTTCTCATAAAAGTTCAGAGTCAAGTCATTTATTGCCATTATGGTAGTGGACCCTTTGGTAAACAGCTGTGGAAAAGGGAAAGAAAGAATAGCTTTATATGCCTCTCTGGTGTTTCTGAAGTATGCTGGTTAAAAAAAAACATAAATATGGTCGATGGAACAGATTAAAAAACCCAGAATTAATCAAACATAATTGTTTCAGTAGTTCTTGAAAACATTATCTGTTGTGTGATAGGTATTGTATTAGGTGCTAAGATATGTTAGGTATTGTATTAGGGGCTATGAGATAAAGTTTTAGAGAGAATTTAAAGAATGTAGAAAATAGAAGAACAAAAACGTGAATTAAAGTCCAAGGTCTCTGACCCATCTCTTCTAAAACAGGTATCCATGTTTTGTGGAAGCATTAACACAGTAAGAATAATAAGAAGGGGCCTGAGAAGAGCTGGGGATTAACCCATACCCCAGATGAAAAGAAAAAGGATAGTTTTTTCTCTAATCTCTCAACAAGAGTAGATTTGAGGAGTACAAAATAGAAATGGATAGGAATAACTGAAATTAGAAGGGCAAAGTAGAAGTGAGCCACACTCAAGAAGGAAAAAGCTACATTCAATCTCATTCAAGTTGGGGAAAGATGCATGTGTTATGAAACAAGGTTTCATCTAGGGGGATGTTGCACATAATGAGACCACCTTCTCTGAGCAAGTTTTGTACTTCCTGGTACAGATTCCATCTCAGGAAAGGGGATGTATTAGTGCCCTAGAGCATCTACCATTCAGGGTGGGGGTCATAGAACCAGAAATCAAATGGACTGGCCTTAGCAGTAGTTATGTGAAGGTAAGAGGAGGGACCTGCAAAATAATTCCTACCAGGGGGCAGCTGGGTAGCTCAGTGGATTGAGAGTCAGGCCTAGAGACGAGAGGTCCTGGGTTCAGATCCAGCCTCAGACGCTTCCCAGCTGTGTGTCCCTGGGCAAGTCACTTGACCCCCATTGCCCACCCTTACCACTCTTCCACCAAGGGGCCAATGCACAGAAGTTAAGGGTTAAAAGAAGAAAAAAAATTAAAAAAAATTCCTACCACACAAAAGTGCTTTCAATTGATAATGCTTGCTTTGGGAAATGATATTTCTAAGTGTGGGACACAGAAGGAAAAAAAAAGAAAAGAATGAGTTAAGATCTTAACAAAGAAACTGAATAGGCAAAGGAGTTTCAGTTTTGGTACTCAAGAAACTAAACCCTCATGAGAGGCCCAGAGACAATAAAGAAATAACTAATAAGGGTAAATCCCATGAAATAAAAATGTGATTCTAAATAGACTACTAGGGAAGAAAATAAGGACAAAGAAAGGGAAAACTTCTTAGCAAAAGGTATAATGCTTCTTAAACCAAGAGATTAGAGAGGAAGCTAGTGAGAAGAGATAATGAACAATAAGCTTATCTGGGCAGGGAAAATGAAGAGACAAAAGGCAGTGAAGAAACAACAATAAATACAGTCAACAATGTAAATAAATTCAGGAATTTAAAACAACAAAAGGTAAACAGAAAAAGTAGTAAGAAAAACACATTGAAAAACCTGTGGAAATAAAACAGTATTGAAGAAATGTTAAGAAACAAACAAACAAACATTCATTTAAAGAACAAAGTAATGATTAAAAAGAGATAATTAATGAAATTCAATATAAAAAGATGAAAACATAAATATAATACTAATATCCCTGAATATAAATTCATTAAACAATCTTAAAAAATAAAAAGAATGCCAGAATGGTGAGAACAAAACTCATTAATTTGCTGTATAAAGAAAATACATCAACAAAATAAAAACATCCAGTATGAAAATGAGAGTCAAGAAAAAATTTTAATGTGCTTAATCTGAATTTTAAAAATCTGGAGCTTCAATTATACTATTAGACAAAGTAAAGATAAATATTCACAATGTCAAAAAAAGAGGGGAAACTAATTAGATTTAAAGAACTTGGGCAACAAATCAATCTCAATACCAAACAGAGCTATACCAAGTTCTAGAATCTAAATTAATACAGGAAATATTAACTGGGGTTGGGGGTGGGGGATGGAGGACTCAAGACAAAAGAGTAATAGAAAGTAATGCAATGAGCTCTTCTCCACAAACTCTTCCAAAAATCTAGAAAATAAAGTAGACCAAATACTGATGGAGAAATACTGAAAAAGTGACACATTAGTCACAAAAAGTCCAATTAGACAAGGCTTAGAAATGCCAATCCAAATTTCCCCCCTCTAAACATATGGGCTCCCACTACATGTGGGCCTCACTACATATAAATGGAATGAGAGCACTTGATGAAAAAAATGGAAAAGAAATGAGAGTTGTGGGAGAAATAATGAGAAAAGGAATGCACAACACAGCACAAACAACTAACTTCCTAAAAATTCAAATGGACCAAGAAGGTGGCCATGACTTTAAAGGGCAATGAGCAATATTAAAGTTAAAAGGCTAAAAAAGAAGAAATTAAGGTATCTCATATAAAAACAACTGACCTTGAAAACAGATTGAGTAGAAAAATGAAGGAATCATTGGACTATCTGAACACTCTCACATAAAGTGAACTAACTAGAAATCATAGAGCTATAAGACAAAGTGGAAATAAAAAGAATGCAATGGATACCTTCCTTAAAGAAACTCTCATATGAAAACTCCTAGGAACATCATAGTCCAAATCCAGAGCTTTCAGGTCAAAGAAAAAAATACTGCAGAGCCAGGAAGAAATAATTTAAGCCCCCAGAAGAAACAGTCAGAATCACACACAATTTAGTGGTGACCATTAAAAAGAAACAGAGATGCGGCAACTAGATGGCTCAGTAGACTGAGAGCCAGGCCTAGAGACAGGAGGTCCTTGGTTCAAATGAGGCCGCGGACATTTTTTAGCTGTATAACTCTGGGGAAGACATTTAACCCCCACTGCCTGTCTCTTTCCCCTCTTCTGCTTTAGAACTGATACATAGCATTAATTCTCAGGTAGAAGAAATACAAGACTTCTGGGTTAAGATGGAGGCAGAATAGAAGCAGCTTGCTTAACCTCTCCTAACCCGCACATATAGGACTCCTCAAGAAGACATAAAAACAAATCCAGACAAACGATGGGACCCCAAAACAGGGAGCAGCATTGAAGGTATATGGAATCGGGGCATTTCCATTCCTTAAAGGGGGTGAAACAGCTCTCACTAAAATGTGAGCTAAACAACTCCCTCCCCCCCACACCACCTACATTGCCAAAGCCAGCGCAAAAGAGTTAGAGCAGTTTTGGGGAATTCATTAAGTCCTTGAAAGCCACCTGGGAACACCAGGGCCTGCTCTAGAGAGCAGCAAGACCTAAGACCCCAAGATGCTAAAGAACGTGTGTGGACTTTGAACAAAGACCTTGAGCTCAGGCTCGGACATTGGGTGAGGACCCAGTACAGAGGGGTGCATGATAGTGGAAGCAGCACCCTGAGACTGTTAAAGGAGCTTCAGGCAGAGGAACAAGCAAGGGGACCACCAGGAGGCTTGACCCTGAGAACAACTAGATCTGAGACCTCAGGAGCCAAAAGAGTGGAGGGAGACCCTGGGTGTAAGGATAAACCTGAGAAGACACTCAGCTCACAATGGCAAGGCATTCGCAAGAACCCCCAAAAAGAAAGATCAACACGAAGAAATCTTTAACACTCAACAACCTTTACACAGAGAAAATCCAGACAACAGAGCAAACAGCAGAGGAGAACAAACAAATGATCAGATCCAAACCTTCCCAAAAAAATAAAAACTGGTCACAAGATCTCGAAGAGTTCAACTCTGAGATGATGAGAAAGATGGTGGCAAGAAAATAACAGTTTAAAAGGCAGAATTTTGCAATTGGAAAGTGAGGCTCAGAAATCAAATGAACTGATAAGCAATTGAACAACAGAAATGACCAGATTGAAAAGGAAAACCAAAAGATTATAGCCGAAACCCAGTCCTTAAAGGCTAGAATTGAGCAATTAGAATCTAATGATCTCTCAAGACAGCAAGAACAAATAAAGCAAACTCAAAAAACTGATAAAATAGAAGGAAACATGAAATATCTCAATGAGAAATTGACAGATCAAGAAAACTGGTCTAGAAGAGACAATTTGAGAATCATTGGTCTTCCTGAAACAGCAGAAATTAATAGAAATTTGGACTCCATACTAAAAGAAATTATTCAGCAAAATTGCCCTGAAGTTCTACAAGAGGGCAATTTAAACATTGAAAGGATCCATAGATCACTCTCTACTCTAGACCCTGAAAAGACAACCTCCAGGAATATAAAAGCCAAATTGAAGAGCTTCCAAGTAAAAGAAAAAATTTTACAAGAAGCCAGAAAGAGACAATTCAGATATCAAGGAGCACCAATCAGGATCACACAGGATCTGGCAGCCTCTACTCTAGAAGTCCACAAGGCTTGTAATATGATATTCAGAAAGGCAAGAGAACTGGGTCTACAACCAAGGATCACCTACCCATCAAAACTGACTATATACTTCCAGGGGAAAGTATGGGCATTCAACAAGATAGAATATTTCCAAGTATTTACACAGAAAAGACCAGGACTAAATAGAAATTTTGATATCCAACCACAAAAATTAAGAGAAACATGAAAAGGTAAATAAGAGAAAAGGAGAGGATACCAAAATGACAACAAATACATAACTGACAATTATAACTCTGAATGTGAATGGGATGGACTCACCCATAAAATGGAAGCAAATAGGAGAGTGGATTAGAAACCAAAATACTAGCATATGTTGTCTACAAGAAACACATATGAGGCGGGTAGACATACACAAGTTTAAAGTAAAGGTTTTGAGCAAAATCCTTTGGGCATCAAATGAGAAAAAGAAGGCAGGAATGGAGATCATGATTTCTGACAAAGCCAAAGTAAAAATAGATATGTTTAAAAAAGACAGGGAAGGTCATGACATCCTGATTAAAGGCAGTATAGACCATGAGGAAATAACTTTGCTCAATATGTATGCACCAAATGGCATAGCAACCAGATTCATAAAGGAGAAACTGGTAGATCTCAAGAAGGAAATAGATAGTAAAACCATACTAGTGGGAGATCTACATATTCCTCTTTCAGATCTAGATGAATCAAACAAAAAATGAATAAGAAAGACATAAGAGAGATGAATGAAGTCTTAGAAAAATTAGATTTAATAGATATGTAGAGAAAAATAAATAGGGACAAAAAGGAATACACCTTCTTTTCAGCTGCACATGGTACATTCACAAAGATCGACCATGTACTAGGGCATAGAAACATGGCAAACAAATGCAAAAGAGCAGAAATAATAAATGTAAACTTCTCAGACCATAATGCAATAAAAATAATTAGTAAGGGCACCTAGACAGGCAAATTAAAAACTAATTGGAAATTAAATAATATGATTCCCTAAACCAGGTAGTCAAAGAAAAAAATCATAGAAACAATCAACAAGTTCATTGAAGAGAATGACAGTGATGAGATATCCTATCAAACTCTGTGGTATGCAGCCAAGGCATTACTCAGGGGGAAATATATCCTTGAGTACATATATTAACAAATTAGGGAGGGCAGAGATTAATGAATTGGGCATGCAACTTAAAAAATTAGAAAGCAAGCAAATTAAAAATCCCCAGATGAAAACTTAATTAGAAATACTAAAAATCAAGGGAGAAATTAATAAAATTGAAAGTAAAGGAACTATTGAATTAATAAATAAGACTAGAAGCAGGTATTTTGAAAAAAACAGATAAAATAGACAAAGTACTCTTTAAACTAATAAAAAAAAAGGAAAGAAGAAAACCAAATTGACAGTATCAAAGACGAAAAGGGAGACCTCACCTCTAATGAAGGGGAAATTAAGGCAATCATTAAAAACTATTTTGCCAATTATATGGCAATAAATATAGAAATCTAAGAGATATGGATGAATATTTACAAAAATACAAATCGCCTAGATTAACAGCAGAAGAAATAGAATACCTAAATAATCCATAACAGAAAAAGAAATTGAACAAGCCATCCAAGAACTCCCTAAGAAAAAATCGCCAGGGCCTGATGGATTCACAAGTGAATTCTACCAGACATTGAAAGAGCAACTAATCCCAATAATATACAAATTATTTGATATAATAAGTAAAGAAGGAGTCCTACCAAATTCCTTTTATGACAGTAATATGGTACTGATTCCAAAGCCAGGCAGATCAAAAACAGAGAAAGAAAACTACAGACCAATCTCCCTAATGTACATAGATGCAAAATTTTTAAATAGAATATTAGCAAAGAGACTCCAACAAGTGATCAAGAGGATCATCCACCATGATCAGGTGGGATTTATACCAGAAATGCAAGGATGATTCAACATTAGGAAAACCATCCACATAATTGACCATATCAACAATCTAACAAACAAAAATCGCATGATTATTTCAATAGATGCTGAAAAAGCCTTTGACAAAATACAGCATCCATTCCTATTGAAAACCCTGGAAAGTATAGGAATAGAAGGACCTTTCCTAAAAATAATAAACAGTATATACCTAAAACCATCAACAAGCATCATATGCAATGTGGATAAATTAGAAGCCTTCCCAATAAGATCAGGAGTGAAACAAGGATGCCCATTATCTCCTCTATTATTTAACATTGTACTAGAAACATTAGCAGTAGCAATTAAAGAAAAAGAAATTGAAGGTATCAAAATAGGCAATGAAGGGACTAAGCTATCAGTCTTTGCAGACAATATGATAGTCTACTTTAAAAATCCTAGAGAATCAACTAAGAAGCTAGTAGAAATAATCAACAGAAAGAGAAACACCATTTAAAATCGTCCTAGACAATATAAAATACTTAGGAATCTATCTACCAAAACAAGGACAGGAATTATACAAAAACAACTACAAAACACTTTCCAAATAATTAAAATTAGATATAAAGAATTGGAAAAACATTGATTGCTCATGGGTAAGATGAGCTAACATAATAAAAATGACCATTCTATCCAAATTAATTTACCTATTTAGTGCTATACCTATCAAACTACCAAAAAACTTTTTTACTGAATTAGGAAAAACTATAACAAAGTTCATTTGGAAGAACAAAAGATCAAGAATATCAAGGGAAATAATGAAAAAAAATGTGAATGAAGGTGTCCTAGCAGTACCAGATATTAAACTATACTATAAAGCAGAGGCCATCAAAACAATATTGTACTGGCTTAGAGACAGAAGGGAAGATCATTGGAATAGACTTGGGGTAAGTGACGTCAGCAAGACAGTATATGATAAACACAAAGAGCCCAACTTTTTGGACAAGAATCCACTGTTTGACAAAAACTGCTGGGAAATCTGAAAAACTATATGGGAGAGATTAGGTTTAGATCAACATATCACACCCTACACCAAGATAAATTCAGAATGGGTGAATGACTTGAATATAAAGAGGGAAACTATAAATAAGTTAAGTGAACATAGAGTAGTTTACTTATCGGATCTGTGGGAATGGAAAGATTTTAAAACCAAGCAAGAGTTAGAGAAAATTACAAAATATAAAATAAATTATTTTGATTATATCAAACTAAAAAGCTTTTGTACAAACAAAAACAATGCAGCCAAAATCAGAAGGGAAACAACAAATGGGGAAAAAATCTTTATTAAAAAAACTCTGACAGGGGTCTAATTACTCAAACATACAAGGAGTTAAACCAATTGTATAAAAAAATCAAGCCATTCCCCAAATGATAAATGGGCAAGAGACATGAATAGGTAATTTCATATAAAGAAATCAAAAGTATCAATAATCACATGAGAAAGTGTTCTAAATCTCTAATAATTAAAGAAATGCAAATCAAAACAACTCTGAGGTATCACCTCACACCTAGAAGATTGGCTAAAATGAAAGAAGGGGAGAGTAATGAATGCTGGAGGGGATGTGGCAAAACTGGGACATTAATGCATTGTGGTTGGTTGAGTTGTGAACTGATCTAACCATTCTGGCTGACAATTTGGAACTATGCTCAAAGGGCTATAAAAGAATGCCTGCCCTTTGATCCAGCCATACCATTGTTGGGTTTGTACCCCAAAGAGATCATAGATAAACAGACTTGTACGAAAATATTTATATCTGCACTTTTTGTGGTGGAAAAAACTGGAAAATGAGGCTATGCCCTTCAGTTGGGGAATGCCTGAACAAATTGTGGTATATGCTGGTGATGGAATACTATTGTGCTCAAAGGAACAATAAACTGGAGGAATTCCATGTGAACTGGAAAGACCTCCAGGAATTGATGCAGAGTGAAAGGACCAGAGCCAGAAGAACTTTGTACATAGAGACCACTACAATGTGGTAAAAAAATGTAATGGACTTCTGTACTAGCAGCAATATAATGACCCAGAAAAATTCTGAGAGATTTATGGGAAAAAAAACGCTACCCACATTCAGAGGAAGAACTACAGGAGTGGAAACAGAAGGAAAACAACTGCTTGAACACATGTTGAGGTGGGCATGTTTGGGGATGTAGACTCAAAACTACCACAGCAATGCAACTATCAACAATTTGGAAATAGATCTTGCTCAATGACACATGTTAAAACCAGTGGAAATATACATCTGCCTTGGGGGGGAAAAGGGGAAATCGGGGTGGCGGGTGTGAAGGGGAAAGTAAGAGCATGAATTATGTAGCCATGTTAACTTTTCAAAAAAATAAATATTAATAAATGTTAAAAAAAGAAAAAAAGAAATAAAAGGAATAAAAAAAGGTAAATAAGAAACAGAGGGGAAAGAAAGAAAACTCTTATTTTCTTAAATTTGCCTTTTTAAGTGCTTCAATAAGACCTAATTATTTGAATTCCTATGTGAAGAAATGTTATGTATAATTCTCTGTGGTGAACTCTATTCACTATTATAGTATTCACTATTATAGTAATTAGAAGAATTATTCATAGGGAGAGGTTGGAGTACTAAATGGTCTAAGGTGGTATGGGGGGTGGGAAAGAAGGGGGTGAATAGTAGAGGTTTCCAAGAGAAACTTGAAGGAATAAGAAAAGTAGGATATTCTATTACACACAAAGAGGGCATGGGAAGGGGAAGGGAAGAATACTATTATAAGAAGGAGAGGAAGAGAGCATTAAGAGGTAATATTTAAACCTTACTCTCAGTGGAATTAACCCTGAGAGGGAAGAGTAGCTATATACATTGGGATATAGAACTCTATTTAACCCTACTGAAAAAGTCAGAAGGGATAAACCAAGGAGAACAGGGGAGTGTGGAGGTCAAAAAAGGGAGGGGAAAAAAAGGGAGATGGAATTTATTAGGCCTTAAAAATAAAAAGAGGGGAATAATAAGTGAGGGGGTAGAAAGGGAAGTAAATCAAGGGAGGGGATAAGGGTTACTGGCCTAAGCAAACCACTGGTTTAAAAGGAAATAGTGTAAGAAGAATGAGTAGAACTAGGAGAGGATACCAAAATGTCAGCAAATACATAACTGATAATTATAACTCTGAATGTGAATGGGATGAACTCACCTATAAAATGGAAGCAAATAGCAGAGTGGATTAGAAACCAAAATCCTACCATATGTTGTCTACAAGAAATGTAAATGAGGCAGGTAGACATACACAAGTTTAAGGTAAAGGGCTTGAGCAAAATCCTTTGGGCTTCAGATGAGAAAAAGAAGGCAGGAGTGGTGATCATGATTTCTGATAAAGCCAAAGTAAAAATAAATATGATTAAAAAAAGACAGGGAAGGCTATTACATCCTGATAAAAGGCAGTATATACAATGAGGAAGTAACAGTGCCCAATACATATGCACCAAATGGCATAGCACCAAAATTCCTAAGGGAGAAACTGGTAGATCTCAAGAAGGAAATAGATAGTAAAACCATACTAGTGGGAGATCTAAATATTCCTCTTTCAGATCTAGATAAATAAAACCAAAAATTAATAAGAAAGAGATAAGAGAGGTAAGTGAATAAATCATCAGCATTTCTATATATCTCCAACACATTACACCAGCAAGAGGTAGAAAGAAAAACACCATTTAAAATAACCCTAGACAATATAAAATACTTAGGAATCTGTCTACCAAAAACAACACAGAAATTATACAAAAACAACTACAAAACACTTTCCAAACCATTAAAACTAGATCTAAACAATTGGAAAAACATTGATTGCTCATGGGTAGGATGAGCTAACATAATAAAAATGGCCATTCTACCCAAATGAATTTACCTATTTAGCACCATACCTATCAAACTACCAAAAACCTTTTTTACTGAATTATAAAATACTATAACAAAGTTCATTTGGAAGAACAAAAGATCAAGAATATCAAGTGAATGGGATAATTAAAAAAAAAACTCCTGAAAAAAAATTCCCATAACCAGATGTATTCAGAAGTAAATTCTATCAAATCTTATAAAGAAAAACTAATTCTAATACTATACAAACTATTTGACATATTAAGCAAAGGAGTTCTACCAAACTCCTTTTATGACACAAATATGGTACTAATCCCAAAGTCAGGTAGAACAAAAACAGAGAAAGAAAACTATACACCAATCTCCTTCATGAACATAGATGCAAAAAGTTTAAACAGAATACTAGCAAAAAGACTCCAGGAAGTGATCACAAGGGTTATTCTTTATGATCAGTAAGATTTATACAAGGAATGCAAGGATGGTTCAATATTAGGAAAGTTATTTACATAATTGACCATATCAACAAGCAAACCAACAAAAATGAAATGATTTTCTCAATAGATGCTTAAGGTGTTTTCCTAAAAATAATAAGTGGTATATATCTAAAATCATCAACAAGCATCATATGCAATGGGGATAAAGCATTCCGAATAAGATAAGGAGTGAAACAAGGATGCTCATTGTCACCTCTATTATTTAACATTGTACTAGAAACACTAGCAGTAACAATTAGAGAAGAAAAATGAATTGAAGGTATTGAAATAGGCAATCAACAGACCAAGCTATCACTCTTTGCAGATGATTTGGTGGTCCACTTAAAAAATCCTAAAAAATCAACTAAAAAGTTAGTGGAAATAATAAACAACTTTAGCAAAGTTGCAGGAAACAAAATAAATGCACACAAATCATCAGCATTTCTATATATTTACAACACATCGCAGCAGCAAGAGTTAGAGAGAGAAATTCCATTTAAAATCACCCTAGACCAGTGATGGGCAAACTTTTTAAAGAGGGGGACAAAGGAAAGGAAATGCTCATCTGTCAGTCTCTTTCTAAGGTAACTCTTTCAAAGTTTCATTGTATTGTATCCTACTCATTGTACTCATCAGATTAGGAATAATGTCAGGAGGCCAGACAGAACATTTCAGCAGGCTGCATTTGGCCTGCGGGCCGCAGTTTGCCCATTACTGCCCTATGCAATATAAAATACTTAGGAACCTATCTGCCAAGACAAACACAGGAATTATACAAACACAACTACGAAACCTTTTCCACACAATTAAAACTAGATCTAAACAAATGGAAAAAACATTGAGTGCTCATGGGAAGGACAAGCTAACATAATAAAAATGACTATCCTACCCAAATTAATTCATCTATTTAGTGCTATACCTATGAAACTACCAAAAACTTTTTTACTGAATTAGAAAAATCTATAACAAAGTTCATTTGGAAGAACAAAAGACTAAGAATATCAAGGGAAATAATGAAAAAAATATGAAGGATGGTGGCCTAGCAGTACCAGATCTTAAACTGTACTATAACGCAGTAGTCATCAAAACAATATGGTACTGGCAAAGAGATAGAAGGGAGGATCAGTGGAATAGACTAGGAGTAAGCAACCTCAGCAAGACAGTTTTTGATAAACCCAAAGAACCCAGCTTTGGGGACAAACCCCCACTATTTGACAAAAACTGCTGGGAAAATTGGAAAACAATATGGGAGAGATTGGGCCTAGATCAACATCTCATACCCTATACCAAGATAATCTCAGAATAGGTGAATGACTTGAATATAAAGAAGGAAACTATAGGTAAATTGGGGGAGCACAGAATAGTATATTTGTCAGATCTATGGGAAGGGAAAGATTTTAAAACCAAGCAAGAGTTAGAAAAAAAATCACAAAATGTAAAACGAATAATTTTGACTACATTAAACTAAAAATTTTTTGTACAAACAAAACCAATGCTACCAAAATTAGAAGAGAAACAACAAATTGGGGAAAAATCGTTATAACAAGAAACTCAAACAAAGGTCTAATTACTCAAATGTATAAGGAGCTAAATCAATTGTACAAGAAATCTAGCCATCTCCCAATCGATAAATGGGCAAGGGACATGAATAGGTAATTTTCAGATAAAGAAATCAAAACTATCAATAAGCACATGAAAAAGTGATCTAAATCTCTAATAATTAGAGAAATGCAAATCAAAAGAACTCTGAAGTATCACCTCACCCCTAGCAGATTGGCTAAAATGACAACAAGGGAGAGTAATTAATGTTGGAGGGGATGTGGCAAAATTGGGACATTAATGCATTGCTGTTGGAATTGTGAACTGATCCAACCATTCTGGATAGCAATTTGGAATTATGCTCAAAGGGCTTTAAAAGACTCTCTGCCTTTTGATCCAGCCATAGCACTGCTTGTTTTATACCCCAAAGAGACAACAGGGAAAAAGACTTGTACAAAAATATTTATAGCTGTGCTCTTTGTGGTGGCAAAAAATCGATAATGAGAGAATGTCCTTCAATTGTGGAATGGCTGAACAAATTGTGGTATCTGTTGGTAACAGAATACTATTGTGCTCAAAGGAATAATGAACTGGAGGAATTCCATGTGAACTGGAATGACCTCCAGGAATTGATGCAGAGTGAAAGGAGACGATTCAGGAGAACATTTTACATAGAGACTGATACACTGTGGTACAATCGAACATAAGAGGCTTCTCTACTAGCAGCAATGCAAGGATCCAGAGCAATGCTGAGGGACTTATGAGAAAGAAAACTAGCTACATTCAGAGGAAGAACTGTGGGAGAAGAAACACAGAAGAAAAACAACTGCTTGAACACATGGGCTGATGAGGATATTATTGGGGATGTAGACAATAAATGATAACTCTAGTCCAACTATCAATAATATGGAATTAAGTCTTAATCAATGATACATGTAACAACCCAGTGGAATTGTAAGTCGGCTACAGTGGGGTGGGGAGTTTGAGGAAGAAGGAAAGTACATGAAACGTGTAACTATGGGAAAATATTCAAAATTCAAAATTAAAATTAAAAAAAAATTTTTAAAAAGTAGACCAAGCAGTCATGGGGTGCTATTGATTCCAGAACTCTTGAACTTACAATACCAATAACTACCAATAGATTTCCCTATCATTAAGTGAGAATAACACTATGAAGCATGGCTGTAATATCTAGAGGATCTCATCTTTTCTTTGATAAAGACAATGGTTGAACTCCTTCATTCGACTCTTTGCTAAGAAAAACAATCATGACAATTAGATCATGTTATTAAAACCTACCAAATAATTCTCTGCTTTTCTAAGTGTCCCAAAACTTCAAAACAGAATTGGATGCAGACTGATGATGGCAGAGAACAGGAAGCCTAGTAGAGTTCTCCCAATATTCTCTTCTAAACAACTTTAAATTAATTATCACCACTATTATAGTATATTGCACTAAAAATGCTAGCTACAGCAAAAAGAGAATAAGAAATTGAAAAAATATGCATATGCAAAGAGGAAACAAAACTATAACTTTCCAAATATGGCTAATATAGAAATATGTTTTGCATAATTTCACATATATTGCTGATATTATAAAACTTCTCAATGGGTGATGAAGGGGTTCAAGAGAGGGAGAGTATTTGGAATTCAAAAAATTTTTAAATAAATGTTATAAATAGATGAAATTATTTTTAAAAATCAATGACCTTAACAGATATTTAGATCCAATTAGAAAACATATGTAGTTAAATATAATACCTTGTACAGGTGTTTTATCTGAATCCCAGGTGTTAATCCTACAGGATCATCCTCCATGTAGTCATTTTTTTGAACTTCTTCAAATGTATTATCAACATCAATTTTAGAGTTTGGAGACCCAGACCAGTAGGAGGGCTAAGAAAAAAAGTCAAAAGTTGATTTCAAAAATGAGGATTTGCCAAAAGTTTGAAGCATTTCTACAGTTCAAAATAAAACAGCTTTTGTTGCCTTTGCTATTTGAAACTGACAAAGCAGTGAAACACTTTAAGGTACTGAATTTTTATATAGGCAAAGTACCTTAGATTTGAATTATTTATCACAACATCAATACATGCTTTCAAAATGTACTTAAACAAGATTTCAAATTATATTACAAAGTAGTACTCATCAAAACACTCTGATACTAGCTAAGGAATAGAGTAGGTGGATCAGTGAAATAAATTAGGTACCTAGTACATAGCAGTAAATGACCACAGTAATCTAGTCTTAGACAAACCCAAAGATTCAAACTTTGGGGACAAGAACTCACTTAATGACAAAAATGGAAAGAAAATGGAAAGCAGTATAGCAGAAATTAGACACAGAACAACATATAAAGTCAAAATAAGTTCATAATTTCAACATAAAGGGTGATATAAAATAAATTAAGGGAGCAAAGAAAAATTTACCACTGAACTCTTTATATAAAGGAAGAGTTTATGACTAAACAAGAGATAGAGAAGATCACAGGGAAATAAAATGAGCAATCTTGATTATGTGAAATTTAAAAGATTTTTCACAAAACTATAGAATGCAGCCAAAATTATAAGAAAAGCAAGAAACCAGGAGGATGCTTTTCAGAAAATTTCTCTGATATAAGCCTTATTCTTCAAATATAAGTAACTGAACAAAAGTCATAAAAATATGGGCTGTTTCCAACTAATAAATGGTCAAAGGATAGAGACAGTTTCAGAAGAGGAAATCAAAGCTATCAATAATCATATTTTAAAATGCTCTAAAACACTTATTAGAGAAATGTAAATTAAGACAACTCTGAGGCATTATACCACACCTATAACATTGGCTAACATAACAGAAAAGGACAATGACAACTGGTGGAGATGGGGGAAAATGGGGACACTAATATGCTGTTGGTAGAGTTGTGAACTCATCCAAAGATTCTGAAGAACAACATGGAACTATGACCAAAGTTCTATAATCTGTATAAACTACTAGGTCTGTATCCCACAAAGGTCAACAATTAAAAGGAAAAAGGCTTATTTGCACAAAAATACTCATAGGAGCTCTTTTTGTGGTGGCAAAGAACTGGAAATTGAGGGGATAGATATCATTTGGGGATAGCTGAACAAAGTATGGTAAATGATGGTCATGGAATATGTTATCAAGAAGTAAATAAGGTAATCTGAGTGGGTCAACAAGGCAATTTGGGTGTGAGGAAGGATAAAGGGGATATTAGGTGATTATAAGGTGACTGGAGGAGGAATGAAGGTAAATGAAGGTATATAGGAGATAAAGGAATTGGGGTATGTAGGAGAGGGCAGCTCAAACAGGTTTATTCCCAGAGTCTTGAGACAGAGAATACAGGAAGGAAACTAGGGCCAGTAAGAAATGTTTAGGTTTTGGCTGGAGGGTTTCTCTTGTTAGTTTCTGAAGTCTCTCGAGGGAGGAGTTGAGAGGGGCCCCGCCCTGCCAGTCAAACTGATGGCTGGAAGAAGTGTCGGGTAGGTACTTCCTGCCAAGATGGATGCCCCCAGTTCTCTCAAGAAATAAAAAGAAAATGATTCCTTCCCTCTTTAGCCCTTGTCTCAATTTTTGATACAATGATTCACCGGAGGCTTTGAGTAGGTAACAAGGGGATTTATTAATCTCAGGTTAGTCAGAGGGAAAGAGGTTCAGGATTTTCTAATTGCTGCTAGGGAGAGGGGTGAGGGTGGCGGATGGGTTGCGGAGAGGTTTAGACTGAGAGAGCCTGCTCTTCCAGTCAGGAGATTTGACTGCCTTTTAAGTAAAGGCCTTATTAAATCACTAAAACTAGGGGTAATTTATTCAAGGATACTCTACTTGCCTATAGAAACTAAAACCCACAATGTCTAATCACCAAGCCCTCCCTTCTACCCTAGGCCCAAACGAAATTCTGGGTAAGGAAGGGAATGTAGATGGAGAGATCAGGGAGAGGTCCAGAGAAATGAGATAGGTTTAAATTTCCCCAAGACAAATAAGCACAGGCCAAAGCCGAAGCAGGGGCAGCTGAGTGGCTCAGTGGATTGAGAGCCAGGCCTAGAGACTGGAGGTCCTAGGTTCAAGTCCGGCCTCGGACACTTCCAAGTAACCTTGGGCAAGTCACTTGACCCCTACTGCCCACCCTTACCACTCCTGGGCCAAGGACGGTCCCTAGCCCGGATGAAAAAAGGAGGAGGGTTGGGCGTGGGGCTAGCAACCCCACCCTGTAAAAACTACATCTGCTAAAGAAACTGCAACCTAAAGTAGGGGCAGCTGGGCTAGCTCAGTGGATTGAGAGCCCGGCCTAGAGACAAAAGGTCCTAGGTTCAAGTCCGGGCTCAGACACTTCCCAGCTGGGTGACCCCGAGCGACTGTGTGTCCCATTGCCTACTGGTTGTGGCCCTATGCTCCTAGAATGGAGTCCCAGGATAAAAAAAAAAAAAAAAAGCCGAAGCAATTAGGCCAAAGCCTAGCCAAAAGACCGCAGCTAACAGGCTAAGCCAAAGCAAAGCCTCTAGCCACAGCAAAAGCCAGAAGGCAAAAGCCCCATCAGTTGGAACTTCACCTCTATTTATAGTTTCAAGTTGCAACTGACTTTCTGAAGATTCGAAGGTGTTTAACTGACTTTTTGTGACTGTTAGAAATTACAGAAGCAAAAAGTTTCTGTTAGCCACTTTGCATTACAAATACTATTGTACTGCAAGAAATGACAAAAGAGGTTAGTTTTGGAAAAACTTGGGAATACTTACATAAACTTATATGAAATGAAATGAGCAAAACCAGGAGAACACCATTCATAGTAACAGCAAAATTACTCAATGTTCATCTGTAAATGACTTAGCTTTTCTCAGAAATATAATAATCCAAGAAAATTAGGACTTTTTATGGAAAATGCTATCCACCTCCAGAGAGAGAATTTATGGAGTCTTAATGCAGAATGAAGTATACTTTTTAAAACTTTATTATTCTTGGGTTTTTTTCTGTATTTTCTTTTGTAACATGGTTAAAATGGGAATGTTTTGTATGACTATACAAGTATAATCTATATCCTATTGCTTGTTTTCTCAAGAAGATGGAAGTGAAGAGAGAGGATACAAAACTCAATTTTTTAAAAAAGAATTTTCACAATTTTTGTTTACAGTAACTGGGAAAAAATAAAATAAATGTAAATATAAAAGAATCTACCAAATTAAAGAGATCAAAACCAGGAGAATATTCCACACAGTAACAGCAATATTGTAATGATGATCAAATGTGAAAGACTTAAGTACTCTGATCAATGTGATAATCCAAGATGGATGGAAATATGAAAATATGTTTTAACAGGTCTTAACAGGTATAACTGGCATCCTATTGTTTGTCTTCTCAAATGAATATGGGAGGCACAAGAGGAAAGAAGAGAATTTGGAACTCAAAATTAAAATATGAAATATAAAAAATACCTTATAGGCAAGCAGTGATCAAAATGAAATAATCTCAAAATGAGGTCCTGACAAAAAAGTTTAACTAGTCTGTTATTTTTTTAATTTTTCAACAATTTTTTGAAAAGCCATTTGCTAAACCCCTACTATGTGCTAGATGTGGGGTATACCAAAATAGGTAACACAACCTTAGCCTCAAAGAAATTATATTTTTACAAGGAAAAGACATTACATTGGCATCTATTATTTTACATAACCTAACCTAATTGTGAGAAGGAATTAAAATGGACTTCAAGCCATTGTTTCAGCCATGGATACCAGCATCTTAATAATCATAGACTTTGGGAACAAGAACCTTTGAAGCAGTTGGAACAGGCCCTCTTTTACAAACTAAGTAGTGTTGTAAAGACCTTAAAAACAATAGAATCTGGGGGCAGCTGGGGCGCTCAGTGGATTGAGAGCCAGGCCTAGAGATGGGAGGTCCTAGGTTCAAATCTGGCCTCAGACACTTCCTAGCTGTGTGACCCTGGGCAAGTCACTTGACCCCCATTACCTACCCTTACCACTCTTCTGCCTTGGAGCCAATATACAGTATTGACTCCAAGACAGAAGGTAAGGGTTTAAAAACAAACAAACAAAAAAAAAAACAAAAAAAACAATAGAATCAGAACTTACCATCAAGAAAAAGTTCCAGGGCTGGGAGATTCCATATTCCCCTGGAAAAACAGCTTCTATATACCAGGTCACTAGGGCATAGACAAAAGAGTCAAACAATAGCATTCCCAATATATGTATAAAGAATAAATCATTATCATCTGAGCCTGAAAGCCAAATTCCATTCCATTGAAGTCCATTTCCTGAAACACAGTACAGAAAACTTCAAGTCATTATTTATGCCAAACTAAGAATACATCAGAGCTATCCCTACAGGACCTAGACATGAGATTGTATTTGGAAGGGGAAAAATGTGCATTTCTTAAAATTTTCCTTACTTTTCTCTTTGACACATGATGACAGTTTTATTCTTAGATGAAAAAAGCTTATTTACTTTTAAAAAATTGAACTGTACTTAAAATGATAATTTTATGTAATTACTTTCCAAAGAGATCTCATTTTAAGAGTAGTTCATGTTGTATCACTCTTATTTCTCCCCCAAATTTTTCTTTACTTCTATTTAATTTACAAAATTCTTTTTAGCTTTTCTATGGCCTGAAGTCAATTCACATTTTTCATTGAACCCTTGTGTGTAGCTGGTAACTTTCTATGGTCAGGTTCTTTTTCTGCCGTTTGCTTATTTTTCTAGCCTATTTCTTGACTTTTAATGTTAAAATCCAGCATTGTTCCCAAGGTGGGTTGAGCACTGTCACAAGTTTCAGGTTCTTTTGTGCTTCTGTTGGCAGAGGTAGTTCTGGGAATCTATATGTTTTCAATTCTTCCAAAGTTGTATAATCTAAAGAGATGAAAGATCACTATTCTCCTGGCATGTGCTTTGGTCTGTAAGGGACCACAAGTACTCTTTTTTGCCCTGGAACTGTGTTGAGTTCTTGTTCCCGTGTGGGTGCAAGCATTAAATGTGAAAATGCTCCTGCTCAACCTGGGACTGTCACAGGAATGTATATGGAACAATGAAAAGGAGCTCTGCATCCCATGCCATCAGAGTCCCCTTTAATCTCCTTCTTACCAGTTGTCCAATCCCTTTAACTTCTATGGAGCTGAAAGTTCCAGAAGCTACCTGTGCCAATGCAGGTACCCCCCCACCCAATGCCTGTTGTTTGCTTGCCAGGATGTGGCCTGCACTCTACTATACTCTACTCTCACCTTGGTGAAAGAGATATTTTCTGCTGACTTCCTAAGTTGTCTTTGGAAGGAACATTGTTTCACTCTGACCTTTAGTCAGTTCTTCTACTACAGAATTCATTTTGATGTATTATTTAAAAGTTGCTTGGAGGGAATTCTAGGACTTCTGGTTAAGATGGCAGCAGAATAAGGAGCAGCTGCTCGATCTCTCCTAACCGAAGCATACAGGACTCCTCAATTTGTCTACATCATTGCTAGGCTAATCTGATCTTATCTTTAAGATAAATAAAAAAAAACTGGATGAAAAATAGCCAGTTTGGTTTTCCTGATATATTAAATACTGAATTGGTCCTTTCCTCATTTACTACAAATATTATAATGTGCTCTGAAAAGAAATAGAAGTACTTCTAGATACTCTATGGGAGAATGAGAGTAAAATAGATTTTATTTCTTGTACATCAACCTCAAAAATTACAGTGAACATGCCAACACAAAAGTTAGATTTAAAAATATGCTCCAAAGACAAATTTAAAATCGCACAAGCAAACTAAAAAGGACCTACCATATGCAAATACTATCGTGGATTAAAAGGATGAGACAGAATCTCCAGAAGGAAAATGTACTGAAGAAACACCTAAGTGACATAAAGCTATAATTTTCTAAAAATGCAATTAAGTAGACAATAAACACATTAAATGAATTACTAAAAAGTAAAATGAGTAAATACATATATACACACAGAAAATAATAGTGAAATAAAGTAATCTCAGGATAAAATTATGACAAAACTAAATAGGTTTAAAATATCCAGGAAGGACAACACCAACTGATATTTTAAAATATGGTGGATTAGATTTGACAACTTCCTAAAGAGAGGCAAGACATGCCATGTACTGTGCTACCTGCTGGGGATATAGATACAAACAAATACAATCACTGCCCTCAAGGATTTTAAAACACAAAAGGAAGCTAAAAAGATGAGGAACTTGGTTAGGGTCTTTAGGAATGAAATTAACTCCATGGTTTTGAAGTTGGGAAAATCAGAAGCATAGTCTAAAGGAGAGTAGAAGTAGATTTGTCTAAGCTCCTTCTCCAAAATGAGAGTCCCTGAAGAAATTCACCAGTAGGAGAAAGGGATTACATAAAGACCACAGGGACTAGACCTTTAATTTCTTTAGTATAGAGGATTTCTGGATGAATAAAATCTCTTTGGGAAAGTAGGTGGCACAGTGGATTGATTAAGGAAGATTCATCTTCATGAGCTCAAATTTGGCCTGTGTGACCCTGAACAAGTCACTTAACTCTGCTTGCCTCAGTTTCCACTTCTGTAAAATGAGCTGGAGAAGGAAGTGGTAAACCACTTAAGTGTCTTCACAAAGAAAACCCCAAAGTGGGTAACAAAGAGTCAGATACATCCAGAAAAAAACAACAAAAAAAATCCCTCTACCAATTCAGAATGACAGTTTTTCTGTAACATAAAGCCTTTGAAATTGAGCTAAAGCAGTGATAACTTAGGCTTAAATGATTTGCCTAGGGTCCCTTAGCCAACATATATAAAAGGTGGGAATTGGATGCAGATCTCCCCCATCCCCATCTCTAAGACCACCTATCCTTTTGACATGGCATGCTGCCTTTTACATTGTAAGGAAAAAAAAATCATGAAGTCAAAATTACCCCCTGGAAATTCCAAAAACTGGTTTGTTCAATTTCTTCCTATCCAAAGATTTCTCCTTTTTTTTGGCCAGAGCAACACCATAAATGATACCAGTTTTAGACACTTAAAAATGGCTCATGTCTTCTAGCCACAAATCTAATGCCTTTTCAGTCTTTGGTAATGTACTTTACCACCTTTAATTAACTAAAATGAACATTACTTTCTTATTCAGATAGAACTTGATTTAAGGTAGAAATTCCATTCCTGTAAGTCAATAACCACAGTATGGCAAAGGAAGAGATTAGTCAGGCAGTATTATGTAAGGGAATATAAAGTTCACTTTAAGAAAGTTGGAAAAAACCTACAGTTATAACCCAACTCAGAAAGTAATTAACTGTGTAATTCTAAGCAAAAATCCCTTACCCTCTATTTGTCTTAGTTTCCAAATTTGTAAAATGAGAGGACTTCACTTGAGGGACTCTATGATGCCTTCCAACTCTAAATCTACTATCCTAGGAGATTAAATTGAGTCATAAGGAAGATTTACCCCTAACCCCATCCAACTGCTAACATTCAAAACAAATAGTAGCACCCCGTCCTGCCCATGGCCATTATATCCTTGCCCCTAATTAGGAAGAAACAAAGACAAAAATCTTCTGTACTTTCTTAGCCAGTATCTGGGCTGGCCATTTCCCCCCCATCAAGAAAGCAAGGATATAGTTAGAAGAGAAATTCACAGGACACTTGCCTGATGAGGCACACTGGGAAGACTTCTCTCTTCAGAGATTTGATTAGCAGTACAAGTCAATTCACAGAAATATTGGGGTTACGAAAAAGATAATGAGGGGAAATACTTGCACAAAAAATTCATAGCTGCACTCTTTGTGCTGACAAAAAATTGGAAAATGAAGGGATGATTGGGGAATGGCTGAATAAATTGTGGTATATGATGGTGATGGAATACTATTGTGCTGTAAGGAATGATGATCTGGAGGATTTCTATATGAACTGGGAAAACCTCAATGAGCTGAGTGAAATGAGCAGAATCTGGAGAACATTGTGCACAGAAAGTAAAACATCGTGGAACAATCCAATGTAAGGAACTTTGGTACTAGTAGCAAATGCAACAAGCCAGAACACTCCTGAAGGACTTATGTAAAAGAATGCTATCCACACTGAAAGAACTATGGGAGTAGAAATGCAAAAAAAATATGACTTATCACTTATCACATTATATATAGATAATGTGATTTGGGGATTGGGCTTTAAAAAAAGTCACTCTATAGCAAAATGAATAATATGGAAATAGGTATCAAGTTATAACACCTGTACAACCCAGTGGAATTGCTTGTCAGCTCTGGGAGGGGGGAAGGAAGAGGAGAAGAAAAGAAAATGAATCATGTAAACATGGGAAAATCTTTAAAAATGAATGAATGAATTAAAATTTTAAAGTTTAAAAAGGAGAAAGATTGAGATTAGAAGTATCATTTTTAAGAAAAAAGAAAAGGTAAAGGGAAGGGCCAAGGACCTGAAAAGTCCTTTGTATTTACCAAGTGGATTAGTTGCATGGAAAACACTCCTGGCCCTGGAGAGCAGCTGCAGCATTGGCCACACTTGCCATCATCACCTGGAGAAAGCATGCACAACTGAATTCATGGATATTAGTATTATTGGTGGTATTTTAAGGTTCACAAGCAATTTTGTAAAATGCAATATGAGGTGTTTAGACAAGGCTAACAAAAAAAATATGGCTTATATTCAAGGTAATGTTGTGCTTAGAATGGTCAATATTAAACAGCTTTTCCTTAAACCTCCAGCTAGAGAATAAAACTCTAAGCAATAGACTGAGGGTTCAGCTCTCAGACTTGAACTAAAAAATGTCCCATTCTCTTGTGTGGCTTCTATTGTTCTCTTACATCTCAGTGACACCTAGCAATATGATGACAGAGTCAGTTATAGGTATTTGTGAAAAATACTATGAATTCTTGAAAAGAATTCTATATTTTTTAAACCCTTACCTTCTGCCTTAGAACTGATACTGTGTACTGGTTCCAACACAGAAGAGAGGTAAGGGCTAGGCAATAGGGGTCAAGTGACTTGCCCAGGGTCACACAGCTGGGAAGTATCTGAGGCTAGATTTTAACCTAGGACCTTCCATCTCTAGGCCTGGCTCTCAGTGGATTGAGCCACCTATCTGCCCCCTAATTCAGTCATTTCTGACTCTTTGTGATCTCATTTTTGATGTTTTCTTGGCAAAGATACTGGAATTTTCTGTCATTTTCTTCTTCAGTTCATTTTACATATAAGGAACTAAGGCAAACAGGGTTAAGTGACTTGGCCAAGGTTACAGAGCTAGTAAGTATTTGGATGCTGGATTTGAACTCATGAATATGAGTCTTCCTGATTCCAGGCCTATTTCTCTATCCACTGAACCTGTAAAAACACAAATAATTAGACAGAAGTAAGTCAAGGGCAGAATAGGGGTAGTCCATTTCTCTTGGCTGCCTTATTTCCTTCAGAGCTTATGCTAAAGGAGAAAGCTTAAAAAGCACCATCAAGTACCAACCATCTTGTCCACTTTGAAATCATTTCTCAAAGTTTTAAAGAAAAAGAGGCAGCTGGGTAGCTCAGTGGATTGAGAGTCAGGCCTAGAGACAGGAGGTCCTAGGTTAAAATCTGACATTAGACACTTCCCAGCTGTGTGACCTTGGGCAAGTCACTTGACCTCCATTGCCCACCCTTACCACTCTTCCACCTATGAGCCTATGAGCCAATACACAGAAGTTAAGGGTTTAAAAAAAAAAGACTAAAAGAATACTTCTGGTTAAAATGGCAGCAGAGTAAGGAGCAGCAGAGTAAGGAGCAGCTGCACATAAATCATCAGCATTTCTATATATTTCCAACCCATCACAGCAGCAAGAGGTAGAAAGAGAAACACCATTTAAAATCACCCTAGACAATATAAAATACTTAGGAATCTATCTACCAAAACAAACACAGCAATTATATGAAAACAACTACAAAACACTTTCCAAACAAATAAAACTGGATCTCAACAATTGGAAAGCCATTAATTGTTCATGGGTAGGACGAGCTAACATAATAAAAATGAACATTCCACCAAAATTAATTTACCTATTTAGCGCCATACCTATTAAATTACCAAAAAACTTCTTTACTGAATTAGGAAAAACTATAACAAATTTCATTTGGAATAACAAAAGATCAAGAATATCAAGGGAAATAATGAAAAAAAAATGTGAAGGAAGGGGGCCTAGCAGTACCAAATGTTAAACTATACTATAAAGCAGCAGTCATCAAAACAATATGGTACTGGCTAAGAGATAGAAGGGAGGATCAGTGGAATAGACTTGGGGTTAATGACATCAGCAAGACAGTGTATGATAAACCCAAAGAGCCCAACTTTGGGGACATGAATCCACTATTTGACAAAAACTGTTGGGAAATCTGGAAAACAATATGGGAGAGATTAGGTTTAGATCAACATCTCACACCCTACACCAAGATAAATTCAGAATTGGTGAATGACCTGAATATAAAGAGGGAAACTATAAATAAGTTAAGTGAACACAAAATAGTATACCTGTCAGATCTCTGGGAAAGGAAAGATTTTAAAACCAAGCAAGAGTTAAAGAAAATTAGAAAATATAAAATAAATTATTATGATTATATTATATTAAAAAGCTTGTGTACAAACAAAAACAATGCAACCAAAATCAGAAGGGAAGCAACAAATTGGGAAAAAATCTTTATAACAAAAAACTCTGACAGGGGTCTAATTACTCAAATATACAAGGAGTTAAATCAATTTTATAAAAAATCAAGCCATTCCCCAATTGATAAATGGGCAAGAGACATTAATAGGCAATTCTCAGGTAAAGAAATCAAAAAGTATCAATAAGCACATGAGAAAGTGTTCTAAATCTCTAATAATTAGAGAAATGCAAATCAAAACAACTCTGAGGTATCACCTCACACCTAGCAGATTGGCTAAAATGAAAGAAGAGGAGAGTAATGAATGTTGGAGGGGATGCAGCCAAATTGGAACATTAATGCACTGCTGCTGGAGTTGTGAACTGATCCAACCATTCTGGATGGCAATTTGGAACTATGCTCAAAGGGCTATAAAAGAATGCCTGCTCTTTGATCCAGCCATACCATTGTTGGATTTGTACCCCAAAGAGATCATACATAAACAGACTTGCACAAAAATATTTATAGCTGTGCTTTTTGTGGTGGCAAAAAACTGGAAAATTAGGGCATGCCCTTCAATTGGGGATTAGATGAACAAATTGTAGTATATGCTGGTGATGGAATACTATTGTGCTAAAAGGAATAATAAACTGGAGGAATACCATGTGAACTGGAAAGACCTCCAGGAATTGATGCAGAGTGAAAGGAGCAGAGCCAGAAGAACACTGTACACAGAGACTGATATACTGTGGTAAAACAGAATGTAATTGCTGAACTAGCAGCAATGCAATGACCCAGGACAATTCTGGGGGACTTATGGTAAAGAGCACTACCCACATGCAGAGGAAGAACTGCAGGAGAGGAAACACAGAAGAAAATCAACTGCTTGAATACATGGGTTGATGAAGACATGATTGGGGATCAAAACTACCACACCAATGCAACTATCAACAATTTGGAAATAGGTCTTGATTAATGACACATGTTAAAACCAGTAGAAATGCATATCAGCCATGGGAGGGGGGATGTCGGGGGGTGAAGGGGAATGTAAGAGCATAAATCATGTAACCATGTTAACTTTTCTAAAATATAATTGATAAATGTTAAAAAAAAAAAAGAAAAAAGAAAAATTGGAGGGGGCAGCTGGGTAGCTCAGTGGATTGTGAGCCAGGCCTAGAGATGGGAGGTCCTAGGTTCAAATCTGACCTCAGACACTTCCCTGCTGTGTGACCCTGGGCAAGTCACTTGACCCCCATTGCCTACCCTTACCACTCTTCTGCCTTAGAGCCAATACACAGTATTGACTCCAAGATGGATGATAAGGCTTTTTAAAAAAAAGAAAAGAAAAAAGAAAAATGGGAAAAAGAATTGAAAATGATGTTCAAAAAGAAAATAATAGCTTGGTCCACTCAAGAAAGAGACACAAAAATCCACTGAAGTAAAGAATGCCATGAAAACCAAACTGGACAAAATGGAAAAGGAGATTCAAAAGATCATAGAAGAATTTCATTGTTTAAAAATTAGAATTGAGCAAACAGAAGCTAATAAATTCATGAGGCATTAAGAAACAATAAAAAAATCAAAAGAATGAAAAAATAGAAGAAAAATATGAAATATCTCATTAAAAAACAACTGATGGATTCTGGGAAGATGGTAGTGTAGATGGAGCAAATCTTAAGACCTCCAGCCCCCTTCCTTGAGAGAGGGCCTTGCTGGTGCCAGCCTTGGGGAGTTGAACATAGCACCGGTGAGGTGACTAGAAGAAAAAGCCAGAGAAAAACAGCAAAAATGATCGAAGATGAAGGCTTAGATGGAGCAAAACTTCAGACCTACTTATTTTACAACACCGAGAGAGAGAACAGAGCACTTTGAGAGGAAAGAAAACCAGGTCTAACAGCAGGACAGAAGAGGGGGACCCTACTGCTGAACAGCTCAGCAAAAAAACTCCATGTTGCCCCCCCATTTTTTCTCACTCTCTAGGGTTTAGCCTCAGGGCACATTAAGCAATACAGACTAATCCATTCCAGGCTTAATCCCATCAACTGGACAGATAAGAAGTCTCCCAAGGGCTGGGAAACTCCAACACTCCTCCTCCATATACTGCAGAGAATATAACTACAAACCTCCATTGCCAACTGGGGGAAGATCTTTCATCAAAGCCCATTAAATCCATATGCTTAAACTAGTAGAACAGAAAAGGAAAAAATATGAATAAACAACAAAAAAAGAGAGAAAAGAAATTACAACTGACAGCTTCTTTCCAGGAAGCAAAAAAAAAAAAAAAACAACCAGCAAATGAAATAGAAGATCAGGAAGCTCCAGCAAATTGGACACAGGCTTTGGAAGATCTCAAAATTCAATTAACTCAAGAACTTCAGGAACTCAAAAAGCAATCCAAAGAGGCAAGAGAGGCTGAAGACAATTTGAAAAAGGAAATACACAAACTAAAACAAGAAAATAAAGTCTTAAAAGCCAAAAATGACCAACTTGAAAACGAAGCAAAGAAGGCAAAAGATGATCTACAAAGAAAATCAGACCAGACGGAGAAGGATGACTAAAAAGCCAGGGATGAAATTTAGTCTTTAAAAAAATAGACCTCAACAACTAGAAGCAAATGACTTAACAAGGCAGCAAGAATATATAAAACAAAAATTTTTAAATGAAAAATTTGAGGAGAATACGAAACACCCCTTTGATACAACCAAAGATCTGGAGAAAAGAGCTAGAAGAGACAATTTAAGAATTATTGGTCTACTGGAACATCATGACAAAAGAAAAATTTGGGGCATCATCCTACAGGAAATTATCCAAGAAACTACCCTGACATTCTCGAACAAGAGGGAAAAGTGGATATTGAAAGAATCCACAGATCATCTCCTACAACTAGACAACTTCATATATATAAATATAAATATATAAATATATAAATAGACAACTGACAACTTCAAGGAATATTATAGCCAAATTCAAAAACTATCAGACCAAAGAAAAAATATTACAGCCTGCTAAGAAGTCTTTCAGATACCAGGGAACCACAGTTAGGATAACACAAGATCTGGATGCATCTACATTGAAGGACTGGAAGGCATGGAATACAATATTCTGGAAAGCAAGACAACTGGTTCTACAACCAACAATCAACTATCCAGCAAAACTGACTATATTTTTGCAGTGGAAAGTATGGTCATTCAATAAAATTAAAGACTTCCAAACGTTCATAAAGAAAAAAACTGGACTTAAAAGGACAGTTTGCTGCCCAAACACAGAACTAAAGAGAATCACCAAAAGGTAATTAAGAGAGCAGAGGGGTGGGGGTGGGGTGGGAAGGGGGAAGAAAAAAATATTTTCTTTAAGGGACCCAATAAGTTCAATCCATTTATATCCATAGAAGAAAAGAAGATATTGGTAAATATTAAAAATTGTTATTTTATCAACAGGTTAACTAGAAGAAGTTTACTTAGCGGGAACAGTGACAAACTGTATAGGATGAAATGTAAATGTGTATATATATAATATATGTATATATATATATATATATAACTAGAGGGGGCAAAAAGGAGATAATATTAAGAAAAATGGGAAAACAGACAAACTAGAATAAATTTATATTCCATAAAGAAGCACGTGGGGCGAACAGGGGAGACTATCAGTATACTTAAAGAGTAAAGAGGTTGGAAAGAAGAAACACTTAATATTTAGGTGCATTGAAATCAATTTAAAGAGGGAAGATCAATCAGATCCATTAGGGCAGAGAATTGATTTGCACCCTATAGAGAAGTAGAAGGGTAACAAAAGGACTGGTGGGGAGGGAAGCAACTCTAGGGAGGAAGAGGGTGGGGTAGCTTAAAAACATCCTAAAGAAGAATAAGAGGGGAATAAGAAGGGAGAGGGGAGAAAGGGAAGTATAATAAGGGATGGGATCAGGGGAACTGATTGAAAACAAAACACTAGTATAGAAGTAAATAGTAAAAGAAGAAAGGGTAGGACAAGGAGAGACAATCAAAATGTCTGGAAATACACAGATAATAATTATAACTCTGAATGTGAATGGGATGAATTCACTTATAAAATGGAAGCAAATAGCAGAGTGGATTAGAAACCAAAATCCTACCATATGTTGTCTACAAGAAACACACATCAGACAGGCAGACATACATAGAGTAAAATGAAAGGATGGAGCAGAGCAAAGTCTATTGGGCTTCAAATGAGAAAAAGAAGGCAGGAGTTGCAATCATGATTTCTGAGAGAGCCAAAGTAAAAATAGATCTGGTTAAAAGAGATGGGGAAGATAGTTACATCCTGATAAAGGGCAGTATAAACAAGGAAGAAATATCAGTACTCAACGAATATGCACCAAATGGTATAGCATCCAAATTTCTAAAAGAAAAGCTAATAGAGATCAAGGAAGAAATAGATAGCAAAACTACTAGTGGGTGAACTCAACATTCCCCTATCAGATCTAGAGAATTCAAAACAAAAAAATAAATAAGAAAGATATGAGAGGTGAATGAAGTCCTCGAAAACTTAGAGTTAATAGATATGTGGAGAAAAATAAATAGGAACAAAAAGGAATACACCTTCTTCTCAGCAACACATGGTACATTCACAAAGATTGACCATGTACTAGGGCATAGAAACATGGCAAACAAATGCAAAAGAGCAGAAATAATAAATGTAACCTTTTCAGATCATAATGCAATAAAAAGAATAATCAGTAAAGGCACATGGACAGGCAAATCAAAACCTAATTGAAAATTAAATAATATGGTTCTCCAAAATCAGTTAAAGAACAAATCATAGAAATAATTAATAATTTCATTGAAGAGAATGACAAGGAGACATCCTACCAAAATCTGTGGGATGCAGCGAAAGCAGTTCTAAGGGGAAAATTTATATCATTGAGTGCATATATTAACAAATTAGGGAGGGCAGAGATTAACGAATTGGGCATGCAACTTAAAAAATTAGAAAGCAAGCAAATTAAAAATCTCCAGATGAAAACTAAATTAGAAATACTAAAAATCAAGGGAGAAATTAATAAAATTGAAAGTAAAAGAACTATTGAATTAATAAATAAGACTAGAAGCTGGTATTTTGAAAAAAACAGATAAAATAGACAAAGTACTGGTCAATCTAATAAAAAAAAAAGGAAAGAAGAAAACCAAATCGACAGTATTAAAGATGAAAAGGGAGACCTCAATTCTAATGAAGAGGAAATCAAGGCAATCATTAAAAACTATTTTGCCCAATTATATGGCAATAAATATAGCAATTTAGGTGATATAGATAAATATTTACAAAAATATACATTGCCTAGATTAACAGCAGAAGAAATAAAATACTTAAATAATCCCATATTAGAAAAAGAAATTGAACAAGCCATAAAAGAACTCCCTAAGAAAAAATTCTCAAAGCCTGATGGATTCACAAGTGAATTCTATGAAACATTCAAAGAACAATTAATCCCAATACTATACAAATTATTTGACATAACAAGAAAAGAAGGAGTTCTACAAAATTCTTTTTATGACAGTAATATGGTACTGATTCCAAACCCAGGTAGACCAAAAACAGAGAAAGAAAACTACAGACCAATCTCCCTAAAGAATATAGATGTAAAAATCTTAAATAGAACATTAGCAGAGACTCCAACAAGTGATCAAGAGGATCATCCACCATGATCAGGTGGGATTTATACCAGAAATGAAAGGAAGATTCAACATTAGGAAAACCATCCACATAATTGACCATATCAACAATCTAACAAACAAAAATCACATGATTATCTCAATAGATGCTGAAAAAGCCTTTGACAAAATACAGCATCCATTCCTATTGAAAACACTAGAAAGTATAGGAATAGAAGTACCCTTCCTAAAAATAATAAACAGTATATACCTAAAACCATCAACAATCATCATATGCAATGTGGATAAATTAGAAGCCTTCCCAATAAGATCAGCTGTAAAACAAAGATGCCCATTTTCACCTGTATTATTTGACATTGTACTAGAAACACTAGCAGTAGCAATTAGAGAAGAAAATGAAATTGAAGGTATTATAATAGACAATGAGGAGGCTAAACTATCACTTTGCAGATGATATGGTCTACTTTAAAAAACCCTAGAGAATCAACTAAAAAGCTAGTAGAAATAATCAACAACTTTAGCAAAGTTGCAGGATACAAAATAAATGCACATAAATCATCAGCATTTCTATATATTTCCAACAAAACTCAGCATCAGGAGTTAGAAAGGGAAACACTATTTAAAATCACCCTAGACAATATGAAATACTTAGGAATCTATATATCAAAACAAACACAGGAATTATACAAAAACAACTACAAAACACTTTCCAAACAATTAAAACCAGATCTAAACAAATGGAAAAACATTGATTGCTCATGGGTAGGAACAACTAACATAATAAAAATGACCATTCTACCCAAATTAATTTACTTATTAATGCCATACCTATCAAACTACCAAGAAATTGTTTTACTAAATTAGAAAAAACTATAACAAAGTTCATTTGGAAGAACAAAAGATCAAGAATATCAAGGGAAATAATGAAAAAAAAGATGAATGAAGGTGGCTTAGCAGTATCAGATATTAAACTATACTATACAGCAGTGGTCATCAAAACAATATCGTACTGGCTAAGAGACAGAAGGGAGGATCAGTGGAATAGACTTGGGGTAAGTGACATCAGCAACACAGTGTATGATAAACCCAAAGAGCCCAACTTTTGGGACAAAAATCCTCTGATTGACAAAAACTGTTATGAAAATTGGAAAACAATATGGGCGTGATTAGGTTTTGATCAACATCTCACACCCTACACCAAGATAAATTCAGAATGGGTGAATGACTTGAATATAAAGAAGGAAACTATAAGTAAATTAGGTGAATGCAGAATAGTATGATTGTCAGATATCTGGAAAAGGAAACATTTTAAAACCAAGCAAGAGCTAGAAAAAATTATAAAATTTAAAATAAATTATTTCAATTACATTAAATCAATAAGTTTTTGTACAAACAAAAACAATGCAACCAAAATCAGAAGGGAAACAACAAACTTGGAAAAAAATTTTATAACAAAAATCTCTGACAAACGCCTAATTAATCAAATATACAAAGAGCTAAATCAATTGTACAAAAAAAATCAATCTATTCCCCAATCCATAAATGAGCAAGGGACATGAATAGGCAATTTTCAGATAAAGAAATCAAAACTATCAATAAGCACATAAGAAAGTATTCTAAATCTAATAATTAGAGAAATGCACATCCAAACAACTCTGAGATATCACCTCACACCTAGAAGATTGGCTAAAATAACAACAAGGGAGACTAATGAATGTTTGAGGGGATGTGGCAGTTGGGACATTAATGCACTGCTGGTGGAGTTGTGAATTGATCCAACCATTCTGGACATTTTGGATGGCAATTTGGAACTATGCCCAAATAGAGCTAAAAGATTGTCTTCCCTTTGATCCAGCCCTACCATTGCTGTGTTTGTACCCCAAAGAGATCATAGGGGATGTAGCAATCCAGGTATACATTAATTGTGATATTATTTTAAGAAGTATTCAAAAACNTTGGCAAGAGAGCTCTTGACCATCAGAGCTCCTAACCATGAAGCTCTTGACCATCAGAGCTTACTCGCTGTCTGTCTACCTTATGCCAAAACTTTCTGTGTCTGTGTGTCTTTATTCTCGCCTTATGTTCTCTTTCCATTAATCCTTAACCCGTAACCCATTTTCACTCAGTCCTTGGTTCCCCTTTCTGAGTGTCCAACCCACTAGGAATCTTCGTGGAGTTGGTGGACGGCTTCAGGGGAAAAGGCATGTACAAAAATATTTATAGTTGTACTCTTTGTAGAAGAAAAAAACTGGAAAACAAGGATATGCCCCTCAATTGGGGAATGGCTGAACAAATTGTGGTATCTGTTGGTGATGGAATACTATTGTGCTCAAAGGAATAATAAACTGGAGGAATTCCATGTGAACTGGAAAGACCTCCAGGAATTGATGCAGAGTGAAAGGAGCAGAACCAGGAGAAGAATGTAATGGACTTCTGTACTAGCAGCAATGCAATGACCCAGGACAATTCTGAGGGACTTATGGAAAAGAATGCTACCCACATACAGAGGAAGAACTGTGGGAGTAGAAACAAAGAAGAAAAACAACTGCTTGAACACATTGGTAGATACAGACATGATTTGGGAAGTAAACTCTAAACAATCACCCTACTATAACTATCAATAATATGGAAATAAGTCTTGATTGATGACACATGAAGAAACCAGTGTATATGTGGGTTGGCTGCACTAGGGGGTGGGGGAGAGTGGTGATGATGGGGAGGAAAGAGTAAGAACATGAATCATGTAACCATGGAAAAATTTTTTCTTAAAAAAAAAAAAAGTTTTTTAATTAAAAAAAAAGGTGACCTGGAAAATAGAATGGTGGACTAGGTTAGGGGTAAATGACCTAAGAAATCTAGTGTTGAATAAACCCAGAGATCTCACCTTTTGGGATAAGAACTATTTGACAAAAACTGCTGGGAAAATTGGAAAACAGTATGGCAAAAATTAGGTTTAGATCAATATCTCACATAAGTTCAAAATAGGTATAAAATTTAAATGTAAATAATGATATAATAAGTAAATTAGGGAAACCAGAATAGTTTACCTTTCAGATGGAGAAGAGAATTTAAGACCAAAAAAAATAAAGAACATTACAAGATGTAAAATGAATAATTTAGATTATATTAAAAAAGTTTTTGTACAAACAAAACCAATGCAACCAAGATTAGAAGAAAAACAGCAAATTAGTGGGAAAAGTTCAAAACAAATTCTCTGACAAAGGTCTCATTTCTTATATATATTAAGAACTAAATCAAATTTATAAGAACATAAGACATTCCTCAATTGATAAAAGGTTAAATGATATGAAGAGGCAGTTTTCAGATTAATAGATCAAAGCTATCAATAATAATAATAATAATAATAATAAGAGTTTAAAAAAAGCAAATGAGTTCCCCTTAGAAATCATATATTGAATATAAATTTAATCATAGAATTTATATTTTTTATTAGTTAAATACCCTCCACAATTCCCTTCCAACACTGGGAAAGGAATTTTATTTGAAAACAATACAAAGCTAGGAACTTCCAGGTCTATTTAAATAAGGAAACCATTTTTATAAACCTTAAGGTACTATATGAAGGTAGATCAGCCTTATTTTTATTTAAAACTAGGGCAGGTAGGTGGCTCAGGGGATAGATAGCCAGGCCTGGAGATGGGAAGTTATGGGTTCAAATGTGGCCTCAGACACTCACTAGCCGTGCAACTTTGGACAAGTCACTTACCCCAACTGTCTAGCCCTTATTGCTCTTCTGCCTGGGAGCCAATATTCAGTATTGATTGTAAGATAGAAGGTAAAGTTTAATGAGTTTAAAAAGTTAAATGTGTACCCTTACTACCCAAAAAGTAAGAGCTAAAAGAAAAAAAACAAAACTCTATGAAATCACTGTCAATCTTCACTTCTGCTCAAAAATTCTATTAGTCAAGAGGGATTCAACTTAACCACTCTTTACAAGGTGCCATGCTACATTGTTGGGTTTTTTCCACTTTGATTTCCAAAGTGGGCACCACTGCCCCCTGGTGGGTGCTGCAGTGATCTAGGAGGGTGGTGATGGCCACAGACGCATTTATCTTTCCTATTAATTGCTATTAAAATTTAAAAAAAAATTAATTTCTAGGGGCCCTAAGTAATACTTTTTCTGGAAAGGGGGCGGTAGGCCAAAAAAGTTTGGGAACCACTGGTGTGGACCTTTGAATGCACTGACACAGGAAACTCCAGGTGATGAAACTGAATTCCTTCTACAAATGCAAATCAGAAATCCTATTTTGCATGTGATTCACAAAACTGCCTTAGGTACTGAAAGGCTGAATGTCTTGCCCAGGACCACACAATTAATTTGTGGCAGAGGAAAGCCTTAAACTCTAGTCTTGATTCTGATGCCAGTTCACAATGTAATATGCCATGTTGTATTTCACATTCAGGATTCAACGACAAAACCGAAATAGTCCTCACACTCAAAGAACTGAAGTCATACAGTAAGAAAATGCTTACCTTTAATTTCAGCTGCGACAATAAGATCAGCCCCTAAACACATTGCAGCACTTGAAAGTAGACAAGGAATCAACTTCTTAGTGAAAGACAACTCCTTGTAGCGAACATTGACATAACGATACGGAATGAAGGATAAGAAATAGAGTAAAACTCCAACAGAAGAAGCCATTCTTGCTAAAAGTTTGGAGAGAGAAAATAGAATCAAACATTTGATAACATTAAATGATATGCAAAAAATATTTTTAGTCACAATAGAGTGGTTTTACAAATTAAAGTGTGTGTTCAGTCTTTAAATGTGAGACAATCTGAGAATTGTTCTGTATACATTATGTTTACATATATAATAATGTACATATTCTGTATACATTATGGCCATTAACAGTCATTTAAACAACGATCATTATTATACTCCTATAAGTTTCCTTTTGGAGACTTTTGGGAGCCCCTTTTAGAACTCCTTCCCAAATGGCATGAGAAAATCTAACTAGGAAACAGAAATAAATCTTAGAATCTAGAAGTAGAAAACATCTTAGACTTTACCTAGTTCAATTTATAAAAGAATCTCCTTTACAAAATACGTGAAAACTCTTATGCAGTTTCAACTGATAGAGATTCTATCAACATTTTTCACCTGGTTTTTAAATAGCTGTAAAAGTGTGTAAACTTTCCCTTTGTCAAAACCAAATCTAGAACAGTCACTCTCGCTTCTGAGATCTGTCCTCTGGGATGGAGAAAAATATGCCTCATTCCTCTTCTGCATAAACATTCTTAAAATATTTGATGAGAGCTATTTTATTCCATTTAAGTATCTTTTCCAAGTATAAGGGTGTGAATGATTGTCTCAACTACCCTGCTTCACTTAAAGTAGCTAACAAGATTTCTACATCACTATACCTGTACTAGGTAAAAATACCTTTATGAAATCAATCAAAGACTTTATTTGGAAACTTTTTGAGTGAAATTTATGAGTGAAAACTATAGGGCAAAATGAGATACTACATAAGAAGAGAATGAGGATTACCTGGAGAGTTGGTCATGCCTTCTGGGTTTTCAATGAAAATAATAAGCTTGTCCAGAAGTAGAGACTCCAATTTTATGCCACCCAAGTAGTATTAAATGTTCCAATTAAGCACCAGATAGGGAGTTGCTAGTGGAGGAGAGTGAGGAGATAAGCTTTTGTCTTCTCCTGCCCTTCCTCCTACTTGACCAAAAGATGACACTGAGAACTAACTTCAAAATTTTAAGAAGATTCTGGACTTGCCATGGGCATTGTAGCAGTGTCTCCAGAACATCAGTGGCTGACAGAAATGTCTGTATCAGGGACTGAGGACGAACTGGACAAACTGAAGAAAGACAGCTTCAATACTATAAGGAGACCAACATAGAACCACTAAATACCTAAGAAAAGCTTCGTAAGTGTCAAGAGGGAAAATTATGAGACTGGCCATAAATTAATAATTTTATTAAATCAAAAGTAGTAGGGGGAGATGGAAAAATTGGAAAGATATATAGGTTACTTTCCTTGCTGCTCCATTTAGCTTGCTATTCTATGGCCTCCATTAGGGCCCCCCAATCACACTCACAGGGAGTCCAGCCAGCAAGAAATATGGAAGAGAAGATAGCGAAATCCCCTCTTGCCTCAGTTCATCAAACTTTTTCTCCACACTCACAAATCATGTCTCTGGAGCCAACTGTGGCTTTCTATTTTTCCTGGGCCACTCAGGGGGGCAGTCTAGGGGACAGTGCAAAGTACATTCTCCCTGCCCCCTGTCTCATGATCTCTTGACCTATTGTTGCCTTTTTCCAGCTACTGTTCTATCCTCATGATCCAATCTACTTAATGATTTCCCTCGCACAATTCTCACTCCACCCCCTGTTCTTTGGGAGACCAGCATGTTAAATCTCCTCACTCAGTTTTTCTAGGAGATTAACATGTCAGGTCTCTCCAATGAATTATTCTACATATGGAGCCTATACATTTAAAGATTGTCTTAGTAGAGGGGCATAAAATATTGCACCATACATAGAGGGAATTATAAGAATTTGGGGCATAAGTGGGAAAGAAAGAAGAAAAAAATGATTGATAGATGCATTGATAAAAAGCCAATTGGGAGCATTCCTCTTTGGCATAAGAGTTTACAATCAGAATAAATGATAGGTTCAACCCTCTTCAGTTCAGTTCATTATATCTCAAAGTTTACTCTGGATCTCTTGATGTAGCCTTCCTTATGGGATCTTCTCCAGAAAGAAGATCCACTTTCTCAGTTTGGGGTGTTGGTGATTTTCTTTTTCTAAAATTACTTTAAAAGATCTTAAACCTTGGATTTTAGGATAATTACATGTAAAGACACCAAAAAGGAAATGAAAGGAATTATAGTAACCCTTTTGGGACTTCCAGGGGTAGAGCCAAGATGGAGAAGTAAGTAGGGTAGCAGCTCGCCATTTCACCATGAAAATCCTCTCCAACCAAGAGTAAAATATCAGCACAAAATGAATACAGGAGTGAAAGAACCAAGAAAGGGACAGAGGGAAACAAAATTCAAGAAAAGAAATACCCAAAAGGTAGGCAGAGATCATCTGGTGAACTAAGACAAGAGGGGAGCAGAGCTAGCAGGGGGCATAGCAGCTAATAAAGAGCAAGGTAAAAGTAAATCACACCCCGCTGCCCCACATATCTGCTTCACAGATTCTAAACTTAAGACTAAGCTAAGTCAGACCCTGAGATCCTGCTGGGCAAAAAGAGGCCCAAGCCAACTAACACCCCTTGAAATTGCAAACCTGTGGAGATGTCCGGAGTCCCACCTCAAGACAATCTGGGCTGAAGGGAGCTGATTCACTTGGGCCAAGAGTGAAGCCAGGAATCCCAGTCTTGGCTTGGGGTGAGGACACAGTTCTCAGGGGGAACTTCCCTGAGATCTTTTTGCCCAAAACTAAGTGTGGAACACTAGGACAGAGCAATCAAGGGTGTACCTGATTGAATCAAGAACACCTTGAGACCAAAAAACACAAGCCTAAGCCTGGGGCTAGAATCTGATCAGCACCTGACATGATCAAGTTCAGACTGAAATCAAAAGCTTATACCCAAGCCCAAGGAAAGTCTTTAAGCTATCAGCATCTCAAGGGCCAATTGAATCAGCAGGGGGAGGGGACTTTCAGAGCTCTCAGCCCTCAGACCATCTGGTAAACTAGTAACAACTCAGAAAATAAGCTAAAAATAACATCAAGGAAGAACTTAAGTTTAAGAGGGTACCCCAACTTCCCAAAAACCAAAGCCTACCTATAATTAGGTAGGAAAAATGAGCAAACAATCAAAAAAGTACCTAACTCTAAAGAATTTTTATGGAGAAAAAGTACAAGGTGCAGACACAGAAAGGGATAGTGAAAGCAAAGGAAACACACCCTGTAAGGGGTAAAAAAGGGTTTCAGTTAGGTGGATATTAAAAGGTTTGGTTGCCAGGGAATCAAAGAATTATCAATCCCCAATTAAAGAATAACATCAATTCAAAATGACTTTAAGGAAGTTTATTTACAAATGAGGAAAGGAAGAGAAAATAAAAAAATCAGAAAGAGGATAAGATAGGATAAGTAACCTAACACACTAGGTCAGTGATGGGCAAACTTTTTAAAGAGGGAGAAAAGGAAAGGAAATGTTCATCTGTCAGTCTGTTTCTAAAGCAACTCTTTCTAAGTTTCATTGTATTGTATCCTACTCATTGTATTCATCAGATTAGGAATAATGTTGCCCGTGCCAGATAGAACATTTCAGGAGGCCGCATCTGGCCCGTGGGCCATAGTTTGCCCATCACTGCACTAGGTAATTGCTCTGGCCTCCTAGTTTAACCCAGGCAGATCTAATTATCCTCAGTCGAGCAAGGCCCAGCCTTGAGCCCAAGGCTGGGGAGGCTGAGGGCCAAAGGGCCAGAGGGCTAGAGGGCCCCCTGAGGTCAATGAAGCAAAGGCTTTAGTTACAGAGTCTCTTTTGGGGAAGGGAAGTTCATTAAGAGATGTTCAGGAAGATTTAGTCTTTAAACTCACCACGTGAAATTCCAAAGGAAAGATTTAAGAATAGTCTCACCAAGGTCTCAGGGTCCCAGGTCAAGCACTCCTCCAAGTCCAAGTCACGAACAGGATTAGAAGTCCTTCAGGTCCAAGACATGAATAAGAAGAGAGTTGAACTCACTAAAATGTCTTTTAAAGGGGCTTCTTTTGTGTCACTTCCTGTGCCTTCCTCTTAGTTTATGTATCCAATCACAATAGACACTTTTCTTAGGACTACCCAGGAAGCAGTCAGTAAATTTTGATTCATCACTCACTCTAGCACACGTAGTTCACAGATGTCCCAACTTGTGAATTAAGTGGAGTTGTTTACATTTTTGGTGACTAGATTTGAGAATGGACAAGGTAGATTGAATCTCATTATCACAATCCTTCCTGTGATCATTTGGGAGGCTCATCTCCCCAATTGATCATTTGACATAATCATCTTGTACCCCTAATAATCTTCTAACTACAATAGTTAGAGATAAGAGGGAAACAGGAGAGAGAGAGAGAGAGAGAGAGAGAGAGAGAGAGAGAGAGAGAGAGAGAGAGAGAGAGAGAGAGAGAGACAAAGAGAGTGCAAAACCAATGTTTTGCTAGACGCATTGACAAAAAACCAATTGGGGGCAATCACCTTTCGCATAAGAGTTTACAATTCAAAATAATTGTGTTCAATCCCCTTAAGTTGAATTGCATTCCAAAGTTCACTCTGGATCATTTTGATTTGGTGTGGGTTTCTTCAGGCATCTTTCTTCAAATAGTTCATCTTCTGGATTCAAATTAGGCTTCTTTTCCTGAAAATTTTCTCAAACAAAATTTTTAAATCTTGGATTTTTATAAAAATACAACCCAAAGTCCAAAAGAAAAATATAGATTGTACACAGATTCTGGAACAGCTCAAAAAAGACTTCAAAACTGTAATGGGTAAAAAGGTTATAGTTGGACTGGATATATTAATATTTAAAGGTGTGGTAGCCAAGGAACTGAATAAATACCAATTCCCAAAATGATTTTCATAATTTGTTTATGAAATATAGGAGAGAGTGGAAGTAGAGAGATAAGAAGAGGGTAGAGTAAAAGATCTAACTTGACTAGATTCGTATTCAAGTCTGGGCTTTATTCTGGCAGGGCTCCAGAGGCCCAGGGAGAGCCTAAAAGTCAATTAGCAAGGGGTTTAGTCACGAGGGCTACTCCTAAACAAGGGCCCCTCCTGAGGCTAAGGTAGTCAGCCTTCTTCACTCACCACATGTAGTTCTAAGGGAAAGATTTAAGAACAGTCTCACCAAGGTCTCAGGGTCCCAGCTCCAGAGCTCTTCCAAGTCCCGGTCACAAAGCAGAAGACCCAGCTGAGCTCACTGAACTCTCTATTTTAAAGGGGTTTCTTTTGCATCACTTCCTGCGCCTTCCTCTTAGTTTATGTGTCCAATCACAACAGATGCTTTTCTTAGGAATGCCCAGGGGGGCAGTCAGTCAATTCTGATTTGGCACCCATTTTTGCACATGTGGGTCACAGACCTCCCCACTTGTGAATCAAATGGTAGTGTTTACATCTTTGGTGATTAAATCTAAGCAAGGGCAGGGTAGATTTAATCTCATTATCACAAAACTCAATTATCAGAGGTAAAGGAAAAGTGGGGAAGAGAAATGAAAGTTATGCAAGAAGAAATGGGCCAATTAAAAAAAGGAGAACCAAAAACTGATAGAGGAAAAGCAGGCCTTAAAAATTAGAACTGATCATCTAGAAACCAATGATTTCATGAGAAATTAAGATAGAATAAAGCAGAATCAAAGGAATGAAAAACAGAGGAAAACATGAAATATCTTATTGAAAAAACAACAGACTTAGAAAATAGAACTAGGAGAGACAATCTGAGAATTATTGGATTACCTGAAAGCCATGATGAAGAAAAATACTTTGGATATCATATTATAAGAATTTATCAAAGATAACTTCCCAGAGATCCTTGAACAAGAAAATAAAATTGAAATTGAAAGAATTCACAGATCACCTCCAGAAAAAAATCCTCAATTGACAACTTCCAGGAAAGTAATAGCCAAATTCAAGAGCCACCGAGCCAAGGAAAAAGTACTTCAAGCAGCCAGAAAGAAAAGTATTTATATACCATTGAGCTACAATCAGGATCACTCAGGACCTAGCACTTCTACACTAAAGAATCAGAAGGCATGGAATATGATATTCAGAAAGGCAAAAGATTTGGGTTTACAACCCAGAGTCACCTATCCAGCAACACTGAGTATATTATTTCAGGAGAAAAAATAGTCATTCAATAAGATAGAAGATTTCCAAGCATTCCTGAGAAATAAGCCAGACCTAAATAAAAAATCTAAAGGTCAAAAATGAGACACAAGAGAAGCTCAGAAAAGTAAATAAGAAAGAGGAAAATTTAAGGGACTCATTAAGGTAAAAATGTCTATATGTCTACATGGAAAGAGGATTTCTATAATTCTCAAAAATTACTCTCAGTAGTAGAGAAGATAGAAAGAAATTACTCAGAAAGAGGGTGGAGAAGTAAGATGATTATGATAATATGATATGTATGATATATGATGATATGATGTATATGTAAATGTGATCATATGGAATGACATGTATATATGATATGACATGTATCCATATGAATGGCATATAAAAATCAAGGGCTGAAAGAGAGGGTTTTACTGAGAGAAAAGGGAAGGGAGAGAAAGAATGGGGTAAATTATATAACAAAAAGAAGCAAGAAAAATCAATACAGAGAGGGGAGGAAAACGGTGGTGATTGGCAATGTTTAAACTTTACTCTCTTAGTAACTGGCTCAAGGAGGGAAAAATGAGTATATTCAGTGGAACTTAGAATTCTATCATACCCTACAGAGAAGTAGAAGGAACAGGACAAGGGAAATGGGGGATAATTGAAGGGAGGGAGAACTGGGAGGTGACAAAAAGCAAAATACTGGTGAGGAGAAATAGAGTGAAAGGGAATAGAGCAGGATCCAATGGGAATAATACAATGGAGGGCAATACACAGTTAGTAATCATAATGCTTAATGTGAATGGAATGAGCACCCATTAAACAGAAGTGGATAGCAGAGTGGATTAAAAATGAGAATCCCAGGGGCAGCTGGGTAGCTCAGTGGAGTGAGAGTCAGGCCTAGAGACAGGAGGCCCTAGGTTCAAACCCAGCCGCAGCCACTTCCCAGCTGTGTGACCCTGGGCAAGTCACCTGACCCCCATTGCCCACCCTTACCAATCTTCCACCTATGAGACAATACACCGAAGTACAAGGGTTTAAAAAAAATGAGACTCCTACTATATGTTGTTTACAAGAAACACATTTGATGTGAGGTGACACACACAGATTCAAGGTAAAACGCTGGAGCAGAATATTTTATGCATCTTCTAAAGTAAAAAAAGCAGGAGTAGAAATCATGATACCAGACAAAGCCAAAGTAGAAATTGATCTGATTAAAAGATATAAGGAAGGAAATTATATTTTGCTAAAAGGCACTATAAACAATGAAGTAATATTATTACTAAACATTTATGCACCAAATGGTATAGCATGTAGATTTCTAAAGGAGAAACTGAAGTAGCTTAAAGAAGAAATAGATAGTAAAACCATATTAGTGGGGGATCTTAACCTTCCCCTATCAGAACTAGATAAATCTAACCAAAAAATAAATAAGAAAGAAGGAAGTAAGTGAGATGCTAGAAAAATCAGAGTTAATAGATATCTGGAGAAAGTGAACAGGCATAAAAAGGAATATACTTCTCAGCAGTACATGGTACATATACGAAGACTGACCATGTACTAGGGCATAGAAATATTGCAAACAAATGCAGAAAAGCAGAAATAATAAATCCCACTTTTTCAGATCACAATGGATAAAGATTATAATTAAAAAGGGTCCATGGAAAGTCAAATTTAAAATTAATTGGAAACTAAATAATTGATTTTTTCAAAACAGGGGGATCATGAAGAAATCATAGAAACAATTACAGACTTCATTAAAGAGAATGACAATGAGGAGACCAAAACCTATGGTATACAGCCAAAGCAGTACCCAGGGAAAAAAAATTTATCCCAAAGTGCCTATATCAAGAAAATAGAGAGGGGTGGAGATCAATGAATTGGGCTTAAAAAACCAGAAAAAGAACAAATTTTAAATCACCAGATAAAAATAAATTAGAAATCCTAAAAATTAATGGAGAAATTAATCAAATTGAAAGCAAAAGAACTATTGAACTAATAAACAAGACTAAGAGCTGGTATTTTGAAAAACACAAATAACTTTGATAAAATGCTAGTCAATCTAATAAAAAAAGAAAGAAGAAAATCAAATTAACAGTATCAAAGATGAAAGGGGCAATGTCAACCTCTAATGAAGAGGAAAGTAAGGCAACTATTAAAAACTACTTTGGAAATAAATATGACAATCTAGGTGAAATGGGTGAATATTTACAAAAATATAAATTGCCTAGATTAACAAAAGAGGAAATAGAATTCTTAAACAGTTTGACCTCAGAAAAAGATATTGAACAAGCCATGAAGGAACCTCTTAAGACAAAATCCCCAGGGCCAGATGGATTTACAAGTGAATTCTATTAAACATTTAAAGAACAACTAATCCCAATATTATACAGATTATTTGAAAAAATAAGCAAAGGCGTTTTACCAAATTCCTTTTATGAGCAGATATAATAAATGTAACCTTCTCAGATCATAATGCAATAAAAATAATAATTAGTAAGGGCACCTGGACAGGCAAATCAAAAACCAATTGGAAATTAAACAATATGATCCTCCAAAACCAATTTGTCAAAGAAGAAATCATAGAAACAATCAACAATTTCATTGAAGAGAATTACAATAATGAGACATCCTACCAAACTCTGTGGGATGCAGCCAAGGCAGTACTCAGGAGGAAATTTATATCCTTGAGTGCATATATTAACAAATTAAGGAGGGCAGAGATTAATGAATTGGGTATGCAACTCAAAAAATTAGAAAGCGAGCAAATTAAAAACCCCCAGATGAAAACTAAATTAGAAATACTAAAAATTAATGGAGAAATTAATAAAATCAAAAGTAAAAGAACTATTGAATTAATAAATAAGACTAGAAGCTGGTATTTTGAAAAAACAGGTAAAATAGACAAAGTACTAGTCAATCTAATAAGAAAAAGTTAAGAAGAAAACCAAATTGACAGTATTAAAGATGAAAAGAGAGACCTCATCTCTAATGAAGGGGAAATTAAGGCAATCATTAAGAACTATTTCGCCCAGTTATATGGCAACAAATATAACAATTTAGGAGATATGGATGAATTTCTACAAAAATATAAATTGCCTAGATTAACAGCAGAAGAAACTGAATACCTAAATAATCCCATATCAGAAATAGAAATTGAACAAGCCATCAAAGAAATCCCTAAGAAAAAATCACCAGGACCTGATGGATTCACAAGTGAATTCTATCAGACATTCAAAGAGCAACTAATCCCAATACTATACAAATTTTTTGATATGATAAGCAAAGAAGGAGCCCTACCAAATTCCTTCTATGACACAAATATGGTACTGATCCCAAAGCCAGGTAGACCAAAAACAGAAAAAGAAAACTATAGACCAATCTCCCTAATGAATGTAGATGCAAAAATCTTAAATAGAATATTAGCAAAGAGACTCCAGCAAGTAATTAAGAAGATCATCCACCATGATCAGGTGGGATTTATACCAAGAATGCAAGGATGGTTCAACATTAGGAAAACCATCCACATAATTGACCATATCAACAGTCTATCAAACAAAAATCACATGATTATCTCAATAGATGCTGAAAAAGCCTTTGACAAAATACAGCATCCATTCCTATTGAAAACATTGAAAAGTATAAGAATAGAAGGACCCTTCCTAAAAATAATAAACAGTATATACCTAAAACCATCAACAAACATTATATGCAATGGTGATAAATTAGAAGCCTTCCCAATAAGATCAGGAGTGAAACAAGGATGCCCATTATCACCTCTATTATTCAACAAAGTACTAGAAACACTAGCTATAGCAATTAGAGAAGAAAAAGAAATTGAAGGTATCAAACTAGGCAATGAGGAGACTAAGCTATCACTCTTTGCAGATGATATGATGGTCTACTTAAAAAATCCTAGAGAATCAACTAAGAAGCTTGTAGAAATAATCAACAACTTTAGCAAAGTTGCAGGATACAAAATAAATGCACATAAATCATCAGCATTTCTATATATTTCCAACACATTAGAGCAGCAAGAGGTAGAAAGAGAAACACCATTTAAAATCACCCTAGACAACATAAAATACTTGGAAATCTATCTACCAAAACAAACACAGCAATTATACGAGAACAACTACAAAACACTTTCCAAACAAATAAAACTGGAGCTCAACAACTGGAAAGCCATTAATTGTTCATGGGTAGGACGAGCTAACATAATAAAAATGAACATTCTATCAAAATTAATTTGCCTATTTAGCACCATACCTATCAAAATACCAAAAAACTTCTTTACTGAATTAGGAAAAACTATAACAAAATTTCATTTGGAATAACAAAAGATCAAGAATATCAAGGGAAATAATGAAAAAAAAAACGTGAAGGAAGGTGGCTTAGCAGTACCAGATATTAAGCTATACTATAAAGCAGCAGTTATCAAAACAATATGGTACTGGCTAACAGATAGAAGGGAGGATCAGTAGAATAGACTTGGGGTTAATGACGTCAGCAAGACAGTGTGTGATAAACCCAAAGAGCCCAACTTTTGGGACATGAATCCACTATTTGACAAAAACTGTTGGGAAATCTGGAAAACAATATGGGAGAGATTAGGTTTAGATCAACATCTCACACCCTACACCAAGATAAATTCAGAATCGGTGAATGACCTGAATATAAAGAGGGAAACTATAAATAAGTTAAGTGAACACAAAATAGTATACCTGTCAGATCTCTGGGAAAGGAAAGATTTTAAAACCAAGCAAGAGTTAGAGAAAATTACAAAATGTAAATTAAATGGTTTTGATTATATTAAGCTAAAAAGCTTTTGTACAAACAAAAACAATGTAGTCAAAATCAGAAGGGAAACAACAAATTGGGAAAAATCTTTATAACAAAAAACTCTGACAGGGGTCTAATTACTCAAATATACAAGGAGTTAAATCAATTGTATAAAAAATCAAGCCATTCCCCAAATGAAAAATGGGCAAGAGACATAAATAGGCAATTCTCAGGTAAAGAAATCAAAAGTATCAACAATCACATGAGAAAGTGTTCTAAATCTCTAATAATTAGAGAAATGCAAATCAAAACAACTCTGAGGTATCACCTCACACCTAGCAGATTGGCTAAAATGAAATAAGAGGAGAGTAATGAATGCTGGAGGGGATGTGGCAAAATTGGAACATTAATGTATTGCTGGTGGAGTTGTGAACTGATCCAACCATTCTGGCTGGCAATTTGGAACTATGCTCAAAGGGCTATAAAAGAATGCCTGCCCTTTGATCCAGCCATACCATTGTTGGGTTTGTACCCCAAAGAGATCATAAATAAACAGACTTGTATGAAAACATTTATAGCTGCCCTTTTTGTAGTGGCAAAGAACTGGAAAAGGAGGTATGTCCTCCAATTGGGGAATGGCTGAACAAACTGTGGTATATGCTGGTGATGGAATACTATTGTGCTAAAAGGAATAATAAACTGGAGGAGTTCCAGGTGAACTGGAAAGACCTCCAGGAACTGATGCAAAGTGAAAGGAGCAGCGCCAGAAGAACATTCTACACAGAGACTGATAAACTATGGTAAAATAGAATGTAATGGACTTCTGCACTAGCAGCAATGCAATGACACAAGACAGCTCTGAGGGGTTTATGGTAAAGAACGCTACCCATATTCAGAGGAAGATCTGCAGGAGAGGAAATATAGAAGGTAAACAATTGCTTGAACTCATGGGTCGGGGTGGACATGATTGGGGATGTAGAGTCGAAACGACCACACCAATGCAACTAACAACAATATGGAAATAGGCCCTGAACAAGGACACATGTTACAACCAGTGGAAATGAGCATTGGCCATGGATGGGGGGTAATTGGGGGGTGAAGGGGAAAGTAGGGGCATAAAGTATGTAAACAGGTTAAAAATGAATATTAATAAATTTAAAAAAATAATGCTAAAAAAAGGCAGCTTAAGGAGGCTAAGTCAACAGTCAAGCAAAAGGAAATGAAAGAAATAAAAAACTTAGCCATCTTACAAGCTAAGAATAACACTAGAACCCAATAGCAACAAAGACAAACCCCAAACAATAGGAGTTGCTTTCTGTGCAGGAAGGTTGGGTACCTGGTATATTGATGTTATTATAAGCAAAAATTAATTTGAATAACAATAATAATACCAACAGGAGAAGGAATTATGCTAACACATATACAAATTCAAAATATAGCAATAATAACTCTTACTTGAGAAAAAATAATAGATTATGCTGTGACCATGATTGTGGAAATTCAGAGAGTTCAGGAAATAGGAATAGTACCCTTGACTTCAAAACAATAGAATAGTACATTTCCCAGGGAACTAGGCCTCACTATTTTAGAACCCAGGTTAGCTCATGGAGCCAGGAAGTAGTGTTAGCACTCAAAATAATAGAAAATGGGGAAGAGAACAGGAAATTCTGGGAAGATGGTGGTGTAGAAGCAGCAAGGCTCCAAACCTCCATAAAGCCCTTTACCACCAATTAAGGACAAAGGGCTCAGAGGGAAGAGAAAACCAAATCTGACAATAAAACAGAGTTGGAGGATCCTCCAGCTGAACCCAACTTTAAAAGTACACAGAAAAAAAAGAAGAAAAGCCTGAATTCTTGGAACTCTCAGGTGGGAGGGGAAAGAAAGGAGGAAGATACAATATCCCCTCCTCCACCCAATGTGCTGAGTCTCCAGAGGATACTGGAATCCCTGGGTGGGCTGGGTCACTAGTCCAAGAGAGTGCCTCGCTGGCACAGCTGTGCCAAACTCAAGGCTTTGATCACAGACAGCAGGGAAGCTGGTGAACATATCCTCCATCTTGTGTGATCCCCCCACCTCCGTTTCTCTTGAGGCTCTGACCTCAGGGTACTTAAAGCAGTGTAGATCAACCACAATGAGGATTAATCCCATCAATATAAAAGACAAGAAGTCTTCAGAGGGCAGGGAAGCTCTAACAACCCTCCCCCACAGACTACAAGGAAAGTAGCTGAATTCACTTCTTTAGCTTTTACCACCAGCTGGGGAAAATCTGGCCTCAGGTCCCACTAACCTAATTAATCAACAAAACAGAGAAGAAGCCCTCCCAATAGCCCAAATAGCCAAATGAATAGCCCAAACCCAAAATTATGATCAGAGGATCAAGATTACAGCCAATTACAGGGGAGAAAGAAGGAAAAAACATGAGTAAATAACAGAAGAGAAAAGAAACCACAATCAACAGCTTTTATCCAGAAATTGAACAAAAACCAAATGGATCAGAAGAAGATAAAGGAACACCAAGAAAAAACATAGAAAATTCAGTAAAATGGACACAGGCTTTGGAAGAACTTAAAATTCAATTAACTCAAGAACTCAAAATCCAAATAACTCAAGAATTCAGAAAACAATCAACAAAGCCTGAAGGCAATTGGGAAAAGAAATACATGCTCTAAAACAAGAAAATAATGTCTTAAAAGCCCAAATTGACCAGCTGAAAAAATGAAGCAAATAAAGCAAAAGCTTTATTTTTTTACAAAGAAAAGCAGACCAGAAGGAGAAGGATTAGCAAAAAGCCATGGATAAAATTCAGTCTTTAAAAATTAGAATTCAACAACTAGAAGCAAATGACTTCACAAGGCAGCAAGAATATATAAAACAAAATTTTAAAAAATGAAAAAGTTGAGGAAAATATGAAACACCTCATTGACACAACCACAGATCTGGAAAACAGATCTCAAAGACACAAGGATTATTGGACGGCCAGAATATCACGACAAAAGGAAAAGTTTGGACATCATCCTACAGGAAATTATACAAGAGAACTGTCCTGACATTCTCAAACAAGGGGGAAAAGTAGAAATAGAAATAATCCACAGATCACCTCCTACATTTAATCCACAACTAACAACTTCCAGAAATATTATAGCCAAATTCAAAAACTACCAGACCAAGGAAAAAATATTATAACCTGCTAAGAAGAAGTCATTCAGATACCAGGGAACCACAGTTAGGATAACACAGGATCTGGCTGCATTTACATTGAAGGACAGGAAGGCACGGAATACAATATTCCGAAAAGCAAGAGAGCTAGGTCTACAAACAAGAATTAACTATCCAGCAAAATTGACTATATTCTTGCAGGGGAAAGTATGGTCATTCAACAAAATCCAAGACTTCCAAGCATTCATAAAGGAAAAACGGGAATTAAGCAGAGAGTTTGTTGCTCAAATATAGAACTCAAGAGAATCACCATAAGGTAATTAAGAGAGAGTGGGGAGGAAAACAAAACAAAACAAAAAAACAAAAAACCTTTTCTTTAAAGGACCCAATAAGCTCAATTTACTTATATCCCCATGAGAAGAGAAGATATTGGTAACTCTTAAAAATGGTTATTACCAACAGGGTAGATAGAAGTATAATTAGAAGGGACAGGGACAAACTGTATAGGATGAAATGTCAAGATATATGTATGTATGTATATATGTATATTTATATGCAAAACTAGAGGTTAAAAAAGGAGATAGTATTAAGAGAAAGGGGAAAACAGACAAAATGGAATAAATGTATGTTTCATAAAGAAGCAAAACGAGAGAAGACCAATACAACGGAAGGGTAAAGAGGTTTGAGAAAGGAAATACTTAATTCAGAATTGCATTGAAATTAACTTAAAGAGGGAAAAACAATCAGATCCATTGGGGCAGAGAATTGATTCATGCCCTATAGAAAAGTAGAAAGGTAACAAACAGACTGGGGGGAGGAAAACAATACTAGGGAGGGAGAGGGCTTGGGGGGGAGTGCGACATCACTTTAAAAAACAATAAAGGGAATACGAAGGGAGGGGGAAGAAATGGAAGTACAACAAGGGAGGGGATTAGGGGAACTGATTAAAAACAAAATACTGGTATAGAAGGAAAGAGTGAAAGAAGAAAGGACAGGACAAGGATAGAGAATCAAAATGTCTGAGAATACACAGCTGATAATTATAACTTTGAATGTGAATAGGATGAACTTGCCCATAAAATGGAAGCAAATAGAAGAGTGTATTAGAAACCAAAATCCTACCATATGTTGTCTACAAGAAACACACATGAGACAGGTAAACATACATTGACTAAAAATGAAAGGATGTAGGGGGCAGCTGGGTAGCTCAGTGGAGTGAGAGTCAGGCCTAGAGACGGGAGGTCCTAGGTTCAAACCCAGCCTCAGCCACTTCCCAGCTGTGTGACCCTGGGCAAGTCACTTGACCCCCATTGCCCACCCTTACCAATCTTCTACCTATGAGACAATACACCGAAAAGTACAAGGGTTTAAAAAAAAATGAAAGGATGGAGAAAAATCTATTGGGCTTCAAATGAGAAAAAGAAGACAGGGGTTGACATTATTATCTCAGACTGAGCCAAAGTAAAAATAGATATGGTTAAAAGAGATAGGGAAGGTAATTACATCCTAATAAAAGGCACTATACACAATGAAGAAATATCATTACTCAACATGTATGCATCAAATGGTATAGCATCCAAATTTCTAAAGGAAAAGGTAGTGGAGCCCAAGGACAAAATAGAAAGCAAAACTATACTAGTGGTTGACCTCAACCTTCCCCTATCAGACCTAGATAAATAAAAATAAATAAATAAATACGAAAGAGATAAGAGAGGTGAATGAAGTCCTAGAAAAATTAGATCTAATTGATATGTGGAGGAAAATAAATAGGGACAAAAAGGAATACACCTTCTTTTCAGCTGCACATGGCACATTCACAAAGATTGACCATGTAATAGGGCATAGAAAAATTGCAAACAAATGCAAAAGAGCAGAAATAATAAATGTAACCATCTCAGATCATAATGCAATAAAAATAATAATTAGTAAGGGCACCTGGACAGGCAAATCAAAAACTAATTGGAAATTAAATAATATGATTCTCCAAAACCAGTTAGTCAAAGAAGAAATCATAGAAATAATCAACAATTTCATTGAAGAGAATGACAGTGATGAGACATCCTACCAAACTCAGTGGGATGCAGCCAAGGCAGTAACCAGGGGGAAATTTATATCCTTCAGTGCATATATTAACAAATTAAGGAGGGCAGAGATTAATGAATGGGGCATGCAACTTAAAAAACTAGAAAGTGAGCAAATTAAAAATCCCCAGATGAAAAATAAATTAGAAATACTAAAAATCAAGGGAGAAATTGATAAAATTGAAAGTAAAGAACTATTGAATTAATAAATAAGACTAGAAGCTGGTATTTTGAAAAAAACAGATAAAATAGACAAAGTACTGGTCAATCTAATAAAAAGAAGGAAAGAAGAAAACCAAATTGACAGTATCAAAGATGAAAAGGGAGATCTCACCTCTAATGAAGAGGGAATTAAGGCAATCATTGAAAATTATTTTGCCCAATTATATGGCAATAAATATAGCAATCTAGGAGATATGGATGAATATTTACAAAAATATAAATTGCCTACATTAACAGCAGAAAAAATAGAATACTTAAATAATCCCATATGAGAAAAAGAAATTGAACAAGCCATCAAAGAACTCCCTAGGAAAAAATCGCCAGGGCCTGATGGATTCACAAGTGAATTCTTACAGACATTGAAAGAGCCACTAATCCCAATAATATACAAATTATTTGATATAATAAGCAAAGAAGGAGTCCTACCAAATTCCTTCTATGACACAAATATGGTACTGATTCCAAACCCAGGTAGATCAAAAACAGAAAAAGAAAACTACAGACCAATTTCCCTAATGGACATAGATGCAAAAATCTTAAATAGAATATTAGCAAAGAGACTCCAGCAAGTGATCAAGAGGATTATCCACCATGATCAGTTAGGATTTATACCAGGAATGCAAGGATGGTTCAACATTAGGAAAACCATCCACATAATTGATCGCATCAACAATCTAAAAAACAAACACCATATGATTATCTCAATAGATGCTGAAAAAGCCTTTGACAAAATACAGCACCCATTCCTATTGAAAACCCTGGAAAGTATAGGAATAGAAGGACCTTTCCTAAAAATGATAAACAGTATATACCTAAAACCATCAACAAGCATCATATGCAATGG